>NC_091454.1:89379437-89689892 GCF_027789765.1 Dendropsophus ebraccatus | reverse complement strand
CTTAGAAGGGTAGGAGGAAAAAACAAAACCGCTAAAATTAAAATTGGCGCCATCATATGGGTTATTTTGGGCTGGGTCATGAAGGGGTAAGGCAGGCAACCTATTGCAGGTACAATAGTGGTAATATTACAGACTATAGGTTTGTAAAACAGCAGCTGCTTTGACAGTGCCAAAAATTTGAAAAATCTCAGTGTCAAAAATATCAATCTTTAACAAGTCAATCTTTACATTTGCTCCATGGACAGCAGTGGATGTAGATGGAATAGCATAATAAAATTACGATTACTTCCAGGACAGCGATGAACATTGGTGGAACAGTGGCATAGAACCCAGGTACAACTTTGTTGCGGCAGCACATGGGCACAGACATGTGGAGCCTGATCTATGGCCAAGAGCAGTATATATCCATGACTTTCCACTGCATAAACGTAGATGGAATAGCAGCATAAAATTACAATTATTTCCAGGACATCAGTGGACATAGGTGGAACAGTGGCATAAAACCTGTGTGCAACTTTGATACGGCAGCACATGGGCGCAGGCGTGTGAAGCTTGGCGTACCAACGCTGCCAAGCCCACTGCTGTCAGGCTGTCCTGCTTTTGCGCAGCCTGGGTGAACGCAGCCACACTGGGAGGATAAAATTTCACAGTGGCTCACCCCTCAACATCTGAAGGTGGGCACCATAGTGACAGACAATAGGAGGAACATTGGGTCGACACTGCAGCAGGGAGGGCTGACACACATTTCGTGCATGGCTCACATGCTGAATCCCATCATGCAAAGGTTCCTGAGCTCCTTTCCAGGCTGAAGATTTAGAGGAAACTTTGCAACCACTTCAGCCACTCCTATGTGGCCCTCTACCCAGGATCGAAGGAGTTGCTGAAGATGTGGAGGAAACTTTGCAGCCACCTCAGTCACTCCTATGTGGCCCTTTACTACAATTTGGTCAGGGAAGGGGGGGGGGGGGCACAGACTGTGAACCCTAAACTTGTCCTAGCCCATTTTCCCTGCCTGTGGGAAACAAGCAAACAGTAATACGTGGAACACAGAACACAGGCTACATGAACAAACAATAAAGGGCATAGCCAGCAAGCCGAGGTCACGCCAAATGGCCAGCAGAGGTACCAAATCAGAATTTTTCTGTGCAGCACCTTCCTAAAATCCCACCCAAACTGATCTCTGTATTATAAACTGTGATAATAACCTTTATTAATACAGCACCAACATATTCCACAGCACTTTACAATTTAGAGGTTTTACAGATAGAATCAGACATGACATCATAACAAACTAATCAACAGTTCAAACAATGTTTAGATCTGTAATAAGATCTGTTCAGCTTCATGTTAATTGAAATGAAAAGACCATCCATCCTTTTTATGTGATTAGAGCCTCCATTGGGAAATTCACTAAGTGGGGAAAGGGGGGCAGGGCCTAATTAAAGACTGACATGCAAGTATGACGGTCTAGATAAATCCCCTCCCAATTGTTTAAATATTGTTGAGTCAACAAAGAAAATAAAAAAAAAAACCTATACTCACTTAACATGCTCCCGTCTTTGGATCCCTGCCCAGAAGACCCATCTCAGCAGTAATAGCCCATTGGGTCAATCACTAAAGTAGGACAAGGCTTTCGCCAGTGATTGGCTGAGCAGGCCCTCACTGCTAAGACAAATCTGTCTCGGAAATAGCGGGAGAGCACTCAGCTTTCTTTTACCTCCCTTGATTATCAGTAATAACATAGCATTTTGTGGCTTTGAGTCTGACGGGTTTAGATACCAACAGAATTTCCTTAGTTATGACTGTGCAAGGTGTTTGCCTAGGTGTGAATTACTTCAGTGGCAAACTCATCAGAATATTTTTTTCCAGGTTACCTACTTGCTTATAAAAATAGAAAGTTGATACCTTTAGTTTTGGATTTATTTAAATACTAAAACATAGACGTTTTTAAGTGCTCTTTGGAATTTTGTATGCCGTTAAAGGAAAAAATGAGCAGTGGCTATGTCAGAGTTACACTGTCAAGCTAAGTTTCAGAAAATGCTAGGGAACTGCTTCAGTTCTGCAGTATCCCGATGACAAAATAGGAGATTTCAAAATTTCCAGAGTTTTGTAGCTACATCACGCATGAGGGATTCCCAGTGATGTTTTTGTTACCATAAAGGAGGATTTTTTTTTTTAATATCATTTATCGCTCTTAAAGTGAGTAGGCTGATGTAATTAGGAAGAATAGTAACAATCCCAGTGGGCTTTTGGAAGGTTGATTTATATTATTGCATACAGAAAAGATTTAATTAAAATTAAGATAACCTGTGTGAAGGTAAAGCATGCTTGCCAACTACTGTAGTTAGAATTTTGGCAGGACAAGAATATTGTACAGATATTGGCCAAACGTTACCACTAACCTAAAGTACAATATGGTACGGACAAATATGCTCAGAATCGCATGGCTAGTGTTATAGCATCATGGCCCTATAACCACAAAAAGTGAGACAGGTCAGATTTCAAATATGGACTCTGGTCCTTAACCCCTTAAGGACGGAGCCCAAAATGGCCTTAAGGACCGGGCAAATTCTCAGTTTTGCATTTTTGTTTTTTCCTCCTCGCCTTCTAAGATCTATAACTCTTTTATTCTTCCAGCTACTGGGCCATGTAAGGGCTTGTTTTTTTCAGGAACAGGTGTACTTTGTAAAGGAGCCTTTCGATCTACCATACCATGTATGATGGACCCCCCAAAATATAATTTATAGGGTAAAATTGGGGGGGAAAAATACAATTCTGAAATTTTTTTGGGGGTTCCCTGTTTACGTAATGCATTTTACAGTAAAACTGACGTGATATATTTATTCTATAGGTCAGTCTGAATAAAGGGATATGCATTTTAAATAGCTTTTCTAAAGTTTTACTATTTTTATTAATTAATTGTTTTTTTTTTTATGGGTTTGATAACAATGGACCTCTTTTGATTGGTAAAGCTCTTTCAATATTCACTTAAGGGGCTGTATGGGGTGTAATTTTTACGACATAATCTCTAGTTTTTATTAGGACCATATTTGTGTAGATTGGACGTATTGATCCAGTTTTATTAATTTTATTTTAAATAAAATGTAATAAAAATAATCCATCCTGGTGGTTTTTTACTGTTTTTTTGTTTACGCCGTTCACCGTGTGGAAACATTATTGTTTTATTTTAATAGATCGGACAATAACACATGCTACGATATATTATATGTTTATTTTATTTATTTTTATATTTTTTTTTATAAAAAGGGAAAGGGGGTGATTTCATTTTTTTTATTGGGGGAGGGGCTAAGGTGTTTTTTTTTTTACTTTTTTTTTGTTTGTTTTACACTTATTATTTCCCCTTAGGGGACTTTAACATTTTTACATTACCTTTCTAATACTGATCATTGCTATGCCATAGCATAGCATTGATCAGTGTTATCTGCGATCATTGCATAGAGCCTGCCTGTGCAGACTCTATACAGTGATCACCGATCTGACTGCCAGGAGGAAGGTAAGGGACCTCCGGCAGTCAGATAGAACGATCGGAACCCCCACATCACACTGCGGGGGTCCCGATCGGTCAGTGATGTAAGTGGCGCATCACTGCAAGGGTTAATGGCGGGTGGCCCGTCATTAACAGTGAGAACCTGGCTGCATATAGCAGTCGGTCCCCATGTGCTTAGAAGTAAGCTCCTGAGCTCACTTCAAAGGGTCGCCAGACTCGATGACGTACACAGTGGCGGATTAAATGTACCCTGGGCCCCGGGCTGTCCTCCCAACCTGCCCCCCCCCCCGGTCAATCCGCCCACATTATAATCCACTACTGCCCCCCCAATGCTGTCCCCAATAAACACTGCCTGCCTCCCCTCCCTGCTGGCCCCAATAAACATAATGTTTGGTCCCTTGCTGCACAGAGGATGTCAGGAGAGGAGGGGGCTGAAACTATAGGAGAGGTAACAGCAGCACAGAGGATGACAGGAGAGGAGGGTGCTGATCTTATAGGAGAGGTCACAGCAGCACAGAGAATGTCAGGAGAAGAGGGTGCTGATCTTATAGGGGAGGTCACAGCAGCACAGAAGATGTCAGGATAGGAGGGTGCTGATCTTATAGGGGAGGTCACAGCAGCACAGAGAATGTCAGGAGAGGAGGGTGCTGATCTTATAGGAGAGGTCACAGCAGCACGGAGGATGTCAGGAGAGAAGGGTGCTGATCTTATAGGGGAGGTTGCAGTGTCACATCAGCACAGAGGATGTCAGGAAAGGAGGGGGCTGATCTTATAGGGGAGGTCACAGCAGCACAGAGGATGTCAGGAGAGAAGGGTGCTGATCTTATAGGGGAGGTCACAGCAGCACAGAGGATGTCAGGAGAGGAGGGTGCTAATCCTATAGGAGATGGTCCCCCTCTTCCCCCCTTATAGATGGTCCCCTTCTTCCCCCCTTATAGATGGTCCCGCTCTTCCCCCCCTTATAGATGATCACCCTCTTCCCCCCCTTATAGATGGCCCCCTCTTCCCTCCTTATAGATGGTCCCCCTCTTCCCTCTTCCCCCTTATAGATGGTCCCCCTCTTCCCCCCTAATTGATGGTCCCCTCTTTCCCCCTTATAGCTGGTCCCCCTCCCCCCCCTTATAGCTGGTCCCCCTTTCCCCCCCCTTATAGATTGTCCCCCTTTCCCCCCTTATAGCTTGTCCTCCTTTCCGCCCCTTATAGCTGGTCTCCCTTCCCCCCCTTAGAGCTGGTCCCCCTTTCCCCCCCTTATAGCTGGTCCCCCTTTCCCCCCCTTACAGCTGGTCCCCCTTTCCCCCCCTTATAGCTGGTCCCCATTCCCCCCCCTATAGATGGGCCCCCTCTGCCCCCTTATAGCTGGTCCTCCTTCCCCCCCTTATAGATGGTCCTTCTCTTTCCCCCTTATAGCTGGTCCTCCCCCCCTTATAGCTAGTCCTCCTCCCCCCCTTATAGATGGTCCTCCTCCCCCCCTTTATAGCTGGTCCCCCCTTATAGATGGTCCTCCTTCCCTCCTTATAGATGGTCCCCCTCTTTCCCCCTTATAGCTGGTCCTCCTCCCCCCCTTATAGATGGTCCCCCTCTTTCCTCCTTATAGCTGGTCCCCCTTTCCCCCCTTATAGATGGTCCCCCTCTTTCCTCCTTATAGCTGGTCCTCCTCCCCCCTTATAGATGGTCCCCCTCTTTCCTCCTTATAGCTGGTCCCCCTTTCCCCCCCTTATAGATGGGCCCCCTCTTTCCCCCTTATAGCTGGTCCTCCTCCCCCCCCTTATAGATGGTCCCCTCTTTCCTCCTTATAGCTGGTCCCCCTTTCCCCCCTTATAGATGGGCCCCCTCTGCCCCCCCATTATAGCTGGTTCCCCCCCCATCAGCCCCCCCCCCCGTGCAGATAACACAATAAAAAAAAAAAAACACAACACAACTCACCTGCCGTCCTTTCCCTCGTCGAGCCTCTCTCCTTCTGCAGCCTCAGGCTGATGCGCGGCTGCAGGGGGTGTCCCGACCTATCCCCGGCAGCGCGCGCATCAGAGAGCTCCCCATGCGCCGGAAGTCACAGCCACAGGCGCACGGGGAGCTCTCTGATGCGCGCGCTGCTGGGGATAGGAAGAGACTCCCCCGGCAGCCGCACATCAGCCGGGGACAGTACAAGAGAGTCAGTGGCGGATTATAATGTGGGCGGCATGGCGTGGGCCCCCCCGGAGCCTCGGACATGTATGTCATGGGTCCCTAAGTGACAGGATTCCATGGCATACATGTATTTCATGGGTCCTTAAGAGGTTAAGGCACTATCTGGACTGGTCCTGAAGGGGTTAAAGGATAACTCCGGCCAAAAACTATTTTTTAATATGTTATTTCATAAGCAAAAGTTTATACTTTAAGTATAATTATTATAGATCTATATACGGAGAAGAGGGAGATTTAGAGAGCTTTGTTTCAGAAAATCTGAGCCCAATTAGGATTATTTATTTATATTAACACAATTTGGGACATGTTTAAATAAATAATGACACTTTAGGAGACTCTGATTTATAAGTTATGCTGCAGGTATTATTCTTAGGGAAGGGAGAATATGATACTGGAGAGAGGATGATTCTGGGGGAGAGAGTTCATGCTTGGAAGGGTCTATTGGGCAGGGCCACTTATGCATTGCCAGGGCCGAATTTACCACTAGACACCCGTGGTCTGCTGCCTAGGGCAGCACCTTGCAGGGAGGCAGCACCAGGGAGCAGGGGGGAAAAAACACTTTTATGTTGTTTTTATTTTTTTTTGTCTCCCACCTCCCGTTCAGACTTGCCAGTAAATCTGGTGTCTTTTCAAAAGGTGGTGGTGGTGGTGGGTTTGGGGTAGGGTGGTATTGGTTAGGTCTGGTATGGCGGTGTTAAATATGACGCCTGGAGCTATCACCTACCAATCTACCAATCCTGTGGTGAAATTTGTTGATGTTTTAAGCAGTTAAAAACCATGAAAAACAGGATTCAGACAATAATTTTACATGTAGAGAAATTCATATGGCTGAAACCACGCTCCCATTGCTAATTGGTGAGTGTGGATGGGGCGTCTTCAGGTTTAGTGCCTAGGGCAGCAGCAGCTGTTAATATGGCCCTGTGCACAGCCATTTCCATGAATTCCTCCTTGACTACTATTTCTTGTGTACTCTTCTGTTTTGTACAGACTGTGATTTACTACATAAATAAAATACACTAATAGCAGAAACAAAAACCATTAGTTCTTTAGTAATTATCTTGGTTGTCATAGTAAGGCAACAACTTTCCAAAGTGTTTCCTTCTACAGTATGAGAAATGTTATGTAAGAGAAGACTTTCAAAGCATAAAAAGGAACTATTTTTGCCAGGGACTCCCACAGGATATCCAACTATATCTGAAATGAGAAAATATTTATTTTCAGTCTTTCCTGAACTAAACAATGTTCTGAAAGGCTTATAAATGATAATGTTAAAACGACTCTCAGTTACCATTTTTATCCGCTGTGGATTTGTGCTTTAAGGGTATAAACCCACACACCGTATACGCAGCAAATACGCAGCAAATACACAGCAAATACGCAGCAGATGTGATGGTGTACCCTAAACCATACCGCAGAATCTGTTTAGCCTAAACTAGAACACTACAAATAATCTGTTTAAAGTGCTCTGTGTTTCTCGACCCTAAGGCGTATCAAGAGTGAATTATACTGTACCATTATGGACGATTAGATAAACCGATAATAAAAGTTCATTTAAATCTGTTCAAAATTGAAGCCTTCCCTAGATGTAATTTTACAGATTATGTTAGTAAAGAAAAAAGCAACACCATTTAATATAATTTTAACAGAATATAATTTTCGGATGCATTTTAGCTGTTGGAGTATGTTAAAAAGCCATGCAGAACTGTAAGAAAATTCTTGCTTCCTAGTATTGTCTAGAGATGAGCGAATTTGCCGAAGTTCAGGTTCGTCTGAACCTGAACTATCGGCTACGGATTCCCGCTGTCTCCCCGCTCCGTAAACAAGGTGGATACAGCGTAAGGACCGCCTGGAAAACTGGGATACAGCCTATGCCAATGTCTGTATCCCAGTTTTCCGGGCGGTCCGTAAGGCTGTATCCACCCTGTTAACGAAAGCTGCAGACAGCGGGAATCAGAAGCCCATAGTTCAGGTTCATACGAACCCGAACTTCGGCAAATTCGCTCATCTCTAGTATTGTCTAAAGATAGCCATACACATTAGATAGATTGATGATTAAACAACTGTTCAACATACAATCATTGGATGAACAATCTTATTGCAGACACAGCCATATACATTTTAGCCCATATTGGCCATTACAGTCTAACAAATGGCCATACTTTACATAATCAATGATATCCGGCGAAAGACAAATGATCTTTCCGGAAATATTCTGGGAGGGTTCAGAAAATATTTTTTTCTCCAAACATCGTTCATTGTTAAAAAAAAAAAAAAAAAAAAAACTTTTGTGAACTAAAGCTCTTTTACCCAACCATCCTTTGTAAATTTCAGACACAGTCAACTTCTTTTCAGACAATAAAAGTCTGCCACTGGATGACTAAAATGAGAGTTTATTGTTAGATTTCACCCAACAAATGATTGCTTTGGTTGAAATTGTCTGTAATCATCAACTTTATTGAAAACTCAGTACATTAATCATCCATAGTTTGCTTACATAGAATTGAACTGTTGGTCTTTTGAGTTTGGGGGTGTTTTATCATGGTACTACAGTTTTCACCATATTGCTAGGTTTTCCATATTAGGGACTCACGTGTTACAATACCATATTACACGGGCTGATGGTGAGTAGAGATGATCGAACATCGGAAAATCCTAGGTTATATAGAACTGGAACCTTGTTGAACCTTCCACATTTGATTCCCGATACCTTCCCGTTCCATGGGGAAAAAGAAGACAGCCCGGGTACCGCCCTAATTTATGGAAACAGCCTAAGTAATAGGCTGTATTCTGGAATTCCAGGCGGTGGCCGGGCAGTCTCCTCCTTCCCCACGGAACGGGAAAGCATTGGGAATCAAATGCGGAAGGTTCAAAAAGGTTCCAGTTCTATAGAACCTTAGATTTTCCAATGTTCGATGATCCCTAATGGTGAGGAGCAAGCGAGCGCTGTTAGATCAGAGGTCACTTGCTCTTTGTTCCCCCCTTGCTGCCAGTGCTATTACATGCACTGACAACAAGCAGGAAAGAATGGGCGGGAGGGGGGGAGAGGCTTTCCGGATGATTTTTAAATTGTCCTAGGAGTCCATAGGAGATAGTATCGGCCTGTTGTCTCTGCTCCTATTACACGGAGCGATAGCCAGAAGACTGTCAGTATAGTTCAAAAATTTTTCAACATGTGAAAAGACAAGGATTAACCGACATGTCAGCTGATGGTTGCCTTTTAACAGTAGCTATTACACCAAGCGATTTTCCCCATGCTGAGCAACTACAGCCTGGTGTTTACTATGCTGGTGGGTTGACCATGCAAACTTTATAGCTATTGGGTTAGTGTTTACTTCAGTACCCTCATGAACTGATTTAAAAGGATTATTCAGAATTAGAAAAACATGGTTGCTTTCTTCCAGAAACAGCACAACTCTTTTACTTCAGTTCCGGTGGGGTTTGCAATTAGGCTTATTTACTTGAATGAAATTGAGTTGCAAAACCACACACAAATTGCGGGACGTGAGTGGTGCTGTTTCTGGGAGAAAGCAGCCATGTTTTTCTAAGCCTGGATAACCCGTTTAATCTTGTGATTGTCTTTCAAAACCAGCCATTACCAATATGTGCCACAGCATATAGACTTCACTTAATATAATTGTTTGTGACATTATTTTTTTTATTTACTTTTAATTCACTTGTTCCATTTCAGAGTATAATCCTTTTATATCCCTTACATATAAAAATCACTAGACTGTTTTGCCATGGGTAAATTGTATTTACATACATAAATTACCTAGCCCCTACCCACTATGCATGCATACAATGTAATTGTTTGCATTGTTATGTGCCTTGGTGTCTTTGGTATCTTGGGTCTGCAATCAGGGGTCTAAATAAATGTTAAGTTCTAAAATGGGGGTCTAAATTAGTTTTTGTGTCTGTATTCTGGGGTCTAAATTTTACCATATGAGCTATAAAATGTAGGCTAAGTAGTAATTTTGTCATATTCATATTTATATGAATATGAACATATATACATAATTTTTTAAAGGTTTGGATCTAGAAAAATGGGTCTGAATTCATTTTTTGCTCCAAAATTTGGAATCTGAATTCATTTTGTGCTTTGAGTTAGCACAATCCCAGAACTTCTCGCCATACAGAGCGGCCAGAAGGGCTCCCATGAACCTTTGCCCACTGCTCTGTCATTAAACGGTGATAGCGCGCTATCCAGCGCAAGATCGCTGTGTATTGCCCAGTGTCCCTGTATCTCTCCCTAAGTCTATTTATAAAGATACAAACTGCCTTTGCAGTCTGTATCTAATCCTTTATCTAATCCTGTGTCCCACTGCTGTTCCATCAGGCGCCGCCATCTTGGTGATGTCACTTGTGTTCCAGCATTGGAGTGCAAGTGACGTCACCTAAAGTATTATATACAGACTGCTAAGGCAGTCTGTGTTTTTATAAATAGACTTAGGGACAGGTGCACTGTTATAATAGGGACAGTTAGTATTACATGATAGGTTCTCTGTAACAGACACTATGCTGGGTAGGCTTGGTGTGTGGCCTACACAAAGGAACAGGGCATTTAAAAATCGAAGTAGTGGATGTGTTCTCCCTCTTTTTTCTACTATGTGTGAACATAGCCTTAAAGCGAATGTACCATCAGTACTTTAGATTTAAGATTTTCACACAGATAAAACGGCGCCGGTGCGTGGAAGCTGATGCTGCAGTCATTTATTTGAATCACGGCACGATTTCTGCATATAGCAACGTTCCATTTCCAGGCATCGAGTGAAACACTGGAGGCGGGCCGGCCCGTCCCCAGTGGGAGAAAACCCCTGCCCCTCTATAACGCGGCTCTATTAGAATCAATGGAGCAGCATCATAGAGAGGGGGGGTCTCTTCACTCTGGGGGTGGGCTGGCTCGCCTCCAGTGTTTCACCCCCGCTGGTGCCCGTGAATAGAATGGAGCCATGCACAGGTACTGATGGTACATTCGCTTTAAACAGGATAATGTGGACTTTGTTTTGGAATACATAGTGAGATCCATATGAAAATTCTATTGTGTGCACATACCCTAAAATTTGTTAATAGAAGTTGTTAGGCTTTGTTAACGTGTATAAACTGATATAACAATCCACAATCCATAATGTTTGGTGCATTTAAGAAACCTTCTCATACTTTGTGCAATGAAGTGCATAGACTTACAATGCTTTTTGTAGGTCTTTGTGCACATCTGCTTCCTGGTTTCTGTTTTAAAGAGGACCTGACACCCCCCGTGGCGGGGTGACAGGCTCCCGACCCCCAGTTAGATCCCCTTATACGTAACTCATCCCACCGAGTCCCGCTGCTGGAGCTGGTCCCGGGGCGGTGGTATCCTGGTTAGAAGCTGGCACACGCACAGTGGGGAGAGGTCCAGCGCCCATAGAGAACGAATGGAGCCGTGCGCACGCTGCAGAGATGAGTCCGGCTCCACTCATTCTCTATGGACGCCGGACCTATCTCCAGAGCGAGCGCGCCGGCTTCTAGCCGGGATATCTCCGTCCTGGGGCCAGCTCCGGCAGCGGGACTCGGCGGGATGAGGTACGTATAAGGGGATCTAGCTGGGGGTCGGGAGCCTGTCACCCTGGCACGGGGTGGGGGGGGGGGCGGTGGGGGTGACAGGTCTCCTTTACACAGAAACCCCAATGCAGTGCTAAATCAGTTTATTGGGCTATTGGGTTTTGCTGCTGAGGGTCCATTTACACAGAAAGATTTTCTGACAGATTATCTGCCAAAGATTTGAAGTCAAAGCCAGAAACAGACTATAAACAGAGATCAGGTCATAAAGGAAAGCCTGAGATTTTTCCTCTTTTCAAATCCATTCCTGGCTTTGGCTTCAATTCTTTGGCAGATAATCTTTCAGATAATCTTTCTGTGTAAATGGACCCTTAGTCCATCAGTTTAAAAGAACAGATAGCATTACATGTAGCGTTGTATTTCCTATACTAGAGGATTTGTAATGGAGGATCCTATATGAGCTTCTGGCGCAGATGTGACCACAACCTTATATACCTTACACCTTGATAGTTAACATTTTTGTAATATTAATGTCTGCAATACACAGAATTACTGCAGCACACACGTATACATTACTAGGCTATGTTCACACATCGTAACTTGTGTATTAATCACGGCCGTTGTTGCCGATGTGCAACAACGGCTGTGATTAATACACAACTTATGTGCAGTGCAGTTAGAGGGAATCCCAGCCAGAGTATATACACATGGTATTCACTCCAACGGGGATTGCTAACGGCACAGCAGAAAACTGACATTTCAATTTTCTGCAGCCACTCTTTATTGAATAGCAGCCACAGAGAACCTGTCAGTTCCCACAATGGAGCGTGATACATTGCGTGCAGCGGAGAATTCGGATGCGGGCGCACACTGATGCGCCCACATACGAATTTAGCAGCAGTACCGGCCGGGATGACATCGGCCGGGTCAGGGAACAGCCCGTGTCTTATGCCATGTGAACATGGCCCAAATGTGGATTATTGTACATTACATTACCAATATATTTACTACACATGTAAATATAAAGTTCATAGCGCACAACTTGGTTACTAATGTCCACAATAATTTATTACCCAAGGACATACAGAAATCTTTCCACAGATGGTATATAAAAAGGATAGGCTTGGATAGCTCTATATACTAATAAAAGTTTCTGTAAAGTAATATTTTGTTGTAATGCTTATTATTATAAAGTTAGCTTATGACTTTAAATGCATATTATATAATTCAAATATCACTTTATCAAACACTTCATTCTTCATTTAAGCTTTCTAAGGATTTCTTAATTTCCAAAGGTCTTTGTTTCTAAGGTGGGCATGCCTGCTTTGTCATTTAGAGGAAACTAAATGTTCACAGCTGAAAACCCCAGAAACCATTCTACTAGTAGAAAAAAGAAACAAGCATCACACCGCCTATCTAACACCATCTCCGCTTTAAAAGCCTGTGAAAAATGACTAACTGTGACGTGTCACAAAAAGTTTTAAGGGGTATATATACCTGCTGTATTCTACATGAAAGACATTAGCTTCTGCCCAAGAAGGTTCACCTAGACCTGACAGAAATACACTAATCTCACCTGCTTCATCCTGAGAAAAGATGAAATATTTGAAGCTATTTCTACTTCATTGTGCCGTCCTTTGTTATATTGGACAAATCAATGGATATAATATTGATCTTAAGGTAGCACGAAATGACATTGAAAACTTGAAAACATATTTGGTAAGTATTGCTAGTGTAGGGATCCACAAAAGTCCTTCAGATCTTCCATAAAGTGGATCAATGCTAATTTCTGATTGAGTGCCTTAGTGGCTGCTGTGACTCATATTTGTGGGCTGCATTGGTATCGTATTTAGTTGTAATATTAGTAATATTTTGGTTGCATAGTTATTTTATTAGAGTTATATGTAGTTGTGTAGTTATTGTACTTGTATGGTATTTAGCTGTGTTGTTACCTTTTTAGTATTTAGTTGCTTCTGACTATTCATGATGTATGTTATCACTCTTTATTATTAACACTAGTGATTTTAGCATTACTGCACTGAAAAGTGTAATGGAAAGTATTAACTTGTAAATGTGGTCAAGCATTTACAAGCAGCTGCATAGTGCAGAAGGAAGTGGCACTCTTTAACAGCACTTCAATAATATATCATACATTCTTTATAATTAGTAAATTTTCCTACCGCTGTGTTTGGTCCTAAGCATTATAAGAGTGGCTAAATGCACAAAGCCAACCAGTTGGATATTGAGAAAGTGTGTATAAAATGCATGTAGTGTTATATGCATTATGCATGAATATTGTGTTAGAAAGGTAAATTATGTGACATTTGAGCATACTTGGTGCATACAGTATTCTGCAGTGAAGGAAATGTCTGGCCAAACACCATGTTTGTCCCCCCCCCTTCCCCTTCTGCACTCACACACTTTTTCTAACATTTATGAAATGTTACAAAAAAGGAGCATGGCCTGTAGGTTGTGCGCTGTGCAATTTTAATCGAAACCTGCTACTTCTTTAAACAGGAACATGGCAGAGATCTCCATCTGATGTGTCTTAGTTTTTATAGAGATGGTCAAATCTGTAAGGAGAGTTACTATTCCTTTCTCAGTCAGAATGGGGAAACACTGGATGCTTCCTTACGTTTTTGCTTAACCTCTCAATAGCTAAATATTTTGTTAGTTTTGCTTCTGTTATTAGAAAATAACAATGTCCTGTTTTTATTTTTACGACAGAAATCAAAAGACTCAAGTAACTCTGAAGACAATGTGAACTTGACAAAGTTTTCAGAGCTGCTGGATGACTGGAAGGAGGTATGCATATGATACTATTTATGCTTGGTGCTACTGTATTCTCCTGTAATACATTTAGGGATACCAGGATTATATACAAAGTGTTCTGTTTACGTCATGCATTGTAACAGTAATCTTGAAATCATTTCTTTTATACAGTGGATGCTAACCATGTGTATATTAGAGGGGTACTCTCAACATCAAAAGAACAATGCAGACTGGATCCACAGGATAGGGAGTAACAATGCAGGCCCTATTTACAGGATAGGGAATAACTTCTGATGTTGGAAGTGCCACTTTAAGCAATATGTTGTTTCAATATAATTTGATGCTGCATTGCTAATTTTAACTGGCTGGTTATTTAGGATATAAATATAGATTTTAAAAACCAATTAATAGAAATTTGGGCAAAATATTAAGATAGGGCGAGCACATCACTAAAGATTTTGAAATGCCGAAATATAGTAAAGCAAATTTGCATGACTTTGGCATAGAACCTTTTACAATTCTGTTTACGGAGCTTAAAATACTAAATAGTGCATTCTGATTAGTCTGTAACTAGTCTTGAGCGAACTTGCTGAACTGTTCAGGTTTGGCAATGTTTTCTGAACCCGAAGGCTTTGCATTTGACTCCCAGCGGCAAAAGAAGTTGAATGCTGCCCTAGGGCTGGCAAGAAAACATGAATACAGCCAGGACTCCCTAGGGAAGCATCTAACTTCTTCAGCTGACGGGAGTCATATGTCAAGAATTCGGGTTTAGAGAATATTGCCGAACCCTAACAGTTTAGTATGTTCGCTCAACACAAACTGTAACCGCTTATTGAGTCCTTGTTTTCTGCAAAATAAGGCTGGGTTCACACTACGTATATTTCAGTCAGTATTGTGGTCCTCATATTGCAACCAAAACCAGGAGTGGATTAAAAACACAGAAAGGCTCTGTTCACACAATGTTGAAATTGAGTGGATGGCCGCCATTTAATGGCAAATATTTGCTGTTATTTTAGAACAAAGGCCATTGTATTGAAATAATGGCAGTTATTTACTGTTATATGGTGGCCATCCACTCAATTTTAACATTGTGTGAACAGATCCTTTCTGTGTTTTTAATCCACTCCTGGTTTTGATTGCAATATGAGGACCACAATACTGACTGAAATATACGTAGTGTGAACCCAGCCTTAAAGGGGTAGTGCGGCGGTAAACAATTATTCACAGAATAATACATATTAAAAAGTTATACAACTTTGTAATGTATGTTATGTCTGTGAATGGCCCCCTTCCCCGTGTCCCACCACCCCCACCCGTGTACCCGGAAGTGTGGTGCGCTATACATACCTGTCACGTGCCGACTCGTCTCCGATCTTCAGTCTGCGATGACGTCTTCGGACGGCCCGGACGAATCCCTCCGAGCGTCCTGAGTGCCGCCCACCCTCTTCAGCGTCATCAGATGCTCAGCCGCGATTGGCTGAGCACATGACTCGGCAGAGGGCTTTTTTTATAGAGATGGTCAAAATTATTTTAAAAAGTTACATTCAAATCTATAAGGAGAGTTACTATTCCTCTCTAAGTCAAAATGGGGAAGCACTGGACCACTATGTGTGGATTAAAAAATTATTGCTAAGAGTCACTTGGGCACTAATACGACTACTAGTGACACTTAAATTTCTCAACTGCACTGCCAATATTAGTGCTTTACACTGGCCAAATGTTATTCTTAAAATCATTAAATCAATTATAATAAGTAGCTAAAAAAAATGTTGGGGGCCAAAACCATTTACTGAGCAATGCACAGTTTATATTAGAGACTTAAACTCTTATTTGATGTTGTGTGTTTACTGTGGAGAACATTTCACACAAATGTAGCCTTCTCTGCAGTCACACAGACAGGACTACAGGTGCGCATCCACAACTGTCTACAACTGTCTGCGTTAGCATGGACCCCTTCATTCGGGATAGATGATTTAAACAATGGCTTGCTCCTTTTTATTATTTTTTTTGTGGCACAGAATAATAATAGTAATAATAGTTTTGCGTACTAGAACAGAGAGAAAAATGGATATTGAACTATAGCACACACCTACCCTTTTATTGAAGTAACTACATACATTACAACTTTATTATTTTCACCTATTGTTTTTATAATTACATTGTTAGGCTGGGTTCACACTATGTATATTTGAGGCTGTATTTGTGAGGCTGTATAGCAACCAAAACCAGGAGTGGATTGAAAACACAGAAAGGCTCTGTTCACATAATGTTGTAATTGAGTGGATGGCCGTCATTTAATGGCAAATATTTGCTGTTATTTTAAAACAACGGCTGTGGTATTGAAATAATGGCCGTTATTTACTGTTATATGGCGGCCATCCACTCAATTTCAACATTGTGTGAACAGATCCTTTCTGGGTTTTCAATCCACTCCTGGTTTTGGTTGCTATGAGGACCTGACATGAGGACCAAATACAGCCTCAAATATACATAGTGTGAACCCAGCCTTAGCCTGATAACTTTTCATTTAACCCTTTCAGGAAGGTGAAAGGAAACTGTTATTGAGCCAGATTGTTCCTATGTACTTGAAGATGCTTGAATCCATAAAATCTACAGAAGTCGATGACAGTATTATTAATCTGGTCCAAATGCTTGACACAACATATAAAGACTATTTGAAGAAAAGTGACCAAAAAGTTAAAAGACTGAATGAACTGAAAAAAGTGCAGGTATGCTAAGAATTGTTCAGAATTAAACAACTAGCAAAAGAAATAAATGAAAAACTTTTATAACAAATTTTTGGTCAATGTTAAAGGGGTTATCCAGCGCTACAAAAACATGGCCACTTTTTTTCAGAGACAACACGACTCTTGTCTCCAGTTCAGGTGCGGTTTGCAATTAAGCTCCTATCATTTCAATGGAACTGAGCAGCAAAACCCCGCCCAAGCTGGAGACAAGAGCAGGGCTGTCTCTGGAAGAAAGTGGCCATGTTTCTGTAAAGCTAGATAACCACTTTAAAGATTGCTGGGATTGTTCTTCAGTATGTGATGTGTCTTGTGCTCTGACATTGAGTTGAGTCTTTTCTTATAGTTATGTTATGTTCACACAATGCATTATTTTTTTAAAAGAACGGCCATTGTTTTCAGCCTGGACAGCATTGCATTGAAATCAATGCAATGCTGCCCATTCCATGCACACCCCACTGACAGCAGCTGTTGTTTGGTGCGGCAGTGCAAAAAGAATTAGCATGTCAATTAGGAACGGCTGCTGTTCCACGGACAGCGGCTGTTATTAATCTTCCATGCACAAACGGATGTTCATCCGTGGTGTGTATGGTGATCAATGCCTAATGGATTTTCAGACACACCCAGAATTGGCCATTTGGAAATAAATGTTCCTGCGACTGTCAGATGGCTGCAGGAACATACAAACACTGGCCGGTGTTCGGCTAATATTACAACGGCCGTTGCTAAGTTACGGCTGTTATCATACAGTGTGTGAACATAGCCTTAGTCTGGATAGATGTCTTGTTTTCCTGCATATACATCGGTGCATAATACACACCAAATATGTATGCTATGCATACCTACTTTTTGGGAATACATCAAATACGCTAAAATAATTGATATGTCACTTATTTTAAGTGTATTCCATGTAAATACGACTTATGGTGCGTTTACACAGAGAGATTTATCTGACAGATTTTTTAAGCCAAAGCCAGGAACAGACTATAAACAGGGTGCAGGTCATAAAGGAAAGACTGAGATTCCCTGTCTTTTCAAGTCCATTCCTGACTTTGGCTTCCAAAATTGGTCAGATAAATCTGCCTGTGTAAACGCACCATCAGTGGTACACGACACAAATAACCCTATTGAACGAGGCTAATTGGCATCCATGACAGCAATTAAAGATGCAGTCCAAACTGTCAAATAGTATGTGGCAGAAATCCAAGGCTTTCCCCAATATTTGGCCACATGTTGCATGGTGTATTTTTCCCCTGAGGGAAAAATACCTTTAGGGTATAAACTCACACACCGTATATGCAGCGTATTTACTGCTGCGATACGCAGCAAACTCGCAGCAAACTCGCAGCAAAATCGCAGCAGATTAGATCTAAATAACTGAACACAGCATCAAATCTGTACCAACAAATCTGCTGCGTATTTGTTGCATATCTGCTGCATATACGGTGTGTGGGTTTATACCCTTAAGATACAGAAACAAACATTTCAACAAACAGACATTTTGTACTGGCACAGACATAACATATACAATTTATTTGTGACAGAGCAAGCATGCTTTAAGACCTTTCCCCTATGGCACAAATGCTGAGTTTGAGAGACCTACTATATTACAGTCAATATTTTTGAGAGAAAATAATATATATTATTAAAATATGCATTGTAAATATTTTTTGACACTACTCTATAATACCATGCCAGGCTAAGAACTGCAACCTTATGTAGAGAACTTCATAAAAAATATGGTATATTCCTTATGGTACCAAGTTCTTATGTCTTATCTTTCTTGAAATAGATGTCAGACATAAAAGTTCAACGTGCAGCCATAAAAGATCTACTGCGTGTTCTCCGAGATGTTTCTAATCTTCAAGATGGTCAGAAATCAAACTCCAAAAAATGCAAAAGGGAAAATGTACGGAGAAGAAGAGGATGTTAATCAAAATGGCTCAAACAGTACTACCGTAACCACAAAGAATGCTAACTACCGTAAATTTAATATATATATTTATAATATTTATCTTCTTTTATTATAATGCATTTTGTTCTAAAGAAACCTAATTTATTTTAATTTATTTGCTGCTAACGTACAATAAAAATTCTATTGTTTACAAAATGAATATTTAATTATTTTGATACATTTACACCATACATGTCTCTGTCCTTTTTCACTGAACTTGATTTATCTATGTATTTATGCCAGTCTTCTAGCATAAATGTATTTTAAAAAAAAAAAGTATGGCATACTACTTTGATGCCACGGTACCATCCATAAGAATATGTTGGAATATGTTGGAACAGCGATCGAGTTCAATTTTCACCCTTGTTTTTAAACTGGCAGGCAATTCCAGGTCAGATCTGGTGTTGTTTTTACTCTATGCCACAATGTTGTTTTGCAGGGCAGAGACACAATGTGCCAGTGTTATAGAATCTCCGGATGTGTCCTCTAATAGAGGGCTAACCAATGAGACACCTACTGATCATGAAAATGCAGGAAAATTCTCTCTCCAAATTATAGGAGCGCATCAGTAGTCAGACCCCCATCACTGATCAGCTTTTTATGCTGTGTCCTGTGGATAGGAATATATTTAGAAGATGTTTTGCATCCTGGACATACAAAAACCCCCAAAGGGAATACAAATAAATTATGTAATCTTAAAACTGCTGTAAAGCGGAACAATTTGCACATGACCTATAAAAATTTCAAAGAACTACCAACAGGGCAGTGAGATCTTGGGAGTAAAAAAAATCCCCTGAACATCG
Source organism: Dendropsophus ebraccatus (assembly GCF_027789765.1). NCBI lineage: Eukaryota > Metazoa > Chordata > Amphibia > Anura > Hylidae > Dendropsophus > Dendropsophus ebraccatus. The sequence goes on along the minus strand of NC_091454.1, from coordinate 89,670,395 downwards.
CACAACATGTAAACATCCACAACCAACAACTGGTAGCTGGGCAAAATATCTGGATCAGTTGCATTTGCACAGGTTTTGCCAGTTGGCTATCAGAACATAAAGGGATGTTGCATTTCACGTATGGTCTGTTTAGACGAAGCGATAATTAAGCCAATCTATCATTTAACGATTTTAAAGCAACAATGTGGTTTTTATAACCATCAGTGTTTAGACGAAGTGGACGAAGTTAAAAAAAATCTCACACATAGGGTGAATCTGTGAAAGACTGTTTACATGAAGCAATCTGCGAATTTTTAGCAAATGACCAACAACTATTTGAGAACATGTTGAAAGATTATAATGAATGATTTCTCGCTCAACGCTTGATCATTTGCTGTATTTACACAAACCGAATATCTCTCAAAGGCGAAAATCATGAAAATTCGAACGATAATCGTTCCGTGTAAATGCACCATTAGAGAAGCAAACTAAATAAAGGGACAGAAATTTATTCATGAAGATTAGAGATAAGCGAGCATGCTCGTCCAAGCTTGGTACTCGTTCGAGTATTAGGGTACGTTACTCGGTACATTACTCGCATCTCGCGATACTCGAGACAATGGCATCTTCCTCTTCCTGCACGTTTGACGGCTTTTTTCAGCCAATCATCATGCAGGAGAGTCTTTGGGAGCTCGCAGCATCACATGGGAACCCTACATGTCGATAGCAGTGATTGGCTGGCCAGATCAGATGACCTCGGCATATCAGAATGTGCCCCGGTGGTGCTCGCCTCACATGCATGGTGGATGAGCATAGGGAGAGAGCTGCTGATTGTCAGGGAGAGCGTTAGGGAGGAAGGCAGAGATACTAGACAAAGAACCCAAAAGCCCTTGTAAGGGCTTAAAATTTTAATTTTTTTTGGATTACTTCAGACTGCTGGCTTGGACTTGCAATGCAGCTACCACGATTTCAGCAGCACACTGTGGTTATCAACTGCTGGCAGAAAGGGGACAGCAGGTGGTGCATACATACCCCAAAGGAGTCCTCAGTACTATAATTTTTTTTGTGGCTGGTGGTGCTGCTGTTGTACATTGTATTGCTGTGATTTGTAGTACAGCTGCATAGAACCTCACTGCTCATTGTCAGTGCCATACACCATAAAGCACCACTTACACACAGACTCTATACGACAACCTCCAAAAACTAGTCTCACCATTATCTGTTGTCATCTTCAGCCAGTCTACAGGGTTGCTTTCTTTCTTAGTGCAGCCATACCCAACCTCACTGCTCATTGTCCTCTGTAACAGGTGCCATTAAACATAAACCACCACTTACACACAGATTCTATATGACAACCTCCAAAAACTAGTCTGACCATTATCTTATGTCATCTGCAGCCAGTCCATGTTTTTCAGATAGCCTTAGGGCTTTATCTAACTTCAGCAGCCACTACTAATCACATGCCGAACACTCGAGGTTTGGACGAACTCGAGCTTGCTCGATATTCGCTCATGTCTAGTTAAGACTCTCTGAAGGGAGGAAAGCACTGCTTCATTGTGACCTGGACATCCCTGCATCAATGACCTTTGCTCATGAAGGGGTTGAAATCTGTTTGTACATATGCACTAGAGATGAGCGAACTGTTCGGACTTTTGGTCCGAAAGCAGTTTGCTCTCTCATTATGCCTGCGATCCCGGCCGCATAGTTGCGCTCCCGGGAATATGCGGCCGGGATATTCCAGGGAATCCATGGTGAATTCCCTGGAATATTCTGGCCCCATATTCGCGGGATCGCAACTATGTGGCCGGGATCTCAGGCAAAATGAGAGAGCACTGATGCCGTCGGATCAAAAGTCTGGAGGTCCACTCATCTGTAATATGCACTCAAAGCACTTACCTGATAAAAAGGTAATTCCTAAAAATGCATTGTTGTGTGCTCATAAAAATGGGGTCCTTCACCTCCCGAGACCAGCGCCTCATCATTCAACAATTGTTTGTCCTGGCATATGCTGGTATCAATCATAATATTTCTTCTATTATTTTTAATTATCGCACAAGGTTACGGGCAGCAGGACCGGGTTACCAAGTTTCTAACTGGAAATTACCAACCATGCATATAGGTATTGTGCTTTGTGTACAACATCACTAGATGTTTCTCATATTGGATCTATGTTCTGCACTTAAGCGCTTGTCTTCCCTGTTTGTGCCTCTACGCGACCCTCGCCATGTGGTAAATAGCCAAGACTGCGCTCATAGTCATGATTTTAAAGTTGTATTCTGTGTTTTATCTGCACTTTTCTAAACACTGTCTAAACCCAGCTCTACCTTTTTTTTTCTCTGCTGATTGAATTTTTACCACACCCATCTATTCCCTGCTAGTTCCCTCTGGCCACTTGACAGTAACCTCTGTTTGGCTTAGGCGATTTCCATCTGGTCTTTCCACGCACCATTTGCTGTTTCTGTGTGAGTCTTGTCCAATCACATTCTGGACTGGGTCCATGACCTCCTATAAAGTATTTCACAGTCCTCTACTCCACATTGGCTATTAGACTTGCTTCACTCATGTTTTATTCTCTGTATCATTGCATCTTGCTTTCCTGACCCCAGCTTTTGTTTCCCTGACTATTCTGTTGGATCCTGATTTTGTGCTGCATTGTCTGTTTGGTGTGATCTAGTGTGTTTGACTATCCTTTGTTTTTGTCTGTCTTGTCTCTGTTCTATGTTTCACCTTAGCCTCAGACAAGGGACAATCACTGTGGTTGTAGACTACCTCGGACTGTTGAGGTAAGTAGGCAGAGTCAATTAGGTGGGACCAGGCTAGGGATCACAGTCTGTGTCCTTCTCCCTTTCCTTTCCAAACCATATTCTACCTAAGTTCCTCACTCCTATAGGGAGATGTGTCTGTAGTGTCCCATATGGGTGGTCCACTAAGTTTTGTGTCACCTAGGTAAAAGGTAACTCTGTCAGGTGTCACACAAAGAGGATGAAGCTGCCTATTTGAGTCCAAACAACAGCTGTTATTGTACAAATGACAGCTGTCATAATGAAATAATTGGGCTCAAACAGCCTCCCCCCCAAAAAAAAAGGTGTTAGGGGTACGTAGCGTTAGGGAGATATTTTGAATGTTTTAACCTGCTGATATCTCTCTAAAGGGCAGGGAGTGCTGAGGATAAGGGTAAATGTTTACCTCCATCCTCTACACCATTTTCCCGATATTAATATTTAAATACATATGCAAATATGTCATTTTAGTGCACTGGTTTAGTACTACCGGCCCCAGTGCACCAAAAAGAAATATGTACATATTGATTAAACTTGATATTGCAGAAACTGCGCAGAGAATGAAGGTAAGAAGTTTACCTTCATCCTCAGAGCTCTGTGCTCTATAGGGAGATATCAACATGTTAGATACTTCTAACCTGCTGATAGTTTCCCTTTAAGGGCATTTTCAAGGTCTTGAAATGTGCATTTTGTTGCAAATCATTAGTGAAGTCCACATTCCTTGTTTTAATACAAATGACAGTTATTAAGAATTGAATTTACGAGTTACAGGAATTCCTTCTTTGCATAATTGTGTAAGAATTGCTAAGTCTGCTATCCACATGCACCGCACCAAGTGCCAACAAAGTGCCAATTAATACCTATACATTAACTGGGTAAAGGAAGAAGACATCTGATGGTCAGTATGAAACCAACAACCCCCCCATGCACTGCACCCATCCCAGCGAGGAAAGGGTCACTTATCTTGCTGGCATGGATGCAGTGTGAGATAAGTTTGAGACCACCAGGAGGTTAAGTGAGGATGCAATGCATTGTCACTTAACCCCCTGGGAGTTAGACTGTCCTGTGTGGCACCCAAAGGGTTAAGTTTGGTGTTGCATCCTCACTTAACCCCTTGGGTTCCAGACTGTAAGCAGCATCCGGCAAGATGCTGCATACTGTAAGGTGCTGAACACCTGTTAAAATTATAAAAGGGTTTTCCGCTCCTGCCTATTTTTTGTGTCTCTCCTTTTTGTTTTTCAGATATCAGTTATGGGGTTAAGTGGGGGTGCACTTAAGTATGGCATCCAAAGGGTTAAGTGGGGATGTAATGCATCCTTACTTAACCCCTTAGGTGCCAGACTGTAAGCAGCTATCTGTACAGATGCTGCCTTCTGTAAGGACCAAAACACCTGTCAAAATGATAGGTGTTCTGCTCCTTTTAGTTTTCAGATATCAGTATCCTGAAAATTACCTCAGATTCAGTGGACTACAACGACGACCAGCAGATTTCTTTGTTTAAAAAAATGGTCAACCGCAGATGGCATCCATTACCAACCCGGGGCTTAGTGTTAGCTGGTAAAATGGCTAACACTAACCTCTCCTTTATTACCCCAGTACCCACCACCACAAGTGTACTGGCAAAAGCCAGGTACCAGTAGTCCTGGAGCATTAAAAAAAAAAAAAAAAAAAAGGCACTACTGGACTGGACAGAACAGGCTGATATTATCAGGCTGGGGAGGGCCAAAATAAATGGCCCTTCCCACCCTGGTACTACTAGGCTGCTTATTTTTTTTTTTACCTGCCTGGTTATGGAAAAAGGGGAACCCTACATGTTTGTTTCTTTGTTTTTAATAAATAAATAATTTTAAAAAAGGCATGTAGGGTTCCCCTCTTTTGCATATTTTTTTTAAACCCGAACCAGTGAATACAGACATAATTGAACTATTACCTCCAACCTAGTGTACAAGACTGGCCCTCTTACATCAAAGATTCAGGGGAAATACCACATAGACTTAAAGGGGTAATGTTGGACCAGATATGCACATAGTATCTTATAATGTAGAATCTTTGTATACATATATTGATCATCAGTAAAGCCCTGCAGTGGTCTGTTTCTTCTTACAAATGAGGATGCTGGACCCATATTTTTTAAAAATTTTTATTGCAGTTATTTGAGTTAGCATTTCAAGACAATTTCTTATTTTTCAGGGATCGGTTTTATCTCCAAAGGAGAGGCATGCTGTGGGGTCACTGGTGATCCATCTAATGCAAACCAAATTCTAGGATTTTGGGAAAAGGACTATATTCTGACATATGGTCATAGAAGGTAGATAAGTGAACAGGCGGCACTGACCGTGCAATCCACTTGTCTCCCACAAGTGTTGATCGCTGGTGGTCTCCACAATAAGAGACCATTCTAAAGACATGATGCGTGCCCCCTATTCACTTATCTACCTTCTTTGATCCATGCTTTATTGGGGCTTAGCATCACACTGGTCCGTGTCCTGCTGGGCTGGCTGCACCATGCAATCACTACAAGCTGCTCTGATTACCAGCAGATGAGGGTAAAGACTGTTCTGGGAATTTCTCTTGTAGGGTGCATTCACACGTACAGGATCCGCAGCAGATCCACAGCCAATTTGATGCTGTGTTCAGTTATTTAGTTACATTGACATCTGCACCATCAAATCTGCTGCAGATCTCCTGCGGATCTGCACCATCAAATCTGCTGTGGATTCTGTATATGTAAACGCAACCTTAAAAAGATTCTGACTTTTGATATCTCCTCCTTATCTCATCTCCTTATCTTTTCTCATGGGCTTGCTGGTTGTAGGTTATATATGTTACTTTTATTTGCCTTGTTAAAAAATTACTGTTGCATGCAATGACTAATAGCTGCACAATGTTTGCTGATAATGCAGTGACATTGTACAGCTATTCGACATTGCACGTGGGCATGGTTTCATCCGCCTACTATAATCAGGGCTTTTACTCACCTTCTCATGTCTCAGAAGGAAGACAGAAGAGCAGAAGTAAACTCTGGGGAGAAGAAGGCATAAATTGTTTTCTGCTCCCAGTACAACCCCTCAAAATAAAGCAGAATCTTAATTTCCTACAATTTAATTACTTTTATTTATTTATATAGCACCAACATATTCCTCAGCACTTTACACAGATTGTCATTGTTCCCATTGGTTCCTATCCAAGCTGCAACTCTAGGACTCTTGGAATTCCTAACTAAAGCCAAAAATGCTTCTTTAACATGACATAACATGACTTATATTGCACGATCTTTGCCAAAGCAAACTTACATCTTGTCTACATAAATCTGTATGTATCACTCATGTCATCATAATCTCTCCACACAACATTTTTCTGTGAATTATAACTTACCGCTATTAGAGGAAATGTCTGTACTGGTTTTCAGAATAACCTTAACTAGAGAATACTGTAATATGATTACGATTAAAGCATTGTTTGCTGTTATCTGACCTACATATCTGATTCTTTGTAGGTGTCTGAGTTTTTTTTTTTGTGTATAACTTCAAGAAGTCAACACATCTTGCAGAAAGTTTAGAAATACCAGCTGCATGAGCTCAAACTTCTCTGTTGCATTAGAAGAAATGTATTGTACACATGTAGACTGTAAAGTACATTCATTAGGAAGCACTTTGTCATTGCTGGATTTATTCTTTTGCCAAAACCACATTCTTTAGACCATACAAGTGCTTCCGCTTCCTGTAAGAATCCCTGTCACACATTTAATACTATATTAGAATGAAAGGATCAGGACAGAGGAAGGATTATAAAGTTAAAGTCGTCCCTTAAGATGATTTTGAACACCTGCTTAAGAAGATTAAAGAAGAAGGAGAAGATAACCGTATGAAGAATGAAGTCGCATACTAACTGACTGAAGTGGAAGGCAGAGCTACAGTCAGCAGTTGTTTGCATGTTCTGTAAAATCTCAGCATGCCTGCTCTCTTCTGCTCCTAGAACATGAGAGTGGTAGTTGTTACATGTGCTTACCTGCTCATGGTTAGTCTAGCTGTCTTTCAAAAGTCAAATAGCTGTCAAGTAAGAGTAGAAAAGTCAAAGTGCAGAAGCTTTTCAGATCTCTCACTCACGATCCAAGTAAGTATATTTTGCTTACTGTTGTATGACTTTTTGTAGCAACTTAACAGCTGTAATTGTAATTGTGATATCCTTAATTTTCAGAGCATGAAGAATCATAATTATAGAATTCTACTTTACAGCCATCACTATAAGGCTCTTAATGTAAGTTTATACTTGTAATATTTGAATCTAATAATCTGACTTATGCAATGCATCATACAGTATGTGTACAGTTTTGGGGAACATGTGTGTCTTCTATGAAAGCAATTCACTTGAGCTGCACTGCAGTTCTATAGTATGTTATGTATGTAATGTGTGTATTGAACTTGACACTTACTAATGTACGTCAGCTTTTTAGCGACATATTTGTGACCAATTTAGCATAAATGTGCCCCAACAGGTTGGGTAGTAATTACTGTCGTGTGCAATTCTCAGGGAACAGCATGCTTTCTGTAATATAAATATTTGTCATACAAAGTGACTTACCAGCTGTGACCCCTTACAAACTGAGATAGTTACCAATTGCTCATCTAGATTTTTTATTGTTGGTCAGACACAGATACTGAACTGTGTTTTTTTTTCTTCTATGCGTTTCTACTTTCTGGTTGTATTTTTTAAAATATTTATTTATGTGTACATTATTATGGGGGGGCATCCATTTTATCTAAGCTGCTTTAAAGGGCATTTAGAGATTTTCTTCACAGCAAACCCTATGCTTTTAGGCGTAATAGCTGAGCTTATTCACTTCTTTTGGAGAGTTTTTTTTTTTTTAGATATGCTCTGTGATTTGTATGGAGGCCATTGTGCAGGGAGGTGGAGACTGAGCCCTGTTAAGAATTGTCTGATCCTATCTTATCTAAACACTGGTGTCATCATAAGTCATGTAATCAATTCTGTGATGATAAAGAGGAGGCTACTAAAAAGTGATTGTTACAGAACAGGAAGTGACAAGCTAATATAAGGCGCAGTGGACAAAATAAAAACTTTATCTTTAGCTCCTGATCATTTTTTGCTTTTTGACATTTTCCATCTATAGAGCCATATGAGTGTTTGTTTCTTTCAGATCCAATTGTACGCAGTTTTCAGTTTTGGGTGGTTCAATTTTACACAGGGCACTTTATAAACTGACATGTTTTATATATAGATGAGCAAACCAAACTTCCTGAATCTAGATAAGTTATGAACTTTGCAAAGGACTTGTTAGGAATGTGACTTTGCGCTCCTCAGTCCGTGCCGGGCGGCCAAGGAAGCGCTGAATTTCTGTCTGTGTTTGCACTGAATGAACTGTGTTTTACTTTCCAGCCACACCTGCCTTGCCTGTCAGACTTCTGGCAGTGCAGGGGTTACTGCACTGCTAGATCTGTTCAGCTGAGCTTGGTGCTGGGATCAGGGCTGGTCCAATCAGCTGCTGGACCTAAGCTCTGATCCTGGATAAAAAGCAGTGAGATCCTCAGTTCCCTGCTGGCTATTAGTTGTTTCTAGTCCCAGCTCCCCTGCTCCTTTCCCAGCGTTCCCTGTCCTAATCCCCTTGCTATTGCTCTGCCCGTGTTCTGACCTCTTGCCTGACATTTGACTATCCGCTCTCCTTCTGATTTTGTACTGCGTTGTCTGTTTGGTTTTGACCCTGCTAGTTGACTACCCTCTATTGTGTTTTGTTTGTCTGTCTACGTTTTGTGTATTCCTACGCAGTGTAGGGACCGACTCCGTGGTTGTCCGCGACCGTTTAGGGTCGACTGAGGCAAGTAGGCAGGTGACAGTGGGTGGGTTCAGATCTAGGGCCCACTGTCTCTTGTCTTGTTTACGCCTGCCAGTCATGACAGGACTTTTTGCAAAGTTTGTTACATCCCAGTCTAAGATGGCGGCCAGACAGTTTATTTTGCAGTGCAGTAAAAGCCCAGGTGCAAGGGATTATTCATAATCCCTTGCTACCGGCCAGTCCTTGCGATGTCATACTTTTTCCTTCACTATATATTGGCTGACCAGTCAGCTCCTGTACAATGACTTAAGCAGATACATTTACACTAGCTACAGAGAAATAGGTTATAGAAGATTGATTAGGTATCAAGGAAAGGTAGAGGATAGAGTGAAGGTAGTAGTGTAAGTTGTATAGCTGTGAAATTACCCCTGTCCTGCCACGTTGGGTATCAGTATACACTGTCCACCGCTTTCCTGAATGAAGTTAACTCTGTGCAACACCTGTCAGGTTATGTCAGATCGTCTGTCCTAAAACCATGTCTGGCAGCACAATAACTGCCATTATACGCCAGTGATCCACCAACGTCCACCGCTCTCCTGGGTACGGTTAACTCTGTGACGCACCTGAGAGTACAGCTTCTGCTACTGCCTCACCATTAACTGGCTATTCTAGGCCCTACTGCGTCCAAGTAGGTGCTGCTGGTGCAACTGCTTCCACTGTCAACTGGATATTCTAGGCCCTACTTTGTCCAAGAGATTGTTTCTACTGCTACTGCTTCCACCGTCAACTGGCTGTTTTAGGCCCTACTGGGTTCAAGACAGGGTCGATATTGCTGCTGCTTCCACTATCAACTGGCTTTTCTAGGCTCTACTGAGTCCAAGAGAGTGCTGCTGGTGTTAACACCTTTAACTTAGTGTTCTAGGCCCTATGGGGTGCAAGAGAATACTGCTACTGCTTCCACCGCCAACTAGCTGTTCTAGACCCTACTGGGTCCATAGATAACAGATACATATTTTTTATACAGCATGTGTATTGACGGTCGCTTTTACTTAGAATTTAATAAAATATAATGTTAGATTAAAAAAGCAAAAACATTTTCTTTTATTAAAAATGTTGCTTACTATTGCTTGCACAGTGTCTACGAATTGCTTTATCAGCTCCATTTTCTCTCTATACAATGGACAAAACCAAAACACAGTCCTTGCAGACTGCATTCTGTGGGTGATTATGTTTGCTACTGCTTCCATCGTCAACTGGATTTTCTAGGCTCTACTGTATCTAAGAGAGTTCTGCTGGTATTGACACCTTTAAATGACTATTCTAGAGTGCATATAGTACTACTGCTTCCACTGTCAACTGGCTTTTCTGGGCTCTGCTGGGCCAAAGTTGCTTACTATTGTTTGCACAGTGTCAACAGTTTGCTTTATCAGCTCCATTTTCTCTCTATACTATGGACAAAGCCAAAACACAGTCCTTGCAGACTGCATTCTGTGGATTATTATTAGAGATGAGCGAACCTTTCAGACTTTTGGTCTGAAAGCAGTTCGCTCGATCGTGATGCCTATTATCCTGGGTGCATAGTTGTGATCCCGGGAATATGCGGCCAGGATATTCCAAGGAATCAATCTGGATTTCCTTGGAATATCCTGGCCGCATATTCCCGGGATCGCAACTATGCACCCGGGAGCACAGGCCGACGGTCCGCGCATCTCTAGTGATTATGTCTGTAATAGCGTAATTTATTGCTTTGATAAGTAAAAGATGATAAAGCAACTCAGCTGGTTTGTTTTTGTATATATTGGACTATGTTATGGGATTGAAAAGCTCCCTGTTGCACACCCTACTGAGTAAAGCACTGGCAGTTTGTTTTGCTATTGCATTCTGCAGACTGCCAGCAGGTATAAATCTGCTCTCATCTATCTCTTCTGCCTGTATGAGTCTGTGTGTGACCTCCTCCTCTCCCTGCTCCCATCATCATCACTGAGAGAGCAGAAAGTCCATCTGTAGGAGTAGCAGCAAAATAATAGGAACATTTTTAATGAAGATTATTTCATTTTGCATTCAGGGAACCAATTAACAATAAAAAAAAAGAAGTGATAATGTGTCCACAGTCTTTACTGGCTGCAAAGCATTCAGTGCTCTTGGGTGTAATGGTACTTCTTGGGCATCAAATGGGCTCAGAAGCAATGCCCTCCTAATTGTGGCAATGCCCTCCTCCTGATTGTGAACTTGTAGTCAAGCTGCTGCAGAGACCAACTCTGGTGCCAGTCTCAGCGGTTTAACCCTGGAGATACTGTGGTTAAAAGTGATTGTGGGGTTTCTGATGCTTGCTATGATTTGGTAACCATCGCGTCTGCCACCTATTGAAGCCTGTGAGGCCCAAGCACAGGCAGGGTCTCACAGACTATGACCATGTTCACAGAACGTAAGACACCGCACTTCAGTACCGGCCAGATGATCTTCACTTTTGATGAATTGGGATGCAAGTGCTCCAATTCGCCGCTGCACAGAATGGAGCGTGCAGCCAGAGCCGCACGCTCCATTGTGTGAACTGGCAGGTTCTCTGCGGCGGCTATTCAATGACGTTTTTGTGTCACCACTTGCCATCCCGGACAGAGTGTATTCTATGTGTATACACTCCGGCCAGGATTCCCTCAGCTGCAGCACAATGTAAGTTAAGTAGTAATCACGGCCGTGTTGCAAATCGGCAACAATGGCTATGATTAATACTTTAATTTTGTTGTGTGAACATGGCCTAACTGTACATGTAATACTTACAGTTATACTTCAATGCAATACAGAGTGCCCAAAACGCAGTATATGGAGGTAAATACCACTATGTTTCTTGTAATTTATTATTAGTAAAAAAAAAAAAAAAAAAAAAAAAAAAAGGTACATTTTACAGCCTAATGCCAAATACTTTTTTCAAACAACCGTGGTGTCTAAATGCTAACTAAATCCTTAGATAAAGGGGTGAAATTTCCAAAACAGGGTCACTTTTCAGGTGTTACCAGTGATACTGATACTTATGATACTGATAAGGCCAGTACATAAGTGACATGGTGCTCTAAATCTACACTAAATCCTTCAACACCTATGGGTACAAACCCACTTGACGTTTTTGCTGCGTGAATCAGTCTTAAAAATAAGCAGGCAAAACGCAGGTTGGCTTTATACGATTGTTCTGCGTTAAAATACTCAATTGCGTATTTTTGAAGCGTGAAGCTTGTTGTTAGCAAAGTATCAGTTGTTAACAACCTGTGCGAAAAACGCATTTAGCTTCACGCTTCAAAAATACGCAATTGCGTATTTTAACGCAGAACAATTGTATAAAGCCAACCTGCGTTTTGCCTGCTTATTTTTAAGACTGATTCACGCAGCAAATACGTCAAGTGGGTTTGTACCCTTAAGATAAATTGGGAACAAATAAATGGGCAAAAAAAAGCAACTAAAATAAGCAAAGTAATAAATTAATATATTAATAAAAGAAACAGATCAGTTTGTAATACATGCAAATGTAAACTCATATAATGTATCCTACAATCCGTTTACTTTATATATTGAGGTAAAGAGGTCTTAATTCAGCACTTGGTGGATATAACAATCAGTCCTTTATTTTATCAATTAAAAACATGGAGGTACAATAATTCATAAAACATCTAAAACGTGTTTTCATTGTTATGAGTTTTTTGAACCTTCATATTTTTAAATAATAAAATTAAGGACTAACAGCTGCCAGCCAAGCCCATGTACCGACATTACTACTTCCAGCAGTAATGCCAGGAGTAGTGAATGGATACCAGGTCTCCATGCTGTATGGGACCTATGTTTACAAATTGTATACACTGTGACATATCTCTGCAACAGGCCTAGTTAATATTTTAGAGCGAGTACATTAGGATGTTGTAAGTATAAGTTAATATTGAGTGTCCCTTGGCTATAGTTATTTGACAAACTAACAAATAACTCAGCTTTTTCTCATCCATTTACTACAGTTGCCATAGTCAATTTTAAAGGAATAAATAGTCTGGTAAAGGCAAACTAACAGCAATTAGAAGACTCCCAGATGACTGCAGGGATGCAGAGAATGAAGGTAATTTTCTTACCTTCATTCTCGGTGCCGTTTTCATTAAACCTTCAGGTTAATATGTAAATTAGGCAGTGTGGTGACCTGTGGGTGAGACTACAGATCACCCCTCCTCATGAGTAATTATCTGGTGTAATTTAGACTTTAATAAAGTTTTTACAAAAATGCGCTGTGGATGAAGGTAAGTAACAAAACTACCTTCATTCTCAGCATTCCATTTAGGCCATTTTCCCACATGGCAAGGCAGCGGCTGTTCTGTGACAGCAGCTGATAAGTTCAACCCAGCCGATACTGCAGTAGCTTCTTTTTAATTGGAATACGGGTACATTCGGGTGCTCATAGCAGATAATGTGAAGTATGTCCAGAGCCATACTACATATTACATTTTCTGCACAGTCTATTTTGTGCGGTCGCTGTTCAATGAATAGCATAGACATGGCAGTTTTCTGTGCAGCCCCATGGAATCCCGGCTGGAGTGTATACAGTGTGTATACACTCTGGCCAGGATTCCATAGTAGTTAAAGCGATCAGCCACTTAGATTAAACAATGGCGGTTGTTGCAAACCTACAAGGGCCATTGTTTAATCAACCCTGTTGTTTCCCTATTTATGTTCCAATACTCGCAACCGAGTGGGGCTTAAGAGGCTCCACGGACTCCTTTTTTTGCATTTTTAAATTTTGGGGGGCATCAGTGGAGACTCTTGATTGAGTACTTCATTGGAATTTTTTCATTGATCTCCTTGAGTTCAGTGATTGCTGTGTTTTGTTGGTTGATTTGTCATTGCCCCAACTAGCCAGAATCCTGCTCCACACTGATGAGGGGCAAATACCCTGAAACGGCTGTCTGTGTATAGATGCCTGCCTTTGTAAGCCCTTGTCATGTTGCAATGCTCGCACCTTGAGTTAGACGTTGACAAAAAAGGGGCCACCCTATTGTTTCCCTATTTATGTTCCAATACTCGCAACCGAGTGGGACTGAAGGGGCTATCTATCAGGGTGGTGTGGTGCTTTCCCTATCTGGAGGCACCCTGTGGCAACAGGCTAGGAATATCTGGCTATTCCCGTGTTTTGAGACTTGCAAATAAGGCTCCACGGACTCTTTTTTGCATATACAGGCTGGGTTCACACTACGTATATTTCAGTCAGTATTGTGGTCCTCATATTGCAACCAAAACCAAGAGTGGATTAAAAACACAGAAAGGATCTGTTCACACAATGGTGAAATTGAGTGGATGGCCTCCATATAACAGTAAATAACGGCCATTATTTCAATACAACAGCCGTTGTTTTAAAATAACAGCAAATAACAGCAAATATATATTAACCATCCACTCAATTTCAACATTGTGTGAACAGATGCTGTCTGTGTTTTTAATCCACTCCTGGTTTTGGTTGCAATATGAGGACCACAATACTGACTGAAATATACGTAGTGTGAACCCAGCCTTAAATTTTTAGGGGGCATCAGTGGAGACTCTTGATTGAGTACTTCATTGGAATTTTTTCACTGATGTTGAGTTCAGTGATTGCTGTGTTTTGTTGGTTGATTTATTCCTTCCCATACCTTATACCTGAGCGGACCTAACCAGTCTTTTACTGTGCTTTTAAGTCTCTATTACACGGGGCGATGGGGAGGAGCAAACAAGCTCTGTCAGCGCTTGCTTGCTCCTCATTCTTCGCTCGCTGCCAGCGCTATTATATGCATCAATCTTTTTTAACCACTTATTGCTCACCCTTACTGGGGAAGCATACAAGTAGAAATTGATCTGGGGAAGGACAATCATCTTAATTAATGCAAGTCTGGCTGTTATCGATAACAGCATCTTGCCCCATATTGTACTTATTTGAGGGTCCCCCAGTACCATTACTCCTAAATATTCTAATCCCTCCTCTTTGGACAAGACCCTAAGGTCACCACTCCAAATTTTTATCCAGGAGCAATACCAGCAACTTGCATACTGTAAATTGTATACTGTATATTTATTACTGTTGTTTGCATTATGTCTTACTTTTTATGATTGAGTTAAAAAAGGTTGAGGCCAAAAGCATTTTCTTTTGGTCTCTGTCAGGGAAAAGGGGACCCATGAATACCGTATGCCTTACATTTTCTGCATTTGCTAATAGAAAACACAAATTGCTGACCCATATGTTTACTTTTGACAGAAAACAGAGAAAATATGTCTTTTGAAAAAGATTTTGAGATTTTATGAAATTATGACTTCAAAGGCATATACCACGAAAGTGCCCAAAGAGAAGATATCTGCTCTTGAAGACCATCTTAAACAATTTACTAGGACATGCTTAAGTTGCGTAAGTTTCAAAACTATTTATTTGGTATGTATGTATGTGTTAGTAACATTAATGAAACCTAGCTACAATATTTACAACTACATATGTATTTCTTTATACTGGAAAAGTGGAAAACTGGAAAGTGGAATCAGGTATGTACAACATGCATATATGTAAGGAGTACAAAGGTGTTGTTTCCAAGTAAAAAAAAAAACCCTTACATTCCTGTGCTGTTATTTTTTTCCCCATGAATCTGATCACTTCTTGGTTTCTTCTCTGGACTATGACTCTGCTGTTGGCAGCAATGCACACACTTTCAGAAATGCTTGTAGATTTAAAATGTTTAAATTTACAAATTTAAAGCTTTTTTTTCACCTTAATAGGGATATACAGGCTTTTTCCTTACACTAAGCAGCAATAAGTGTATAGCGTTAGTGTTGGTGTTTCCTCCTAGTTTTACTACTTAGGTAGGAACAGGGGCGGATTAACTTTACCATAGGCCCCGGGCTGTTCATCAAGCCTGGGCCTTCCACACCACTGTAACTATGGCAGCACTAGCCTGGCGTTCATAGTACAGGATAGATAATGTCATGATGTCCTGATTTGTGCAAAATTACCATTAAAAAAAAACAGTGACTTTTTGCAAATCATGGTGGAAGTGTAGCCAGGAGACAGTACATCACTGAAAGTATAAGTCTTTTTGGGTGGTCATGGGCCCCCCAGGAGCTCAGGGCCCTGGGCTGCCGCCCGAAACGCCCCTATTATAATCCACTACTGGGTAAGAACCACCTATATATCAACTGTTAATTTCACATGCAACTCGAACCATATTCACTGATCTCACTGCTCTGCATCTGTTATTTCCCACCTACAAAGAATGGACAGGTCTGTAATTGTATTGTAGGTACACTTCAACTGTAAGAGACAGACTCTATAAAAAGAATTCCAGGGAATCATATTGTTTGATTTTGTTTACTTCTTCCTCCAAACACAGACAGTGGAGTTTATACCAAAAAGTTCTATTTTCGTCTCATCTGAGTACATGATCTTCTCCAATGCCTACCCAGAATCATCCAGATGGTCATTGGAAAACTTCAAATGGGCCTAGACCAATGTTGCCTCCAAGCTTCAGCCACTGCTGAGCAGAATTGTAAGAGATATGGGCAGTGTTCAACCAAAAAGTTAGGACAGGAACATTGGTGCCTTAGTCTTAAAGCTAATGCAGCATAGCTAATTATATAAAGTGAAACAGTTAGTGTACATTGACATGTAAATATTTTACAGATTTGATGCAATATTTTAAAAAAAGTTTTATTAGTTTACACAGCATCGGATCAGCATCTTTAAGTAATTACAGTGCTGTTACATCCAGTGACTCACATGGGGCACCCTCTCTAATTAGAGTTGTTAACTTTTCCTTTCCAACCAGGTGGGCCGTCTTGAAGACGTCTCCTGGCCATGAACCCTCTCTCCAGAATCTTCCAGAGAAACATTTTAGGTCCTTAGCTTCAGTATATATAGTAGTTGTGCCCCCATATATTTTTAAGACCCCCCCCGCCCCTTCCAGAATGCCCCTAGTATTGTAGTTGATCCCTTACCCCTCCAGAATGTCCTAGTATTATAGCTAGCTCCAACACTGCCAGGATTGCCCTTGTATTATAGTTAACCCCTTCCCCTCCAGGATGCCCCGAATATTGTTATTAACCCGTCCACTGCCAGGATGTTCCTTGTATTGTAGTTATCCCCTCTACTGCAAGGATGCCCTTAGTATTGCGCTGGACAGACCCATCATCCTCCTGTAGTGGAGTAGGAAGCTTGCAGGGCTTCTCCTACAGGCAACGCGTGATGAAATTATGTAATCCCATGCAGCTTGCAGAAGATGTGCACCTCTCTGGTGTAGAGGAGCATGGAGTCCTTGCTTCTGTACATACATTACATAGTACGCTACAAAATGTATGTACAGTAGCCTGGATTTACCTCCAGATTTTGTGCTCCTGTACAGTAGTGATTTGGGAAGCATACATAGTGTGCTCCACTCTACTCCCTTTACAGTCTTAGGGGGGGGGGGGGGCAAAAATTTGCACCCTTAAGAATTCTGCAGCGGGGGGAAACAGCCCCTATGCCTATGCCTCCCCCTCGAAGGAGGAGGAGGACGCAGTTACAGTGGACTCACCCAGCCGCCTCTCAGAGATCCCAGGAGTGGACAGCTAGCGGCAGTGAGTGTGTCTTCCCTTTAAGCCGTGCGGGGTGCAGCTTAAAAGGTACACTGGGCTTACCATGTGCTGGCATGAGAAGGGGGACATTGTGTGCCCATAAGGATTTTAATCCATGATGGCGTAGTGTATTGCTAACGGTAATCTTTGAGACTGTAGTCCCAAATCTCTTCAGGTCATTGACCAGGTCCTCCTGGGTAGTTTTGGGCTGATTCTTGACCTTTTTCAGAATCGCCTTTGCCCACTAGGTGAGATCTTGCATTGAGCCCCAGACCAAGAAAGATTGGCATATTTCTTGTTTTTTTTTTTTTTTTTTTTTCAATAATTGTGCCAGCAGTTGTTGCCTTGAATCAATTACTAGAACTACAGTGAGATAATGCAGAGTAACCCCTACCAGACGTACCATGTGACAATTTAGTGTGTCATACTGGCACTTGTACAGAGTGTGAGGGGTTCAGTGCATCAGCAATCCTGTAAAGGATACCACGGAGAGAACTTTGGGCATTATTAGTATTGAAATCAACAAACTACACAGTGTCTGATAAGCACAAAACACCTCACTGTGTTAGTTCCTCTGTGGAATAATGGGTGGTGTCTAGCTATGATCGGGGTGAGGAGTTACTGTCTTGCTATGGCTGCCTAGTTTATCCTCTGGAGCAATTTGGTATACGCTCATAATCCCTCTAGTTGCCCATTATCACATAGAACTAACTACACGCTATATCTATCTCAGAGACAATTTAAAAGAGAGCCATACCCATGACAGTTGTTGCCCTCTCAACAAACTTCCTGCCTTTGTCCTGAAGCCCATCCCAGCATTGTGAAAGTCTACAATTTTTTTTACCTGGTGTCCTTAGACAGCTGTTGGAGAGGTTGGAGTGTGATTGATTAAATGTGTGGACAGGTGTTTTTTTTATATACGTAACAAGTACAAACAGGGGAAAAAAATGAGTGCAGGTAATGAGTACAGAGTAGTGATGAGCAAATAGTATTCCATTGACTAGCTATTCGATCAAATAGTACGCTATTTGAGCCATTTGTTTTCGTTTGAATATTCGAACGAAAACGCAGTAACTTAAAAATGCAATTCGCCCTCCCACCCCCTGGCGCTTTTTTCCAGCCAATTAACATGCAGGGGGGGAGGGACAGGCACTAGGAATAGGCAGGACTTAAAAAAAAAGCTTAAACTGTGATTGGCTGGCTAAACTATGTCCCTTCCTAAGTTTACGAATAGGTGATTTCAGATTCGTGTCACTTGCTGGTTGGAGCTAGAGAGAGGGAGACTGTATACCAGGGAGAGTTAGCTTTTAGGTTAAGTTGGAAGGGACCCCCAAAAGCCCTTGTTAGGGCTAAAAGTATAGAAAGTAGAGATTTAGAAGGTGTTTTGAGACAGTGTGTTCAGGGTCCTATTAACAAAGCGATTATTAACGTTTACTGACAAACGATAAACTATTGCAAATTAGATTTGTTTTGGCATCATTTTCTGAGGTGTCATTGTGGACTTGGTGACCTCCAAGTGGTCGAATATTGATTTCCCAAGTATTTTTCTCCCATAGACTATAATGGGATTTAATATTTGATCGAATAGAATTTTAAATTTTCGAATATTTCACTATTCGCTCATCTCTAGTACAGAGTAGAAGAATCTCCTTATAGAAAAACTAAAAGGTCTGTGAGAGACAGAATTCTTGCTAGTTCAGAGGTGATCAAATACTAATTTCGTGCAAAAAAATTATGTAAAAATCATACAGTGTGATTTTCTATATTTTCTTTAGATTCTGTCTCTCAAAGTTGAAGTGCACCTTTCATAAAAATTACAGACCTCTCCGTTCTTTATAGATGGGAAATTTAGCAAAATTGGCAGTGTATCAAGTACTTATTTTCCCACTATATGTAAAAAGTTGGTCCACAATGTGCAGTGAAATTGGAAAATAAAGCAATTTTTTTTCCAACTCAGGGTAATTTTGCCTTTACGCCGTTTACCCTGTGGTAAAACAGACATGCTATCTTTGTTCCCCAATCAGTATGATTACAATAGGCAATTTATTTCATTTTAATTTTATTTTACTGCTTATAAAAATTTGCTAAAAAAAAACTTGTTGAAAAATTTGTTGAAAATTGCTATATTATGCTCCTTAAAACACTATTATCTTCTGGTCTATGGGGCAATTTTAAATGTAATTTTTTCCCTTTTATAACTTTTTCCCCCCATTTTTTTCTGGATGTGACAAAAAAAAATCTCCATTCACTATGCAACATTAGGAATGTGATAATTTAATAGTTCAGGTGATTTATTTTTTTGGGGAAGGTGGGTTATTTAAACTTTTATTATGTATTTCTTACACTGATTTGTAGTCCCCCTAGGGGACTTCTAGGAGCAATACACTGATTGCTGATAGAGATCAATTAAATACATAATCATAGTATAGTTAATAGGAATTAGTGTAGTACCTATGTGCTGCATTGATTGATGTTTTCATCACTCGATTCGAACAATTGGTTAGTGTTGGCTAATAGCCGCAGTTCTTGTGCTGATAGAAGCAGGGAGCGGCACGGTACAGAGGGGGCTTGCGTCATGAGCCCTTTCTGTAAACCCTTAATGGCACTGTAAGGGTGCAGGTGAATGGCGACAAACTCACATTGACAGCTG
Source organism: Dendropsophus ebraccatus (assembly GCF_027789765.1). Lineage (NCBI taxonomy): Eukaryota > Metazoa > Chordata > Amphibia > Anura > Hylidae > Dendropsophus > Dendropsophus ebraccatus. The sequence continues at coordinate 89,650,606 of NC_091454.1, read as the reverse complement.
AGTAATGTTAAAATAACTTTACTGATGATAACTCAGCAGTACAACAACATCCTCTTCAACTTGTGCAACAGGAAGATTCCTATATAGCAGGGATACTGTCTCTTTTAGAAACTAGGTAAGTATCAGGGAGGATATAACTTGTCTATGTGGTATAGCACAGCTATATGCAGTCTCTCAGGGGGCCCCACTTCCTGATCCTGCTAGTAACAATGGACTCCCCTGCAGCACCAGCTCTGTCTCCCCTGAGCAGTACCTTCCTCCTTCCTGCAGTGATGAGGCTGGCTGGACACTCCTGTGTCAGTGTCCCTTTGTCCCAGGTGCTCTGCATTCCACTTGCTAGCACTGGGCTGTGTTGCTCTGTTCCTTTACTGCTGCACATTGCTGTCTGCTTTAGCTCTTATGGACCTGGCTGAGCTGTCCTGCTTGCTTGGGATCACCTTGTCACACCTCTCTTTTGCTCTGGCACAGGTCACTGCCCTTGACCTCCAGCACTGGAATTCTCTTTTCCTACAAGAACTGGATGGGTCACACTTCCTGAGTCTCTGGCTTTTCCTTCCCCAGTTACCTCTGTTACTCCTAGCTGGGAACTGACTCCCTCTGCTGGACGGAGGTGATAACATCCAACCTCTATGTTCTAATACTGCAGCAGAACCTTCTGGCATTACACCTTCCCCCCCTCGTTTGAGGGCAGCCGTCCCGGCAACCTGCATACCCAGGACATAGTCATCATAACGTGCAGGCATTCTTCCAAAGTTAGCTTGTCCAGAATGTCTTAGCTAAACTGAAGGCTCCACAGAGGGAGCGCTGTTCTCCTCTTGCTGCACATCTTCCCTTCTTTCCAAGGGGGTTGGATCTAGTTGGGGTGGTACCCACCATTCCTCTTCTCCGGAGGGTACTGTGGTCAGGTTGATGCTCTCTGGCAGGGATTCAGGAATTCTTCTTAGAAAAGTGCATGGTCTGAGCATATTTCGGTGCAATATGCGCATCGGTTCAGTTGCACCCTCAGGTTTAACCTCGTACACCGGTACGGTTGGGTTGGGCTGCCGGATCACCTCATATGGGGTGCTTTCCCACCGCCACTGCAGCTTTCCAGCCCTTCTGGCTGTGCGATTGCGTACAATTACCCGATCTCCCACCTGTAACAGCAACTCCTTCAATTTCTTGTTTGCCGATAATGTGCGGGGACCAAGGCGCTGGGCGACCAGGTCATACATTTCTTGTACCTTCTTCCGATGGTCTCCCATCCAAGTCTCAGGGGTCCACCTCTCACCTCTCTCTCTTTTCCTACAGGAACTGGATGGGTCACACTTCCTGAGTCTCTGGCTTTTCCTTCCCCAGTTACCTCTGTTACTCCTAGCTGGGAACTGACTCCCTCTGCTGGACAGAGGTGATAACATCCAACCTCTATGTTCTAATACTGCAGCAGAACCTTCTGGCATTACAGCACTATGATGTACCAGGACATAATTGCTTAAAACACTATAGCGCTTTAGTTTTTTTTACCAGTAGACCCATATGAGGTCTTACTACTTGTGACACCAATTGTACTTTGCAATGACACGCTTAATTTTCCATAAAATATGATGACCTTGATGTTGCACAGATGCAGGTTAAGCCATGGAGTAGAAAAAAATGAGGTAAAAGAGAAGTAAAATGCAAGGGGAAACTTTACTTTGTGCAGATAAGATACAGTTGCAGATAGTACAGGTGGTATAGAAATAATCTGTGCTGTTTCAGTAAATTGCTTGAGAAAATTCCTAAGATGTTAATGTACATGAGGTGATGAAAAGATATCATACCAGTTGAGTCTCAGCGGTAGAAGTGGTCTGAACCAGAATGAAGGTCTACTTAACTCAATCAGAGGTCCACCGACGTCTACCCAGCCGGCTAAGAGATTCTTGAAATTGTTACCCTCTCAGACTAGACAGAGATTGACATCGGTGTTTTATTAAGACCACAGAAAATCCCAAGCTTCCTTGAGGAAACCTTGGAAAATAATTTTGGAAAGTTGGGTAACTGTGCAGCATTCACATGCAACATCAGCGTAAGAAGACAGCATAAAACCTGATCACACAGATCATTCTAAAGATTGTAAAATATACCAGAATTTCATCAGTTTAATTCCATTGTCTTTTCACTACTTTTGACCAATATGTAATTCTGACAGCATAGTCTTCAATCAGCCACAAAAGCAAAATACAATACAATGGAAATGCTGCACAAGTAGCAAAGGGGCTTTAGAGTACACATTTACTTATTTTCTCCAGCCTGGCCACATTTACAATTAAAAAATAATTCCTCGGAAACTCCTTAAAAAACACAGGAAAAAAAAACAAAACTAAATGCTGACTGTAAATCCAAATCCAAAAAATTGCAGTAATCTGTGTGGAGGTATACATAGTCCCTTTATACTGTGAAGCTGTATGCAATCTCTGGCTGCCATTTAGTGCTCAGTAGAGATCGTCCTAACTCGAACGCTCTGCGTTTAATTAGCGGTGTCTGAAGAAGTTGAATGCAGCCCTAGGGAGTCCTGGAAAACATGAATACATTACAGCATTACAAGGTTATTCTCTTCTAGACTTCAGTATTTTCTATGAAAAAAATGATATTCAGCCTGTTCCATATAAATCAGAGAAAGCTGTTTATACAGTTTATTCAGTTGTAGGGTTTGCCTTTCTAAGTACAAATATCCATCAGCATAAAATTGTAATTATGGGAAATTAGATAATGTCAGCACATTCATTTCCTAGTAACTCTTCAGAAGAAAACATTTGGAGCTGATCTCTGTTTGAAGTTGATATTTTAAATAGCATGTCATTTGCCTTTCCAATATAGTTTACTAATATCCCCAAGAAACTTAAAAAATAAACAATACCTATCAAATCTTCTCCAAAAATGTTGTTTATTGTTCTTATAAATTTGGCATAATTCTTTTCCAGATTATAAAAGGAAATTATTAGCATCCATAAAGAACCTTTTACCATAGATTTTTTGATCTTTAGGCAAAAAATTTCATTGCTCCTGATCTACAGTTGTGATCTTTTTTCTGTTTCCCTGAAGTAATATGAGGTTATGAGGGTAATCTCATAATTGATATTCATGATATATATCGATGATATTCATTACAAAATTTCAAAAGTTCGGTTTTGCAGGTTTGCAGACCTTGGTGCAGGTGCTCATCAGTGAGCTGTTTATCGGGAGTCTGGTTGTCGACGAGTTTCTATGGGGTGGCCTGAGGAGGATTAGGAGCTCTGGTGTCCACCAGTGCTTTGAGGGTGGCCTTAGGAGGATAAAAAGTGTATGCATCCATCGCAAGTAGATTTCTTCCCACATCTGCCCACCTACAGGGAGGCTATGGAGTCTGGCTGGGGTCCGTAGCTTGTTCCAGTGCATCCACTACTATCATACTGGGAGGCAACAAGGAGCATGGACACCACTATTACGCTCCATGCAACCAGGGTGCAGCAGTCTTACAGATATTGTCATGTGATGAGCGTGCAGCGGTCCCACCGAGGCCCTCACGCTATGGACATGCAGTAGTTCCACTAAGGCAGTAATGCTTGCCTGAGCCCCCTCCAAAAACCCTTAGTGGCTGATCCTCAGTTACCCTCACCCTCACGCCAGGACAATTACCCCCTCCTGCTACTCCTTGCCTTCTACTCCACCCCTGTCCCTTTGCAGGAGTTTTGGAAAGAAAGTAGAAGGAGCAGGAGTGGGACATCAAAATATATTTGAAGCACACAGACCCGGGTGAAGTATGTCCTGAGTTGAGGAAGGCAACAGTCTAGGAGTTAGAGTCCAGTCCAAAGTTAAATTATATGGATTTCTGAGAAACCTACTGCATGACTGTACACTGTGTCTGTTTACCGGAGCTTTGTAAAAAGGGACTACCTCTCAGACTTTATGCATAACCTGGAAACCGGTAAGGAGGTGGAGTACACACCTATGCAGGGGCCGTGTGGATGGTGGGCTGCTGAAATCACTTGGCTGGGTGTGTTGCCACCTGAACCTTCCTCTGTCCTCACAGAGTCAGAGAGGTGGTATAAGGAATGTTCCCTGCACCGATGTCAAGCCCTGGTTGACACACCTGAAGGTCTGAGCCTTACATCAGGGCATTGGAAGCCACCTCACAGAAGCAGAAAACATCCCTGCAGTGGCTGGTTCCACCTCACCAGCTCCTTCTACAGGCCATGGAGTCCTTCAAGTTTCCGACACCATCTCACCTTCTACCATAGTGGCAGTCCTTCCTCTGGAACCCACCTCTACATCCAAAGGTGCCTAACTGTGGGTGCCATCAGAGGTGAGAGGATGCACAGAAGTCCTGTGCGCCACAGGTCAAGCCTATATCTGGTCCCAGCTGCTTGCAAAGTATGGATAGTTAGAGAGTCTCTGTTATACACAGATTTGCAGTGTCAGAAGTCTTATGTTATTTTGTCATGATTACAGCAGTCACCAGACTTTTTTGTTTAAAGGTGTTCATAGGAAACCTTTAACATTGACCCTGTGTCAATATGAAAAGTTGTTCGCTGGGTACTCTGTAGGCTAATGGAGGGTGATTCCATGCACTGCTTACAAATGCCTTATGAATGACTTTAAGACTGTTTAACATTGGACAGAAGACCATTGAACTTTATAACTTATGTTTCTATTTATTGTGAAATTTAGGCCTACTGCAATATATTTGTAAAAATTCCTCTATACTGCTGTTATATTGCATATGAGGTATATATGTTGTATTTGAGAGAGAAACTTGCACTCATTGACCCATCTTAAATGACCCATCTCTGGTCAGCAGCGATTTTGAAGGCACTCCACAGATAAAATACTTTCACACGCTGTAACTGATGTTCAAGTAAAGTCACTGTTGAACGATAATACCTAGTCTCCCTGTTGGCTGATTTTTACCGCACCTCACCAACACCAAGGGCGTCATGCCAGTGATCCACCGCTGTCCATAGCTCTCCTGGATCAAGTTAACCCAGTAAATACCTTTTAAATGGCTTGTTCTAAAACCATGTCTGGCAGCAGAATAAAAGTAATTGCAAATGAGATTTATGCTGCTGCCAGACTAGGTTTTAGACCAGACGTAACCTGAGAGGTGACTCACTGGGTTAACTTCACTCAAAGGTGAAAAGGTTGCACACCACAATAAATTTAAAAAAAAAACTATTTTTATTGTATCAAAAGCAAGGTGATTAGACAATGCAATAATCTTACATAGAAACACAGAGCCAAAAATAAAAAATAAAATCACTTCAAAAACAGCAAACAGGAGAAAGAACATGACAGGCTTACAGCAGAGTTTGCCCCACTCACTCACTGATGATGTACTAATGCCTTGCTTGGAAATGATTTGTATGAAGTCGCCTGCATGTGAAAGCCCTGCTACACAGGTATATTTTATTTAACACTAATGATTTGGGCTGTAAATAGCTTGATGTGCCTGCACCCATTTGACTCCTAAAGAAGTGATACCCGTAGGGTACTTTCTTCCACACTGGGGTCACTCTTCTCATGTTTCCTCCCACAGGTTTGATTGCTGGAAATACAGATACTTAGGTATCATGGCTGATATTAGGCCTTGTAGGGAGATGAAGGACTGACTTTTGCTCCGTGAGTGGGGCAGACTCTGTTGTAAGCCTGCCATGCTCTTTCTGTTTGCAGCTTTTTAAAGTGATTTTAATTGTTTATTTTTTAGCTCTGTTTCTATGTTATAAGATTATTGCATTGTCTGATCACCCTGCTTTTGATACAATAATTTTTTTTTTTATTAAAATTAGTTTGGTGTGCAACTTTTATGAAACATAGCTTCCTTCTCTTTTTCTATTGTAATACACAATGTGCGGCCAACATGTTGGATAGGGCTCATATAAACTTTTTTTTAAAATTGGTATATTCCAGGATCGAACCTTTTGCAAGGTACGTAATGAATCTCAGGTTCGGGAAGTTTGGTTCACTCATCTCTAATATTCATCAACATGAATGGAACAAAAAGATAGCCGACTTAAAGGAAACAAACAGGTTGTTTATTGTTAAAATTACCACTAATCATAGGTAAACGATGCATAGGCATGGTGAAAGAGGCAGATACCAAGCCACATATGACAGTTTAAGGCCAGTTTCGCATGTACCGTATACCCAGTTTCTGCAGATTTTGCTGCTGAACTCGCAGCATATATTTGGTACATGTGAAACTGGCCTTAACCCAGTGGCGTAGCTACAGTGGTCGCAAGGGTCGCCACCCAGAGGGGCCCAGCCGGCCCCCCTGCCACTTCATTACCATACTAACTTGTTTTGAGCAGCAGCTTGCCTCTATAGGTCACACAGACCTGTGGACGCAAACTGCTGCTACATGGAGTCGGGTGGGGGCCTGAGGTCCCCGCCCCCGGGATGCCCGACACTCTGACAGGACGCTCCAGCCTCAGTCTGGAAGGCTGAGGACCTTCACCAGTCCCAGTCAGAGATTGCACATCCCCCCTCCTCTCCTCCACTGAAGCCTGAATCCAGGGGCCTGGTCATATGCAGGTCTCACCACCTCACAAGCAGGGACGGAGGAAGCACCATGAGAGTGAGTGGGTTGGGGGCTGGGGGGCTGTGTGTCTACGGCGTCAGGTCTGTCCGGGCTCCTGCACACAATCCTTACCAGGCTTCCTTCCCCTGACTGGAACAGACACACACAGGGGCAGGAGGTCACAGCTCCAGAGCATTATAAGTTTTCTCAGCAGCAGCCACAACTACTACACAGCTGCTATGGAGTCAGCTCACAGAATGAACCCTCTTTCCCCTGTCCCCTCCATTTCCCTCCCTGCTGCTGCACACAGGGACTCATTAATTCAACCTGGGTGATGAATATAAGGACAGGACAGCAGTATATATGGACAGGACAGCAGTATATACTGATACTGCACAGTGTAGCTGTCATACACATTACAGTAATCCCTTCCCATCATTAATTCGTCTTTCATTACAATTTTTTGTTATATGGGGGTCACTTAATTGTAGGGCAAATTATACCTTTTGCCTCCCCCCTCCTTCCCTTCAAAATTGCAGTGTGTGATAGAACAGTGTGTGGCAGCAGCCTAAAACAAAGACACAAATTTTTTTTGAAAGACGAAATCACCTTGCGTCCCCATTCTCTGAGTCCTGTAAATGTATTTTTCTGTGCACTGAGCAGTGTGAGGCTAAACTCCCACTGGATGTATCCGTAGCGGATTTCACTCTGCAAGTTCACAGCGAAATCTGCTGCGGATACCTCCTCTGTCACTTCCAATGTGATTACATGTAAGTCCCGACCCCATTAACCCCCTGCCGCCGGGATGATACATTACCTGTTCCATGATCCGGCCGCATTTGCGGCCGTATTGTGGAACAGGTAATGTATTATCCCGGCGGCAGGGGGTTAATTGAGTCGGGACCTACATACTCACAACGGGATGACAATCCCGCTGTGAGTATGTAATCACGTTGTAAGTGACGGGAGAGGTATTTCGCTGCAAACTCGCAGAGTGAAATCCACTGCGGATACATCCTGTGTGAATTTAGCCTAAGGCTAAATTTGTTGTGTGCTCATCTGTACTTATCGGTACTATTTTAGGGTAGAGGGGACTTTTTGGGGGGCCCAAGTTGACCTCTTGCACCAGGGCCCAAAAGACATTATCTACGCCCCTTCCTTAACCCCTAGACGACCCTGGACGTACAGTTACGCCATGGAAGTCTGTCACCAGACGACCCTGGACGTAACTGTACGTCCTGGGTGTTTCTCCTGCTATGAAGCGTGCTCCGGAGCGGAACGCGCTTCATAGGAGGTGGGGGCCGGCTGCAATGAGCAGCCGGCACCTCACCGTTAATGACAGGCTGCAGCGCTGCAGCGTGTCATTAATCCTTAAACGCGGCGGCGTTTAAGTGTAAGTGACAGGGGGAGTCCCCGGTCACTTATCGATCGGGACCCCCGCAATATGACTGTGGGGGCCCCGATCGCTGTATCGGACCACTGGAGGTCTCTTACCTTCCTCCATGTGGTCCGATCGGCGATCTGCTCACTGAGCCTGCATCACACTCATCAATGCTATGCCTATGGGTCCGTTTACACACACAGATTATCTGACAGATATCTGACAGATTTTTGCAGCCAAAGCCAGAAATGGACTATAAACAGGGAACAGGTCATAAAGGAAAAACTGAGATTTCTCTTTTTTTCAAATCCATTTCTGGTTTTGGCTGCAAAAATCTGGCAGATATCTGTCAGATAATCTGTGTGTGTAAACAGACCCTATGGCATAGCAATGATCAGTGAAGAAGTCAAACTAATGAATGTAAAAGTCCCCCAAAGGGACTTCAAATGTGTAAAAAAAAAAGTTAAAAACACCAATACACTACCCCAAAGCCCCTCCCCCAATAAAAGTTAAAATTACCCCCCTTTCCCATTATATAAATAAAACATTTAAAACTAAATAAATAAACATATAATATACCGTATCGTGCGTAATTGACCGATCTATTTAAATATAACAAGTGTCACGAAGGGAGGGAAAAAAGTGCGCGGATTACCGATTTGATGTTGCATTATATATAAAAAAATTTTTATAAAAAGTGATCAAAACGTCCGATCTTCACACTTATGGTATTAATAAAAACTAGAGATCATGGCGGAAAAAATTACACCCCATTCAGCCCTATAGGTGAAAAAACTGTTATAAGCGTCACAAAAGGCCCATTTTATTAATAATTAATTGCCAAAAAAAAAAGATTTAACCCCTAGACGACCCTGGACGTAGGGTTACGTCATGGAAGTCTGTCCCCAGACGACCCATGACGTAACCTTACGTCATGGGTGTTATTCCCGCTATGAAGCGTGCTCCGGAGCGGAGCGCGCTTCATAGCAGGTGGGGGCCGGCTGCAATCAGCAGCCGGGACCTCACCGGTAATGACACGCTGCAGCGATCGCGCTGCCGCGTGTCATTAACCCCTTAAACGCCGCGATCGCGGCGCGACCGCAGCGTTTAAGTGTAAGTGACAGGGGGAGTCCCCTGTCACTTACCGATCGGGACCCCCGCAGTGTGACTGCGGGGGTCCCGATCGTTGAAACAGACTGCTGGAGGTCTCTTACCTGCCTCCATGCGGTCCGATCGGCGATCTGCTACACTGAGCCTGCACAGGCAGGCTCAATGAGCAGATCGCCGATAACACTGATCAATGCTATGCCTATGGCATAGCATTCATCAGTGTATAAATCAAAGTAATGTATGTAGAAGTCCCCCAAAGGGACTTCAAATGTGTAAAAAAAAAAGTTCAAAACACTAACACACTACCCCAAAACCCCTCCCCCAATAAAAGTCTAAATCACCCCCCTTTCCCATTATATAAATAAAACATATAAAAATGAATAAATAGATAAACATATAATATACCGTCGTGTGCGTAATTGTCCGATCTATTAAAATATAACAAGCGTCATTGCGACCGGTAAACGGCGTACACGAAAAGAGGGGAAAAAGTGCGCAGATTACCGATTTTATTTTACATTATATATTTAAAAAAATCAATAAAAAGTGATCAAAACGTCCGATCTTCACAAATATGGTATTAATAAAAACTAGAGATCATGGCGGAAAAAATGACACCCCATACAGCCCCATAGGTGAAAAAATAAAACCGTTATAAGCGTCACAATAGGCCCATTTTATTAATATTTAATTGCCAAAAAAAAGGATTTCATAAAAAAAAATATATATAACATTAGAGAATCTGTGTAACCTGCATATGGTTGTGTTCGGACTGACCTATAGAATAATAGTGTCATGTCGCTGTTACCATATAGTGCATTACGTAGACACAGGAACCCCCCAAACGTTACCATATTGCATTCTTTCTTACGATTTCACCTATTTATATCTTCATAAATAATATATTTGGAATTCCATCATACATGTTATGGTAAAATGAATGACGCCATTACACAGTACAACTATTCCTGTAAAAAACAAGCACTTACATGGCTTGTAGATAGAAAACTGAGAGTGCTAGAGCTCTTAGAAGGGGAGGAGGGAGAAACTAAAACACTAAGATCAAAATTTGCGCGGTCCACTGGGTCATTTTGGGCCTGGTCCTCAAAGGGTTAATGAAAAAAAAATTAGAGAATCTGTGTAAACCTGCATATGGTTGTGTTCGGGCTGACCTATAGAATAATGGTATCTTGTCACTTTTACCATATAGTGCATTATGTAGACACAGAAACCCCCCAAACGTTACCATATTGCATTCTTTTTTTACGATTTCACCTATTTATATTTTCATAAATAATAATTTTGGAATTCCGTCATACATGTTATGGTAAAATGAAAGATGCCACTACACAGTTCTTGTTCTGTGTTTTGAGGCTCTTTGATGAGGCTCCACGGGCTTGTCTTTTGCATATTCATGTTTCCCAGGGGGCAATTCACCTAGGATTTCACTGCATTGAGCGCTTTCACTAGCAGCCAGCAGTGTTACTTTTGGCTGGTCTCCCTGAGATCAGCAATCTGTTTTATTTTATATATAAAAATAAGTAAAAAAAAAACATGTTTGCTATCACCACATGTGATATTGCCTGAACTATTAAATTATTACATTTCCATACCTCCCAACTGTCCCGGATCCGGAGGGACAGTCCCGATTTTGGGGTCATGTCCCTCCGTCCCGGTACAGCCCCCCATGTGTCCCGCCGCCCCCCGCACCTCACTTACATTGGCAGAGCAGGAGATATAGGCTTCCTGCTCTGCAGACTCTTGTGGCTGAAGGCGTCATTCTGCCTCCGGCCACAAGAGGCCGCTCTCTCCCCTATGGCTTCTGCCAGGGCCGGATTATCACAGTTCTGTGGTGCGCCCCCTATACAGTATTAAACCTGGCAGTGAGCTGGTGACGGAGGAGGAGGCTGCCGGGGTCCAGGGAGGGGGCACATGACCTGCATCACCACGGAGCGAGGCAGAGCAGAGCAGTGGTGAGTGCTCCAGGGAGGCCTGGGGAGGGGGGTCTGTCAGGTGTCCCTTAGCAGTACATGGTGCTTATCCCCCCTCCTTCCCCAGCTCTCAGTGCCCCCTGTGCTTGTCCCCCCTCCTTCCCCTGCTCTCAGTGCCCCCTGTGCTTGTCCCCCCTCCTTCCCCAGCTCTCAGTGCCCCCTGTGCTTGTCCCCCCTCCTTCCCCTGCTCTCAGTGCCCCCTGTGCTTGTCCCCCCTCCTTCCCCAGCTCTCAGTGCCCCCTGTGCTTGTCCCCCCTCCTTCCCCAGCTCTCAGTGCCCCCTGTGCTTGTCCCCCCTCCTTCCCCAGCTCTCAGTGCCCCCTGTGCTTGTCCCCCCTCCTTCCCCTGCTCTCAGTGCCCCCTGTGCTTGTCCCCCCTCCTTCCCCTGCTCTCAGTGCCCCCTGTGCTTGTCCCCCCTCCTTCCCCAGCTCTCAGTGCCCCCTGTGCTTGTCCCCCCTCCTTCCCCAGCTCTCAGTGCCCCCTGTGCTTTTCCCCCCTCCTTCCCCAGCTCTCAGTGCCCCCTGTGCTTGTCCCCCCCTCCTTCCCCAGCTCTCAGTGCCCCCTGTGCTTGTCCCCCCTCCTTCCCCAGCTCTCAGTGCCCCCTGTGCTTGTCCCCCCTCCTTCCCCAGTACTCAGTGCCCCCTGTGCTTGTCCCCCCTCCTTCCCCAGCTCTCAGTGCCCCCTGTGCTTGTCCCCCCCTCCTTCCCCAGCTCTCAGTGCCCCCTGTGCTTGTCCCCCCTCCTTCCCCAGCTCTCAGTGCCCCCTGTGCTTGTCCCCCCCTCCTTCCCCAGCTCTCAGTGCCCCCTGTGCTTGCCCCCCCTCCTTCCCCAGCACTCAGTGCCCCCTGTGCTTGTCCCCCCTCCTTCCCCTGCTCTCAGTGCCCCCTGTGCTTGTCCCCCCTCCTTCCCCTGCTCTCAGTGCCCACTGTGCTTGTCCCCCCTCCTTCCCCAGCTCTCAGTGTCCCCTGTGCTTGTCCCCCCTCCTTTCCCAGCTCTCAGTGCCCCCTGTGCTTGTCCCCCCTCCTTCCCCAGCACTCAGTTCCCCCTGTGCTTGTCCCCCGCTCCTTCCCCTGCTCTCAGTGCCCCCTGTGCTTGTCCCCCCCTCCTTCCCCAGCACTCAGTGCCCCCTGTGCTTGTCCCCCCTCCTTCCCCTGCTCTCAGTGTAGTGGAGATACTGATCTGTGTATAGTGGATGTTGTGTAGTAATGGTATGGGGGGTATAAGTCACTATGTGGTGAAGATGTGGTGATAATATTTGTTTTTTATATAACGGTAATAGGTGACGTGGCTATGGGGGCATGGTTATGGGGAGGGCGTGGCTATAGGGGGCGTGGTGCATTGCTATGACTGTCCCTCTTTCCTCTCAGCAAAAGTTGGGAGGTATGCATTTCTGTTCTTGCACAATGAATATTGTAAGTGCAAAAACCCACCAAAGCGCAAAATTGCAACAGTCCAATAGATCAAAAAATAAAAGCTTTATAAGGATCAAAATTGAGCAACTTCAAATACATTTATTTACGTTTTAATTTTTTAAAAGCAGACCAGAAAAATAAGTTATTTAACTTGCCTATCGTTGTAATCGTACTGATTTTAAGAACATAGATAACATGTCAGTTTTACCACAATGCAAACAGCGTAAAGAAGAAATCCCCTAAAATAAAAAAAAAAATAGCTTTTTTTTCAATTTCACTGCGCAATATTTTTTTTGTTTGGCTGCATGTTTTATGAAAAAATTATGTATGTCATTCCAAAGTACAATTGGTGTTGCAACTAAAAATAAGAGCTTATATGGTTCTGTAAGTGAAAAAATGAAAACGCTATGGCCTTTTAAACACAAGAAGGAAAAAACAGAAGAGCAAAAACGAAAATTGTCTCAGTCCTTAAGGGGTTAACTTTTTGATCATACAGACCAAAATCACTGGAAGACTGTTAGAGATGTGGTTGAACCTTCTAGGAAAACAATTAAAGGGGTTATCCAGCCCTTCAAAAACATGGCACTTTTCCCCCTTCTGTTGTCTCCAGTTCAGGTGCAGTTTGCAATTAAGCTTCATTTACTTCAATGGAACTGAGTTTCAAAACTCCACCCAAACTGGAGACAACAGTAGGGGGAAAGTGGCCATGTGTTTGTAGCACTGGATAACCCCTTTAACCTAAACAGACTAATGGAGCGTTTACACAGAGATTTATCTGACAGATTTTTAAAGCCAAATCCAGGAATAGAAGTGATAAGAGGAGAAATCTCAGTCTTTCCTTTATGACCTGTTTTCTGTTTTTAGTCTTTTAGTGGCTTTGGCTTCAAAGATCTGTCAGATAAATCTCTCTGTGTAAACGCACCATAAGGTCACACAAAAATGTTGATGTAAATGCAAAAATCAAAGTTTTGTACTGGCCCCCTTCATCTTGGGATTTTAATTCAATTTAATCCCTTCATGCCACATTCATTTTAACTCAATTTAACCCCTTCATGCCACATTCATGTTGCCTGGAGAAAAATTGTTATTCACCACAAGTAACGGTATTCTTTGTAGCTGTATGATTCCTGTGTTTGGCCCATACCTGTTTTCTTGACTCCACTTCTGCATGATCATAGTGAACTATTTACTTTTCTGGCCCTGACCTGAATTATTGACCCTAAAACTTTGCCACCTGACTCTATTCCTTATGTCTGATTTGCCACCTGCCCAGCACACACTCCTGGACCTTGAACTGCTTCTGTCTAACCCTTCAAATGTCACACATCCTTTGTTTCTTGGTCCTCTGAGTTACCTGCTACCCATTCTTGGGAAGCAACACGGTTACTTTTAGCAGCCAAGCCTAGTCTCAAAATTGTGAAGTAGGATAAAGGATAAAAATTAGAGATGAGCGAACCTCGAGCATGCTCGAGTCCATCCGAACCCGATCGTTCGGCATTTGATTAGCGATGGCTGCTGAAGTTGGATAAAGCTCTAAAGTTGTGTGGAAAACATGGATACAGCCAATGACTATATCCATGTTTTCCACATAGCCTTAGGACTTTATCCAACTTCAGCAGCCACCGCTAATCAAATGCCGAACGTTCGGGTGTGGATGGACTCGAGCATGCTCGAGGTCTGCTCATCTCTAATACAAACCTAAAGGGTTTTAAGGTAGGGATGGGAACCAGGCAATGGGGATCAGGTTTGCTCCAAGTTGTACTAAATTATTTATGGCACACTGGCACACAAAATTTAGCGCTAAGACTAGCAATGACCATCAAACAACCAGGACAGTCTCAACAACAGTTGGGTACATGGCTTAAAGGGAATGTTTCATCAGAAAATGACTTTCTATTTAAATAATATTTTTATGTTAAACATTTTCTTTTTTTTTTAGTGATGTTTTTTCTAATTTCCCATTTTACTGTCTATGTTATAAAATACTTCTAAAATCTTTTATTTCCTTTCATTCTCACCACTTGGGCAAAACTAAGCTGAGACTTCCTGTTCTGTCTGTGGTGATAAGAGGAGGCTGCTGTAAAGTGATCTACACAGCATTAAAGTGACATGTGACACCAGTAGATAAATAACATCAATACAAGACAACACAATAACAGCTCCCTGTAGAATGATCCATTTAAAAATCACAGAGTAAGCTTAGTAGCGTTTCTCATTCATCTCAAGGTGACAGACCCTGTTGTCTATGTCTTGCTGTAAAGCATGTCACTTAGGCTGGGTTCACACTATGTATATTTGAGGCTGTATTTGTGAGGCTGTATAGCAACCAAAACCAGGAGTGGATTGAAAACACAGAAAGGCTATGTTCACATAATGTTGTAATTGAGTGGATGGCCGTCATTTAATGGCAAATTTTTGCTGTTATTTTAAAACAACGGCTGTTATATTGAAATAATGGCAGTTATTTACCGTTATATGACGGCCATCCACTCAATTTCAACATTGTGTGAACAGAGCCTTTCTGTGTTTTCAATCCACTCCTGGTTTTGGTTGCTATGAGGACCTGACTTGAGGACCAAATACTGCCTGAAGTATACAGTGTGTGAACCCAGCTTAAAAGTGGTTACAAAGTGCAGAACTATACAGTATGGTCTGAACTCCAAATTAGAGCTATTTGGTACCCTACAATAGTGGGTGGGAGGTCAACATGTCAGAATCAGGCTTTACCAGCCCCCTGACATTTCTACCCGCATACCTATATTCCTGTTCTTCACTCTTGCTCTCTACAATGGTAGTCAAATTATAGCATATTTAGGCTAGGTTTTTATGGAGGGTTCACATTATGTTTAGGTTAATAGCATATGTATACATTTATTTCTATCGATTGAACTCTGTATCCAGTTTGATCTGTTCAGTATCCACTAAAGAAAAGTTAAAGAAGGAATAATCGAGCCATAACTAATTAACTACTGAGGAAGGAAGAAAAGACACATTTAGCCTCTGTGTGTCCTGGAAAGCTGCCATTATTCATTCCCTGCCAGGAGTGGAAGCAGAATCAGTGCAGCACAGGGACAAGCTTCACCGGAGTGTAACTGAATACTCCACAGAAACAGCCACGACATAAGCAAGATCAAAGCAATATGCAGACAAGTTTCATGTTGTGTGTGTGTGGGGGGTGCTAATGTAGTGTCCCAGAGCGGGTGTGCCACTACTGTTCCTAGCACACCTGTCGTCAGGTACTTTGGCGAACATTTACGAAAATGTCAGGTCCCCTGTCAGGGACTCTATGCTACAGTCGATCCTTCAGAAGTATTCTGAAGTGTTACAGTATTCTGTAACACTATGCAGTGCTAAAAGCCTAAGGTGGGGTAACTACCACTTAAGGAATAAACCTTTGTGTAAGCCTGGGGTGACTATTCTTCCTTTCAAGTCAGGATGTTCCTACAACTACAGGTTTGTCTTCAGTGGAGCAAAGTGCAGCTACAGCCAAAGTACTCCATTGATATTCACTTGGTCATCTCGGGTAGTCTTGACTGGCTAGCTCCGGTGTGCAAGTCCAGGCCTATGCTACCAGAACTGCCATTCTCTGGTAAGAGGCAGTATTCTCCAAACTGTGATCATGGGTATTCTCTTCTATGAAGTATTCTCCAGCCCGATCACCCTGACAGAGTTCTGCTACTCTGGTAGGGTAGGGTACATTTGGTTATGATTAAGTGGGTTGTGTGATGCAGGACTTTTTGTGGGTTCTACAGTTTTATGACCATTTTATGAGAGTTTTATGAGCATGTATGGTTGACAATGATGTTGAACCATATACCTGTTTTTGTACAGCTATCAGAAGGAGTTGTGTGCATACTCCTATACTCCCTGTCTGCTGTTTATTGTTATATAATTAAACATGCTAAATAAAAACATTTTTATGCTACTAGGGAGTAGATCATGGGTCTCCAAACTGCGGCCCTCCAGCTGTTGCAAAACTACATTTCCCATCATGCCTGGACAGCCAAATCCAAAGCTTTAGCTGTCCAGGCAAGATGGGAGTTGTGGTTTCGCAACAGATGGAGGGCCGCAGTTTGGAGACCTATGGAAAAAGACTCATATGGTCTGTATGGAAAAATATTAACTCTAGCTTTCTTATTTTCCTTTTAGAAAAAATGCAAAGGAATCACAAATAAAAAGCACTTAATGAAGGTAAGTATAGCTGTGTACAAAGGTGATAAAAGCTAAAGCTCACTATGGTCATTACAATAAGTAGTGCAGACTGTCGGCACATTACTGACAATTTAATTAAGGACAGTGCTGGATGGTTGACATAAGCATGATCCTTCAATCATGCAAGTGTCCTAGAGCCATGGCGTCAGCACTCAAATCCTGCTGCTTCTCTGGCCTCATTGCTTCCCAACAGATCCTCAAATCCTTATAAATGTTTATATTTGATTTTATGTCAGCTATCCAGTACTGTCTCAGGTTTAACAGTCAAAAAAGGTGATACCAAACGGGAAGTCGTCATCACTTTGATGCTGCCCAAACTAATAGTCATCTCGGTAGTCCCCAGTGGCTTCTCTGTGATTGATAGATCTCACTATTTGGGTATAGAGAGAGATCAATCAATCAAGGCCAGTCGGGTGTGGAAAAGCCACTGGGGACCAACCTGTTGACTAGTCGATTGGGCAGGATTAATGTGATATCAGGTTTCTTTTAACTCCTAAGGACCGGGCCTGAAATGGCCTTAAGGACCAGGCCAATTGTCACTTTTGCGTTTTTCGTTTTTTCCTCCTTACCTTCTAAGACCCATAACTCTTTCATTTTTCCACCTATGAGAGGTTCCGCCATAAGAGGTTTTTTTTTCAGGAGCAGGTGTACTTTGTAATGGCATCTTTCAATCTGCCATAAAATGAATGATGAAATCCCCAAAATATCATTTATTGGTGAATTTAGGTAAAAAAAAATGCGATTCTGCAAATTTTGGGGGCTTCCATGTTTACGTAACGCACTTATCGGTAAAACAAAAAAAATTTCTTTATTCTATAGGTCGGTCTGAACACAGGGATATGCATGTTTACTAGATTTTCTAATGGTCTGTTTACACGAAGTGATAATTCACCCAATCGATCGTTTAACGATTTTGAAGCAACTATTTGGTTTTTATAACGATCAGCGTTTAGATTATTTGTTAGAAAATTTGTAAGAAAAAACGTTATTGCTATTGTTTTTAAGATCGCTTAAGCCCATCTTTCACATAGGGTGAATCTTTGAAAGACTGTTTACACTAAGCTATCGGCGAATTTTTAGCGAACAACGAACGTCAGTTTGAGAACATGTTGAAAAATCAAAATGAGAGATTTCTCGCTCGTCACTTGATCGTTTGGTGTGTTTACACTGAACGATTATAGCTCAAATTATTTTTATTGTTTATTGTGAAAATTCAAACGATAATCGTTCTGTGTAAACACAGCATTAAGTTTTACTATTTTTATTTGCAGTAAAACTTTTTTTTTGCAAATAGGTATATTTAAAATGGCCCTTTTGTGACTCTTATAGCGCTTTTATTTTTTCACCTTTGGAGTCGTATGGGGCATAATTTTTTGCGCCATGATCTCTAGCTTTTATTAGTAATATTTTTTTCTAGATCAAACGTATTGATCGTTTTTTATTAATTTTGTTATACATAAAATGTTATTTAAAAAAAACAATCTCTGCATTTTTTTAATGCTTTTTGTTCACGCAGTTCACCGTGTGGGAACAATATTGTTTTATTTTAATAGATCGGACGATTACGCAAGCTACGGTATATTATATGTTAATTAACTTGTTTATTTTTAGGTGTTTTATGTATAAAATGGGAAGGGGGGGGAATTTTCACTTTTATTGGGGGAGGGGCTGTGGAACATTTTTTAAAACTTTTATTGATTTTTTTTCTATTACACTTTTTAAGTCCCCTTAGAGGACTTTTACATCAATACATTTGTTTACATACACTGATTACTGCTATGCCATAGCATAGCAGGGATCAGTGTAATCTGCGATCTTCTGATACAGCCTGTCTGTGGTACACTCTATCAGAAGGGTGAAGACCTGACTGCACTGAGGAAGGTAAGAGACCTCAGGCAGTCAGACCATACGATTGTGACACCCGCAAACACGCTGCAGGGGTTCTGATAGGTAAGTGACAGATGATGTCTGATGCTTGCGGCGCAATCACGACATTTGGAGGGTTAATAGTGGGCGGCCTGGCTGCAGATAGCAGCCAGTCCTCACTGGCTATGGAGCGAGCTCAGATCCTGAGCCTGCTGCATAGCCTGGGACCTCGGCAGGGCGTGCATTTACGCCCTCCTGCGTTAAGGCCCAGATCAGATATAGAAGGGGGAGTAATAGGTATTACAGCTTGTTGCTCTTCAGGAGCCTGGGAAAGCCTCTTTGACTCTTTGTACTGCAGAATAAAAGCATTTTTTCTGTGTTCTGGAAGCACAGCTGGATATGTTATAGGTACCAAATGTCTCCTTTACCTAACAGCTATCTAACAGTATCAGCAGTTTGGAAAATGAATTGCAGCTGACAGATTCCCCTTAAAGTCAAAGGCTATGTTTTCACAAAATCATTTTTGGGGCATTTTGCAGAACCAAAACATTTCTGGTTAATGCAAATTAGAGTAAAAAAAAGTGTAGTGGTACATAATCAAAGACTGAAAAAACTATACAAATAAAGGTTTTAACTAGAGATAAGCAAATCTATAGTAGGAACGAAGCAAAGTGTGCTCCTCTCCATTAACCTCCACGGGTGCTGGGAAAAGATGGAATCAGTCCTGGATTCATCTTTTTCCAGCACCTGGGTAGGAACGGCAGGGAGCAGAGCAGCCCGCAGCCTGATGAGCAGAAAGCCAACAGGAACAAAGCGCTTCGCTTTGTTCCTACTGTAGATTCTCTCATGTCTAGTTTTGACACTGAACTACAAAAGTGTTGTTCATGTGCATTTTGCCTATCACCCAAACAATTCACATAGTTGATACCTAACATTTTGTGTTTTCACAGTGCTATAACTACAGTACAAGTATGGTATTAAATCAAACACAAATAATGCATTGTCAAGAATGGCTATTAAAAAAAGCAAAAAAAAAGGTATGTTTTATGGTTTTTACCTCACTTTTCACTGGTTTCTGTTAGTGCTGTACCTGACTAAAGCGATCTTTTGCCACCTAGAACGGAATCGGTAACTAGATCACTAAATGGTTACACAGGGATTAGTGTGTACACTCGCACACACAGTCTTTTCTGTTATTTATACAACTCTACAAATACAAAAGTATGAAGAGAAGAACACATTAACCATAATTTATAGAAATACAAGTCACACAATCATGCCCCTCCTTGCTTTTAAAGTAATGACTAATGTTTTCACTTGTTTTAACCAGTATGGGTAATCAATAAAGATGAGCGAACCCTGAGCATATGGTTCTATATGAAATTTTGGTATTTTATTACCAGTGGCTGAAGAAGTTGGATGCAGCCCTAGGGAGTCCTGGAAAACATGGATATAGCCTATGGCTGGACCCATGTTTTCCAGGCAGCCTTAGGCCCCGTTCCCACTGAGCAAAGGTAGCGGAATTCCGTGACGGAATTGTCCGCCGCGGAATGCCGTTAGCCTCCTACATGTTCATTCTTCAGCGCGTACAGAGCAGGAGCACGCGCCTACCATAGACTCCCATTAGGAGCGGGAGGCTAACGACATTCCACAGGGGACAATTCCATTGCGGAATTCCGCTACCTTTGCTCAGTGGGAACGGGGCCTTAGAGCTACATCCAACTTTTTCAACCACCGGTCAAGGTGCTCAAGGTCCGCTCATCTTTAGTAATCAACCATGTGTTCCCCACTGTTCCACTCCTGTTCCCCAGGATGGCCTATCATACACAGTGGCGGTCTTTGGCACCAAGCAACCCAAGCGATCGCTTGGGGCCCCCAACATCCAGGGGGGCCCCCATGCCCCGCTCTTATGCTCAAGACCGCTGGACAGGGCAGCTGCCCCGCTCGCTGCTGCCATCTGAACTGTAACTATGAGCACTCGTAATGAGCGCTCATAGTTACATGCAGCAGCTATGACAGGGCGGGAGACATTGGCCCCCTTCCTGTCAGTCACTCTTGTGGCCGCAGGAAGGGTTTTCCCTGCGGTCACAAGTGGCAGCTTTGTCCTTGTGGTGCCGGCGCTCCAGTGACATCACTGGAGCATCGGCGCCAGGACAAGGGGAGTGCGGCCTCTTGTGATCGCAGGGAAAACCCTTCCTGCGGCCACAAGAGTGAAGAGAAGAGGAGATGCCCTGACTCAGGTGAGTATAAGTGTTTGTTTTATTGTGTTATATACTATATGGGAGGGGGAGCACACAGGGGTCTGTTAAACTGGGGGAGAGCACATCGGGGGTCTATATAAATGGGGGGAGCACACAGGGGGGCTATATAACAGGGGGACCACACAGGGGGGTTATAGACTACTGGGGCTTCACAGAGGGGTCTATATACTACTGGGGGCAGCACACAGGGGTTCTATATACTACTTGGGGCAGCAGAATGGGGTCTATATACAACTTGGAGAGCACACAGGAGGTCTATATCCAAGTGGTAGAGCACACAGGGGGGCTATATACTACTGGGGGAGCACACAGGGGTCCATATACTACTGGCGGGGCACACAGGGGGTCTATATACTACTGGGGGAACATACTGGGGGTCTATATACTACTTGTGAGGCACACAGGTGGTCTATATATAACTGGGAGAGCACACAGGGGTCTGTATACAACTGGGGCAGCACACAAAAGGTCTATATAATACTGGTGGGGCACACAGGGGGTCTATATACTACTGGGGGAACCACACAGGGGGTTTATATACTACTGGAGGAGCACACAGGAGTCTATATCAAAGTGGGGGAGCACACAGGAGGTCTATATCCAAGTGGGGGAGCACACAGGGGGGCTAAATACCCCTGAGGGAGCATACAGGGGGCCTATATACTAGTGGGGGAGCACACAGGGGGTATTTACAACTGGGGGCAGCACACAGGGGGTCTATATACAACTGGGGCAGCACACAGGAGGTCTATATACTTCTGGGGGAGCACAAGGGGGGCTATATATAACTAGGGGAACACACAGGGGTCTATATACTACTGGGGGAAGCAAACAAGGGGTATATACTACTGGGGGCAGGACATAAGGTGTATATACTATTGGGGGAAGCACACAAGGAGTATGTATTACTGGCGGTAGCGCACAAGGGGTATGTACTACTGGGGGCAACACACAGCGGTCTATTGTTTTGTAATGCAGGTCGAGGGGGGGGGGGGCCCAGACATAACTTCGCTTGGGGCCCCAGAAATGCCAAGACCGCCCCTGATCATACATCTGCCCCTTACAAAATAAATTTATAATGTCAAGCCAAAAAATTATATATCAATTTTTATACTACACAGTACCTGCTATAAAAAAAAAAAATAACAATGTCAGAATTGCTCTTTTTTGCCAACATACCAATAAAAAAACAGTTTTGTTAGTAATAGCTTTAATAGCTTTAAACTTGAGCTTATGCAAAATTTTCTCTTTCTTTTTCAGAGTCAAAAACGGCCAGAACAAATACAGGAAAAAATTATTTATGAACTTTATATCCTTGTCCAGTTTGTAGCTGAAGCAAATTAAACCATTTATAAAACAATAGACTTTTCTGATACCTGTAATCTCTGGGGCCCTATGGTTTCACTACTGCAATTAATTAATTAACAATAACCTTCAGCACCTAAAAGAGATGTTTCCTCAGTGGTGGGATATATCGCTATTTGGTGAATAAGGAAATGGCTAAACTGAAACCCTATTACACAAAGCGATTAACAGCCGTATTTGGCTGATTATTGGCTAATACGGCTGATAATTACTTTGTGTAATAAAAAGCAACGATCTACCGACATGCATGATGTCCACATATATAATAGCGCCAGCAGGGAAGGAGGAGCAAGCGAGCGCTGACATGACAGGTTGGCGCCCACATGCTCCTGCTGATTGCCCTGTGTAATTGGGGCTTAAGATTGCAGCTAAGAGAAAAGTATAAATAAGATGTGAACCTAAATTAACCTGAGGGGCCATAGGGCTCTAAAAAATGTGTTAGGGGATTTCTAGTCGAGTGACTGTACTACAGGATTACAAGCTTATTTTTTCCTCCAGTTTCGGCATACTTTAAAGTTGCCAGTGTTTATAACAAACAGAAAGCTTCAGATTGTCATTGGAGGAAAGTCAACATTTAACACGTAAGATGGCAAGTGAAGAAATAAAGGGTTACTGATGCACTGGTTTACAAGGTGCTATGTGAGCAGAAATGCAAGGAGTTACACCAGCTGCTGCTAAAAGGCTAAAATGTGGTGGATTATACTGCAGCACTGTTGACACTCAGCAGTAGGTACACTGGTATTTACAATGAGTTTTACAGGTGGTGAAAAATTAGAGGGAAGCCTTGAATTACCTTTGTGGATCATCTTCAGCAGGCAAACTGGCTCAGCTTGCAGACACACAGTCAAGGCTCTCTCCCCTTCCTGAACATGGCAATAGAACAACCCCCTCCCCCAACTTCCTTTTTTCCCTGGGCCTCTCTGAGAGTAGAGACAGAAATCCCCTGACAACAAGCAACAGGCAACAGATTTGAAAGAAGCGAGACACCTAGTGGCCAAGACTCTAGGAATATTTTCTGGTGAAAGTAATTTTTGGTAAATGGAGAGATAGCCTCTGTGATTTTTAACATATTTGTATCATTAGAAGGGAAGTTGTTTGAAATGCCAGTGCCAATGTAAATTGTTCAATAAATACCATTAGTATATGCCAAATTTACAATTTCCTTACTCTCTCTGACAAACTAAAATGAGCTACACAATGCATGATGAATTACATAGGGTGTCTAAAAATGTCCAATTTTAAATTGTTTCACTAATTTAAGCTACAAATAAACTCTATTCAAGAGGATTAAGTGAATGACATCAACACTACCCCAAGGCAAGGATATATTTTGTAAGGTGTTTTTTTTAGTCCTGTCACAAGAGGTTCATGTTTTTTGGCACACCTTCCTTGACTACATGAGATAAGTCATCTAGTCAGATATATTGTTCAATCTTGTACTTTAAAGTTTAATTTACAGGAGGGGTTACAATTTAACTTCCCACCTCACCTGAATCACCTTTACTACTAAAAGGTAGAAATTAAGGCATTAGTCACATTACGCAATATATTACACAATGTATATTATGCAATATATATTATATGTATTTTTTGGCAGGCTGTAAACATAGAGTGGCAATTAATACATGCATGCATAGGCATTGGCCCAATTGATTGTGTTTTGCGATGGGTTAAGTACTTCAAGCCTCCAGTCCTACAGCATTGAAGATTACTGTCCAAACAGCAATTTATTGCATAATGTGCACAGAGAAAGGCAACACTTTTTTAGGCCAAAAAGACCACAAGATGGCCAAAACGTTTCCTTTCTCTGTGCACAGTGTCATCTGGAACTGCGCATGCGCCGCCTCATGACCCCTCCTGCATCCCTGCAATGACTTATCTGTGTCTGCGCCGCCTCTGTGGAGTGTCCGCAACGGCGCTCGGGGGCGGGTACGGCACTTAGAGGATACACCACAGAGGCGTTGCGGACATGTCATTGCATCGGCACCAGGGGGAATCATGAGGCGGCACATGCACACTTTTAGATAACACTGCGCGGCTGGACAGAGGGCGGAACGGGAGGCAGGGGGAGACGCGGGCCAACACCACACAGGCGGCGCTGGCCTAGGGCACGATCGCTCTAAGCAATGCCTCTTTGACACGGCTACAGCTGTACTAAAGTATGATTTTCACCCTCTTAAAAGCACCACCAGCGTCGATAAAGATACCAGAAGAAAGTACTTCACATCAGCTACAAGAAGGTATAAGTAGTTGGGGGGGGGACACCAAAAGTGGGTACAGAGTTGCTTTAAGATGAGTATCAACTCATTGAGGGATCAGGTTACATGCTGACAATAGATACCATATGTGTTATAATGGTCACAAATAGAGATGAGCGAATAGTATTCGATGAAAATCAAAAATCGCATGTAAAAATCGCACCAAACACGCACCAAACACGCAGCAAGAATACACATACATTGACTTTATAGCAATCAGTTTTACTGTGGATTTATGTGGGAGAAATTTGCAGCGATAAATACGCAGCGATACGGTACGTGTGAAGGCACCCTTTATAAATAAATAAATAAATATGTATATTTATTTATTTATTTACAGTATATTTAATTGCAAAAGTATGTATTTGTTTTAATTAAGCTATTGAACAACGAAAATAACTTTATTAGAACAAAAATGTGTTTTATTTATTAAGTATTAACTACTACAGGAAGCTCTATTGCCGGCAAAACCTATTGCCTGTAATACAGCTGAATGTACTAATTAATACTTTACTTTAATTAAAACAGAAAATGTTTCTTCTAATAATGCGATTATTTTTAATCACAATAGCAACATTAGAAGAAACATTTAGATTTATATGTCCGCCCAGCTGATTGGCTGAGCGGACATATAAAGAGCCGGTCCCATCACACTAAGCTCAGTGTGCCGGAAACCGGCGAAGAGAAAAGATAAAAGAAAGAAGATAGAAGACATCGGAGGGTGAGAAGAAAGCTCCCCCCCCCCCGCACTACACCGATCCCAGCAAGCAAGGGGAGTCACTTAACTCCTTCCTTGCTGGTATGGGTGCAGTCTGACATCAGTCTGGCCCCCAAGGGGTTAAGTGGGGACCCATACTTAACCCCCTGGGGGCCAGATTGTTCAGTATGGCACCCAAAGGGTTAAGGGGGATGCAATGCATCCTCCATTATCCCCTTGGGTGCCACACTGTAAGCAGCGATCTGTAAAGATGCGGCATACTGTAAGGTGCACAACAATGATGGGTGTTGTGCTCCTGTTTGTGTCTTTTTTTGTGTGTTTCTTCCTTTTTGTTTGTTTTGTTTCCATATTTCGGTATCCTGTGAATTACAGCGGATTCGATGGACTACGTCGATGACCAGCGGTTGTTGGGATTTTTTTTATAAAATGGTCAACAAGGGGTCTGGGGGAGTTTTTATTTGAATACAAAATATTTTTTACTTGTGTCGTTTTTTTTATTTCTTTACTATATAGACTAGGTAGTGCAAGCTGTCTAATAGACGGAATCCATTACTAAGTCAGGGCTTAGTGTTAGCCGGTATAAAATGGCTAACATTAACCCCCCCATTATTACCCCAGTACCCAATGCCACCAGGGGTACTGGGAAGAGCCGGGTGCCAGTGGTCGCAAAAACTGGCACTCCTGGA
Organism: Dendropsophus ebraccatus; assembly: GCF_027789765.1. Classification (NCBI taxonomy): domain Eukaryota; kingdom Metazoa; phylum Chordata; class Amphibia; order Anura; family Hylidae; genus Dendropsophus; species Dendropsophus ebraccatus. The sequence continues at coordinate 89,624,837 of NC_091454.1, read as the reverse complement.
CTGGGCGGCAGAAGGCTGGTAATATTAAGGCTGGGGAGGGCAAAAACAATGGCCCTTCCCACCCTGGTGTTACTAGGCTGCTGTTGCTTGGTTTTTAACCTTTATGAAAATAGGGGGAACCCTACACGTTTTTTTTTTTAAATAAATAATTAAAAAAAAAAACAATGTAGGGTCCCCACTATTTTCATAACCAGCCGGGTTAAAAACCAAGCAACAGCAGCCTAGTAACACCAAGGTGGGAAGGGCCATTGTTTTTGGCCCTCCCCAGCCTTAATATTTTGACGCTCCGGGACCACTGGCACCCGGCTATTCCCAGTACCCCTGATGGCATTGGATACTGGGGTAATAATGGGGGGGGTTAGTGTTAGCCATTTTATACCGGCTAACACTAAGCCTTGACTTAGTAATGGATTCCGTCTATTAGACGGCTTCCACTACTAAGTCTATAAAGTAAAGAAATAAAGACACGACACAAGTGAAAAATATTTTTTATTCACAGGAATACCAATATCTGAAAAACAAAAGGGAGAAACACAAAAAAACCCCACACAAACAGGAGCACAACACCCATCATTGTCAGCGGTGTTGTGCACCTTACAGTATGCAGCATCTTTACAGATCAGTGCTTACAGTGTGGCACCCAAGGGGTTAAGGGAGGATGCATTGCATCCCCTTTAACCCTTTGGGTGCTATACTGAACAATCTGGCCCCACGGGGGTTAAGTAAGGGTCCCCACTTAACCCCTGGGGGGCCAGACTGATGTCGGACTGCACCTATACCAGCAAGGAAGGGGTTAAGTGACCCCCCCTTCCTTGCTGGGATGGGTGTAGCGCAGGAGGGGGGGAGCTTTCTTCTCACCCTCCGATGTCTTCTATCTTCTTTCTTCTATCTTCTCTCTTCGCTGGTCCACGGCACACTGAGCTTAGTGTGACGGGACCGGCTCTTTATATGTCCGCTCAGCCAATCAGCTGAGCAGACATATAAATCTAAATGTTTCTTCTAATGCTGCTATTGTGATAAAAAAAAAATAGCATCATTAGAAGAAACATTTTCTGTTTTAATTAAAGTACATTCAGCTGTATTACAAGCAATAGCTTTTGCCGGCAATAGAGCTTCCTGTAGTAGTTAATATTTAATTAATAAAACACATGTTTGTTCTAATAAAGTTATTTTCGTTGTTCAATAGCTTAAATAAAACGAATACATACTTTTGCAATTAAATATACTGTAAATAAATAAATATACATATATATATTTTTTTTTTTATTAACTGTATATTTAATTGCAAAAGCATGGATTCATTTTAATTAAGCTATTAAACAACGAAAATAACTTTTTTTTAGAACGAAAGTTTTTTTTATTAATTAAATATTAACTATTACAGGGATCGGCATTATTGCCGGGGATTGCTAAGCCCGGTAATACCGATTCCTGTAATACTGCTTCCCTGCTTTCCCAGATGCATTCCAGAGGTGTTTGCACCATTTCCTAAAGATGTCTTGGACTTGGTGACCTCCAGTTCGTTGAATCTTGATTTCCAGGTCCCAAGGATTTCTCTTCCATAGACTATAATGGGATATGGGATTCAATATTCGATCGAATAGTCAAATATCGGGAGCTATTTGAATAGAATCCAATCCAATCGAATATTTCCCTATTCGCTCATCTCTAGTCACAAATACTGTGACAAACCTCATGTACACAAGGACAGCTTATCCTAAAAAGGGTACAAGTACACCTTAAGGCTATGTTCACACTACGTAAGTCTCCGTACGTAGCGCGTTCCGTGAATGAGCGGCCGGAGATTTACGTAGTTTGCGTACTTACGCCGTAAAAAATGAACCAGACCATTGTTTGAGGACGAAAATGCCGTAACTTACGCCCGTAGCGTAACATGCGGTCCCGTACGTAGTGGCGATTTCTTCATTTTTCCACTTTTGTTTGCCGATCCAAAAGGTTCTGTGGGGTGTCCGGGGCTAGGCGAAGATTTCCAAGTAAAAGACCGCTGTCAGATCGCTATGTAGGGCGCTCGGGAAGCGTAAGTAGACTACGGGCGTAAGTTCGTGGTCCGTACGTAGCCGGCCTCAACTTGCGTAAATTACCGGCCGGAGTTTAACACGTATATGTCCGGCAGCAAAAATATGCGGCTGGACATATACGTAGTGTGAACATAGCCTAAAGGAGTATTCAAACTAGTTCAAATTAGTTTTAAGTTGGAATAACCCTTTAAGGCAAAGTACAGAATGCAAAATATATATGTATTTTTTAGAAATATGTGTTCACATGCTGCAAAGGGATGTTTAACAACAGCCCTTGTATTATAGCGCAGGGAGCGGGGGGCATGTACAATAGCATAATCCTACAGTATTGGCCATAGGAACATACTTTCTATTTCAATTGTAGGCACCTTTGGCACCTTTTGACCAAAGGGTAAAGTACATCCGGGAGCTGTACTTTACACTGTGTGCATGGACTTTTGTCTACAGCCGCTGTTTATTGAACTGCGGCCATACAAAATAGACATGTTAGTTATTTTCTGTGGCCGCAGTGAACAATGGCGGTAGTGTATACAGTGTGTATACAGCCTTCGTCCCATTTTAAAAAATGGGATTGTATTATTTTTATTAACAACGGCCTTTCTTTGAACGGCCATTGTTAATGAGATTATTACATTTAGTGAACATAGCCTAAAAGAGTTATTATACTTTGATACCAGAGTACAGCTACTCTGGTATTAAGGAGTTCTTTGGTGTCATGGTTCTACATGAAAAGTCATATTATTGCTCATGTTGCTCTTATTAAATGGAGAAAAGAAATAAACTTACTGGAAATGTCAGGCAAAGAGCATATTACAGTAACTAAATACTTACATACTGTGTCACTAGAAGCCACAGGTTCTAGCAGTTAAAAAGGTGTTATGCCGACAGGAAATAAAGCACTTGTTTTAGCAAGACACTACACCACAATAAATCAGCTTGTAGCCTTTTTGTATGCCCAAAATTACAGTACTGCTATAAAAAAAAATACACGCAACTATGCAACCAACAGATAAGGCCGAAATTTAGCAAATGAATTGTCACTTGCCCATAACTGAGTTTCCTGGAGTACAATAAAGGTAAAATTGTAGTGACCTGAAGGGTTTAAAGGATGTAGGCTCAAAAATAAAAAAATAACTTCATCTGAATACACAAAATAGTCTCCTTTTGCGGTGTATGCCCTAGATTTTTAGATTTTCCACATTTTTTCTCTGATTTCTTCAGTATTGGTAGTGATAGGGGAAGGAAGGGTCAATTTGGTGGATCGATAAGGTTTGGGTCATGTTATTTTCTATATGGTCTATGACATGATTTGTCAATTATTCTTACCGGTATTTAACCGAGTTGGGCCTACTGGCAAAAAACCGCATGTTGTTAACTCATATGATACTAAATACCACAATTTTGTTTCTGTTCTTTCAATAATGTGAAAAATTATTAAAAATAAGTCAAAATAAAGTTAAAATGCCCGGCCTGTTATAACTGGAGGAAACACCTTGTTGGAATGACATAGACACCTTCTAATGCTAACTTTTCTCTACACCACAGTCTTTATCAGATCACAAACTGATCAGATTTTTTTTAAAGACCCCACTTTTTTATTTTTTATCAAGATCCCAGTAGATCTATGGGTCTACAATTACAGATTACCATACACAAGGCTCTACCACAGTTGCTCTGGACCTCTAGCTCTGCTCTGATAGCTCATCTCTCTCTGTTACATCATGTTCACACTCACAAAAGAAGCACCTAAACACAGCCTTTCATAGCCCTGACCAAGTTGTGGTGCAACATATTGTTGTAACAACATTCACAACACATCAGTGCAGGACTCCCGATACTGTATAACAGCCCTTGCTGACTGGCACATCTTCTTCTTGCAGGATGGTATCCAAGTACCTGGGTCCTGGTGTCATCAATTTACATTGCTAATACAATGGTTTTCTAAGCACCAGGACTTTATGGAATACACATTGTGCAACACAACTTAATCTAGCCTTCTCTCCTCACAGTTCAAGTAGGTGCTTGAGGTGCTTCTCACACCTCAGGTATATCATCAGTCACAGGCTCTGACTTGCATTAGTAGCCACTGCTTCCATAGGATCCTGGCTAGAAACTACGCCAGGAAGGGGGTCACCTGCCACTGCGGGGACCAACCATATATTCCCATAGGCCCGGACACCATACCGCAGCCTAATTGTCAGTTCATTATATGTTGATTTAGAGATATTTTTTGGTTTCCCTGTGTGCCTCGCTTCCTTGATAACCCCAGTATACCTGGCAGAAACGCGTCGGAAGGTGGGGGACCTGCACGCTAGGAAGGGAAAATTAGGGTTTGTTTTGACAAAGGGGTAGCTCGGGGTAGGGGTCGCCCTTTTTAGGGCGAGTGCCCCGCTGTTCCCTGTGCGAGCAGGGATAGTACGGCCTATATTACATCCAGGGCACAGTAGGGCCAGTGGGTCTCCAACACCGGTACGCTGGACTCTCTTCACCCCCGTAAGCTACATAGGAGCAACAACGCTTGACTGAGACATCAGATGGGTGAGATAATACCATTTACCTTTTGATTTTCTTTGAACCCCTGATGATTGTTGCTCTGTGAATTTTTTCCTTTTTTGGAAGTGACGATACTATTAAGGGTGGAGTTTAGCCCACCATTTGTACATTATCTGTTTATGTTGTGTCATGTGGGGATTAAGTTTTAATAGATATTAGTAAAGTATATTTTTTAAGTGTGTACCCCTTCTAGTTTTCTGACTTGCATTAGTTGACCCTTCGCACTGGAGCCTTCAGCCTCTTATTCAGTAACACAGATCCCAAAAATTGTTCAAAAACGGCCTTTTACACTGGCTGGTTATCAACTGAATGAATGTTCCTAGGGATATTCTCTAGTGATTATCAGCCTAAAAGGGCCTACAGCCACGCACTGACTTCCTGTCAGCTTTCCGCTACAGAGGCATCTAGTGGCCCCAGTTAATATACACTAATTCATTAAATTACATGCACATAAAACCAACAGAGAAAACTGTGATCTTATTGTAGTTACTAAAGTACACTGATATATATATATATATATATATATATATATATATATGTTTTTTTTAATGTAATGTTTCTTGCAGACATGGAATGCACACAGGCGAGAACTTCCAATGACAATGTCAATAGTCATCAACATATAGAAGTATAGAATAAAAAAGAGAACATTCCCTAGTGTAGGTGGGGCAGAAAGAGTAGGTGGTTCAGCAAATAGGGCAAGAGTAATACCTGGGAGCATACAAAACCTATATAATTATAAAACTAAAGGTGAATAAGCAGGGGAAATATGAGAAAGAAAAGAAGACATTCTACACCTTTCCAACATGGTCTTTAACAATAGAGCAAAGACGTAATTTAAAGTTAAGATGCTTTATGCAGGTTAGACACCCAGGGGTCAGAAATGTTATCATGTGAGCTTATAAAGGAGTGGAGCAAAGTTGACAGCTGTGAGCCACTCTTGTAGTGTGAGCTTATTGGTGTGTTTCCAATTCAGAAGAATGATTTTCGTTTTCTTTGTAGAACAATAGTAATGAGATTAAAGATCACAACAGACGCTACCAATTACTCTACTACTGTAAGTAGACAAACTTTGGGATCTAATTCTGGTGCCACACACCATCTGTTCCATAAACTCTAGAACGTCAGACCAAGAACATGTGAAAATAGCACATGACCAGAACATGTGTAGAAAATTGCCTTCAGCTTGAATACACAATGAGGGCCTGTTTCATGTCATAGTCACATGTCTAAGGTCCTATAGAGTTTTCAGAAACATTGCTGCAGTTTTGCAGTGATTTGTGCAAAATCGCTGTTAAAATCCCACGGTTTTGCCATAATTTTGCTCCTCTTCTCATAAGGAAAATATGAACATTCAGGTTACATACACTACTCACTAAAAGGTAGGGATATTTGGCTTTGGGGTGAAATTTCAGGATGAACCTGAAATGCAAAACTTCTGAATGCACATGTGCAACTGTTCAATGTTTCAGTACTTTTTGCATAACTTGCTGTTCTCTAACAAGGAGCTTGTTAAGTAGAGGCTTGGCAGTGGTGCTACAGTGTGGGCAGGTGTGTCTAGTCAATAAAGAGCTGCCTTATGAATGGTACAGTGACAAGCCCATACTACATGAATAGCATTATTAATCCAGTCATTGTGCCTCTGCATGAACAGTATAGGCCTAATCTCATCTTCATGGATTACAATGCTCCAGCTCATCAAGGTCGCTTCATTAGGGAACGGCTATTGGAGACTGGGATACCTCAAGTTGAGTGATCTGCCCTTTTTCTGGAAGACTGGGATGCCTTAAGGCATACCTCAGTAGACAATAAGGCAACTTGTGAACTGCACGAGACAATGTTGTCAAGCTGTAATTGATGCTCAAGGGCACATGACAAGTTATTAAGACAGTGGCATGTTTTGTTGGGATATACCCACCACTGTTGTTGGCTTTTGTTTTAATAACTTTTTTTGACACTAGGAAATTTCCATTGCTGCTTCTACTTAAATGCCCTATTTTCATGATAAACAGATGGCTAATCTCAGGGAGACCAGCCAAACAATAACACTGCAGGCTGCTAGTGAAAGCGCTCAATGCAGTGAAATCCTAGGTTTCATGATATAGTATCAATGTAACGTGAATATTTTAAATTTTCCGTAAATTTCACCTTTTAGCCAGATATCCTTAACTTTTTGTGAGTAGTACACATTGCAAGGGAATGAAGCTCAGCTGCAATACAAGAAACAGGGACAAGGTTGTAGCTGTTCTTGTGAAAAAAAAAAAGCAACAACCGCATACAAACCACTGTGATACAATTTTGGAATAAAATACAGTAATTTAATCTTAAGTGGTTTTATTCAGAAAGAGTTTTACTAAAGTGTGATATGTGGTAAAAGAATGTGTACACAATACAACATTACAATCACTTAAAGAGAAATAAGCAAGAAAAGCCAGAGCTTGTGAATTATATGATTCAGCGGCATTGTCACACAGACCCAGCAATACAGCCATTCAGCTAGCAGCTTGAACGATTGTTGGGATCAGTGGAAGAGAAAGAATAGATGTGAGGAGGTTGGGGGCAGAGGCATCTCTGTTCCTGGCAGCACACTTACACACCAGCGAAATGTCTGTAGACAGAGTGAAACAGGAGGGGCAGAGCTACAGCATGAGAACAGCCTACCCTTCACTCTTCAACCTTCTTAGCTCTGTGTGCCTATGGCCTGAGACCTGACATTCTGTGTCTGCAACTGCTGTTTTTTCTTCTTTTAACTGGAGCATCATGGCTCCCATTTACACTGTGCCTCCCATGGGCCTCTCAGGTACAGTGTGCCTCCCAAGTGCCTTTCTGGTACATTGTGCCTCCCATGTGCCCCTCATATACACTGTAACTCACATGTGCCTCTCATGTACACTGTGCCTCCCCTATGCCCCCCATGTACACTGTGCTTCCCATGCAATACTATGCCCCCCTAATACATTGTGCCTCTTATGTACACTATGCCCCTCCATGTACACTGTGCCTCCAATGTACCCAGTGGCATAGCTACCATAGAGGCAGGAAAGTTGGTTGCTATGGGGCCCGTGGAGGGAGGGGGCCCAGGGAAGATAAGAGCCTCCTCTGTCCTTTTGCTTAACCCCTTATTTACTGCAGAGTGTAAGTGACCCAGTGTTCTCTAACATGCTGCAAAACCTGATAACCTCTGTTCTCTGAGTTCCTGCAGAGGTCAGGGGTTATCAGTGCAGGAGTAGCAAAGGAGAGAGCTATTTGTCTTCTGTATTAACCCTTTTTTGAATTGCAGCATGTAACACTTGGGTCACTTACACACTGCAGTAAATAAAGGGTTACGCAAAAGGTAGTCTGCTCCTGCACCTATGTATATAACTATAGGATTCTGCCTCTAGCCACAAGAGAATTTTTTTTTGGCTACATCACAGAGTGATATATATATATATTAGTGTGTAGGGGAGGGGGGCCCCATACAGTTTTTTGCTATGGGGCCCCATGAATCCTAGCTACGCCTCTGCATGTACCAACTGGGAGATGTGCCCCTCATGGACACTATGCCCCCCACATACACTGTGCCTCCCATGTAACACTATGCCCCCCATGTGCACTGTGCCTCTCACGTACACTGTGCTCCTCATGTACACTATGCCTCCCATGTGCCCCTCATGTCCACTATGCCCCCCACGAACACTGTGCCCCTCATGTACACTGTGCCTCCCATGTGCCCCTCATGTCCACTATGCCCCTCATGTCCACTATGCCCCCCACAAACACTGTGCCCCTCATGTAAACTGTGCCTCCCATGTACACTGTGCCTCCCATGTACACTGTGCTTCCCATGTACACTGTGCGTCCCATGTACCTCCTATGGGCTCCCTAATAGCTGCAATAATAATAATAATAATAATAATAATAATAATAATGTTTTTTATTACTTTTTATACAGCACCCATAGCATCACAGCTACACCTGACCTTGGAATCCATCCACCAGGAATATAAAAGCTATTGCTTTTTTTTTTCTATTATATTCAATAGCCTTTATATACCTGCAGGATGGATTCCATCCATAATCCATGTGAGACTGTCGAAAAGGTACATAATAAATGTACCACTTCACATGAAGTACATCACCCATCATACTGCATGACATTTTATTGTATGGTGGGGGTTGTAATCTATATCAGGCTGTCTAAAAGCTGCCTACTGGTGGTCGCACGCATTATGGTCTCATTGCATCTTGGTATCCATGAAAACCTTGGATTAACTTCCAGATTAAGAGACGATTTTACTGCTGATCTAAAGGCAGACCATTGTTTAAAGGGGTTATCCAGAGAAAATCTTTTTCTTTCAAATCAACTGGTTTCAGAAAGTTGTATAGATGAGTAATTTACTTTATTTAAAAATCTCAAGTCTTTCCATACTTTTCAGCCGCTGTATGTCCTGCAGGAAATGTTGTTTTCTTCTCAGTTTGGCACAGTGCTCTCTGTCGCCACCTCTGTCCAAGACAGGAACTGTCCAGAGTAGGAGAGGTTTTCTATGTGGGTTCGCTGCTGCTCTGGACAGTTCCTGTCTCGGTCAGAGATGTCAGCAAAGAGCACTGTGTCAGACTGAAAAGAAAACAACACTTCCTACAGGATATACAGCAGCTGATAAGTATGGGAAGAATTGAGATTTTTAAATAGAAGCAAATTACAAATCTATATAACTTTCTGAAACCAGTTGATTTTAAAGAAAAATATTTTCGCTGGAGTACCCCTTTAATGCTGTTCACTGTGCAGGATTTATAATACACCTGTACTGTATTCACTACTTACTTTGTGCATCTGGTATTTGCATTATTTAAAAGTATACCAATTCAGCTAAAAATTACATGTGGCCATGGTAAAGTTGCATAGTTGCCTTTACTGTAAATCTATTAAAACATGTCTTGTTAAAGAGCAGTTTATTCAATAAAACACACCAATGCGTTTTGGACAAGTATTGTCCCTGGTCCCAACCCCTCTTACATACAGTAGATGGTCATTCATAGACTGGCAGAGACTGATGCTCATAGCCCCTTTTCTCACAGTAACTACTAATCAGGCACCCTCTGTTACATAGACTTCTGCTCAGCCCCCTCACATCCTGTATATTGCTACTCAGGGCTCACACATACTGATACGCTAGCCAAGTGCATGTTCCATTTCTTAAAGGGGTAGTGCGGCGCTAAAAAATTATTCACAGAATAACACACATTACAAAGTTATACAACTTTGTAATGTATCTTATGTCTGTGAATCGCCCCCTTCCCGTGTCCCACCACCCCCGCCCGTGTACCTGGAAGTGTGATGTGCATTATACATTACCTGATCCGTGTCGAGGGCCGTCCACCATTTTGTGCCAAACGTCATCTTCACGGCTGAGCACAGTTGTGACGCGGCGGAGGGGGGACGGCGGCAGGGATTCGGCCGTGCGTCCGAAGATGACGTTTGGCAAAAAATGGTGGACGGCCCTCGACACGGATCAGGTAATGTATAATGCACATCACACTTCCGGGTACACTGGCGGGGGTGGTGGGACATGGGAAGGGGGCAATTCACAGACATAACATACATTACAAAGTTGTATAACTTTGTAATGTGTGTTATTCTGTGAATAATTTTTTAGCGCCGCACTACCCCTTTAATTGCCCATTCAGGGATCTTAACTGACCCTCATTTTCCTGCTCTGTCTTCAGCTCCCCCTTTTATGATCCAACCCATCATTATATTCCTTACAGTTTGTGCCACTGCTGTTGTTCATGTCATTTTAGGTCGGCACGGAAGGTAGCCATATGCTGGGTAAGTGTTTTACGGCATTGTTACCACTAGGTGTATCTCTGTATTTTTTTCTATTACAAAGCACAGCTGAAATTGGTTTAACTGTAATGCGGTAATGGTGTACATGCCTCAGCCTGTGGCGTAGCTACCATAGAGACAGGGTAGGCAGTTGCTATGGGGCCCATGCAGGAGGGGGGCCCAGGGGAGAAGGTAAGAGCGTGTGTCCTTCTGCTTAACACCTTATGTACTGCAGTGTGTAAGTGACCCAATGTTTACTTACATGCTGCAACACAAAAAAAAGCTGTAATGTAATGTAAAAAGAACTGTAATGCATATATATACAGTGTTTTGTGTTGCACGTAGAGGAAGGGGGCCCCTTAAAATTTTTTGCTATGGGGCCCAGTGAATACTAGCTACGCCCCTGGCCTCAGCATATAATTTCTCTTGTCTGCCACCTGGCTTATTCCTCTTGAGTGTACCTTACAAAAGTTACTTTTTATTGTCTAGCTTATCAGAGGCTAGTATTACTGTCTCCCCAGGCTCCCTCTCAACCAATCATAGGCCTCAAAAGTCTATATGTAGTGGTGAAGTAGGCCATGTGATCAGTTTTAGATTAGTGGAGAGATTAGTGCAGATCAAATCTGTGTTAGTTAGAGAGGGTACTCAGATCCTGTTCCTACACACTAGCCATGCAAAACTAGTAAACCTCTACTGAGGTTGCCAATGGGATCATAGCCTTTCCATGCCGAGAGCTATCTCACCCACAAGTGCGGCCTGTGCTCCTGGATCGTGTCACTTGGTGCCCTTGACCAGCATTAGGCAGATCATCATAGCTGTGGATACTGCTACTTTTCTCCCAGTTTATCGCCACCGACTCCAAAGTGGTTAAAGCCTCTTTCAGCTTAGCAGATTACTTTCTGGATAGGTCTCCCTTAAAGTTGCTCACATGATCCTCAAGAGAAGTCTAACCTTACAAGTAACTATCTCTAAAGAGACTTTGCTAACACTGCAAGATTCATGCTACAGTAAACCCAGTGTACCTGCTGAAGCAGTGAGTCAAATGTCCAAAATGTTAAAGGGATATTCCAAGCCAACTTGCAAGCTGTTGTATTTTTGCATCTTGCACACAAGAACTATGTATTCTTGTTGTACTGCACCTTAAGGGTGCCTTCACACATACAGGACCCACAGTGAATTTCACAATGCGGGTGTAACGCCTGGAGTAGTGGATCCACTGGACCATCACCAGCGATGGCACTAACCTCACCAGGGAGCGGAGTCTAAGGGGCCGCTGGTTTTCACCAGAGCCCTCCGCAAGGCGGGATGGACTTGCTGCGGCAGGCAACCCCCAGGTCGTAGGCGTGACCGCAGGTGACAGTCTGAACACAGGAACTAAAGTGTAACGGGGAAGCAGGAACCAGGAACAAGGAGTAGGGACCAGGTACCGGACAGGAATCAGGAACAAGGACTAGGGACCAGGTAGCGGACAGGAATCAGGAACAACAGGGAGCTGGGCCAAACGCTATGGGAAGCATGTAGAGGCTCCAACACCTGTAGTGGGGCAGGGCTGGAATTTATAGGGAGTGATTGTGTGCAAGACCAATTAGGAGCGCACTGCCCCTTTAAGTCTGAGACAGCCGGCGCGCGCGCGCCCTAGGAGGCGGGAACGCGCGCGCCGGCCGGCACAGCAACGGACAGGAGCGTGGAGAGGTGAGGCGCCCCCCGGGGCCGAAGTAACAGCAGCGCCGGGTCCCTGCCTAGGGACACCGGCTGCTGCATGGGGAAGAGAGGAGTCGCGGCGGCGGCCCGGAGCACGGGACGCCGCCGCGGCCGTGACAGCGGGTTCCGCAGCAAAATCCACTGTGATCCTGTGTCTGTCATTTTCGATAGCTTTACATACTTGCAGCAGTATGAAGAATCTGCTGCGAGAATGAAAAACCCTTTCCCACATAACTTGGCAGCTACTGGGCAAGTACATTACCTGGCTGCGCTCCCACTTGCTTCTCAGGCTCCAGGCTCCCTGGTGTCCCACTCAGCTAATCAGTGCACTGCCACGCCACAGCCACTGATTGGCTGAGCAGGACACCAGAGAGCCGTGAGCTTGAGAAGCAAGCAGGAGCGCAGACAGGTAACATATGAGCCCGGCAGCAGTGGGTTAAGTGGCAATGGTCTTTACATTCTCGCAACGGGATGAAAAATCTGCTGCAAGTAAGTAAAGCAGAACTTGTAGAGTGAAATCCAGTGCGGATCCTGTATGTGTGAAGGCAATCTCTGCGTTGGCCCGCAGCTCCTTTGTTTTGAAGACATGACCCACGGTTCTATTCATTTCCTATGGAAAGAGTGCTGTACTCCGCTCTCTCTGGTGGCTCTATTCATTCTCTATGGAGGCACTGGAGAGAGCAGAGTACAGTACTCGGCTCTTTCCAAAGGCTCCATAGGATTGAATTGAGCCATGGGTCATGTTCCGTACCTGCGGCTCTACCTTAAACAGAGGAGTCGAGGGTTGATATGGAGATTGTCAGACTCCCTGCAATCTCTTGTCACCCATCCTGTTATTTTATCTAGTAATACCCCTTTAAGGAGAAGTTCAGTAAAAGCTACAACCTGGGCTGGGCTTGATCCTTCATGAGGCCAATAACCTCATAGTTATCACATAAGCATCCCCTTTTTACCCAAGACATTATGCAGCCAATAACAATTATTTTATTGGCTGCAAAAAAGACGTGATCAGATGTTGATAACGATTTTTTTGTACATTAATTGTTCTCTGGCCTTTCTACACTGGATGATTGTCATAAACAAATGTTCTTATAAACACTAATTCCCCAGATAATCAGTCCGTGTACAAGGGCCTTTACTTTAGTTTAACAACAGTGAGTGTTAACAAAACTTACTAAAAATGGATGTTGCAACTAGAGATGAGTAAACCTGACGAGGTTCGGGTTCGTATGAACCTGAACTCTCGGCGTCTGATTCCCGCTGTCTGCAGGCTCCGTGAAGAGGGTGGATACAGCCGAAGGACCACCGAAAACTGGGATACAGGCTATGGCTATGGCTGTATCCCAGTTTTCCAGGCAGTCCTCCGGCTGTATCCACCCTCTTCACGGAGCGGGCAGACAGCGGGAATCAGACGCCGAGAGTTCAGGTTCAAACGAACCCGAACCTCGTCAGGTTCACTCATCTCTAGCTGCAACATCCATTTTTAGTAAGTTTTGTTAACACTCACTGTTGTTAAACTAAAGTAAAGGCCCTTGTACACGGACTGATTATCTGGGGAATTAGTGTTTATAAGAACATTTGTTTATGACAATCATCCAGTGTAGAAAGGCCAGAAAACAATTAATGTACAAAAAAATACGAACCTCGGCAGGTTTGCTCATCTCTAGTTGCAACTGTACTGACAGATACATGCTGTACATACATACATACATATGCTGAAAACAATAATTTATTAGGCTATGTTCACACAACGTATGTTTTCGTAAAAGTACGGCTGTTGTTGCAATCGGCAACAACGACCGTACTTTGTATGAGAACATATGTTGGCTTGCTTTCTCTGGGATCCCGGTCGGAGCGTATACACATAATATACGCTCCGGCCGGGATCCCTCTCAATCCTGCAAAGAACTGAGATGCCAGTTTTCTGCGACCGCTATTCAGTGAATAGCGCTGTAGAACACCATGTCAGTGCGTACTATTGAGGGAGCGGCTGCGTCCGGACGCTCAATAATGTGCAGTGGAGAGTTCTGATGTGGATGCGCACGGATGCCCCAGCGTCAGAACTCCGCGGCAGGAAAGATCTGATCTTTTCAGAAACCAGTCTCTCACATTGTGTGAATATAGTCTATATCAGGGTTTCTCAACCTGTGGTACGCGTACCCCAGGGGGTACGCGGGGAAGGGGGGAAAAATTAAATTTAGTTTTCAGTGCCGGGACACTGCTATCATACAGCAGTGTCCTGGCACCGATGCCCGCAGCGGCTCAGATCTCCCTCCCAGCTGCAGCAGCTCTGTACACTGGTGATGCTGCTAAGAGGAAGAAGAGTAGTGAGAGCTGTTCCATTTAGCCGGCGACCACGCGATGCGCCGGCAATGACATCCCCGGACTCCGCTCAGCCCTTGATAGGATCCCGACTCCCCTTCCCTCCCGGACCACACTCTGCGGATAGCGGCAGCCCGCCCTCCCCCTGGCTCATTATCGATCGGGTCCCGGGATGGAGGGCGCCGGTGCTATGCGCCCTCTGTGTCAGGAGCGCAATCACCAAGCGCCGCATAGCACGTCCGGCGCCCTCTATCCCGGGACCCGATCGATAATGAGCCAGGGGGAGGGCGGGCTACCGCTATCCGCAGAGTGTGGTCCGGGAGGGAAGGGGAGTCGGGATCCTATCAAGGGGTGAGTGGGGTCCGGGGAATGTCACTGCCAGCGTCTCCCGTGGTCGCCGGCTGAAAGGAACTGCTCTCACTACTATGTATTGACCAGTATCAACAGTATCAACCACCCGCGGGTGAGGCGATTGCGCCTCCAACAAACCCTCTCTTCTCCCTCCCCCACTCCCTCCTTCACCTACTCTCTCTCCCCTCTCCTCTTCTCTCCCCCCTTCTCCTCCCCTTCTCTTCTCTCCCACCTTCTCCTCCCCTCACCCCCTCCTCTTTTCTCCCCCCTTCTCCTCCTCTCACCCCCCTTCTCCTCCTCTCTCCCCTCCTTCTCCTCCTCTCACCCCCTTCTCCTCCTCTCTCCCCCTTCTCCTCTTCTCTCCCCCCTCTCCTCTTCTCTCCCCCTCTCCTCTTCTCTCCCCCCTTCTCCTCCCCTTCTCTTCTCTCCCCCCTTCTCCTCCTCTCGCCCCCTCCTCTTCTCTCCCCCCTTCTCCTCTTCTCTCCCCCCTTCTCCTCTTCTCTCCCCCCTTCTCCTCCTGTCCCCCCCTTCTCCTCTTCTCTGCCCCCTTCTCCTCCTCTCCTCCCCTTCTCCTCTTCTCTCCCCCCTTCTCCTCCTCTCTCCCCCCTTCTCCTCTTCTCTCCCCCCTCTCCTCTCCTCTCCCCCCTTCTCCTCCCCTTCTCTTCTCTCCCCCCTTCTCCTCCTCTCGCCCCCTCCTCTTCTCTCCCCCCTTCTCCTCTTCTCTCCCCCATTCTCCTCCTCTCCCCCCCCTTTTCCTCTTCTCTCCCCCCTTCCTCCTCTCCCCCCCCCTTCTCCTCTTCTCTCCCCCCTTCTCCTCCTCCTCTCTCCCCCCTTCTCCTCTTCTCTCCCCCCTCTCCTCTTCTCTCCCCCCTTCTCTTCTCTCCCCCCTTCTACTCCTCTCGCCCCCTCCTTTTCTCTCCCCCCTTCTCCTCTTCTCTCCCCCTTTTCCTCCTCTTCCCCCCTTCTCCTCCTCTCACCCCCCCTTCTCCTCCTCTCTCCCCTCCTTCTCCTCCTCTCACCCCCCTTCTCCTCCTCTCTCCCCCCTTCTCCTCTTCTCTCCCCGCTCTCCTGATCTCTGCCCCCTTCTCCTCCCCTTCTGTTCTCTCCCCCCTTCTCCTCCTCTCGCCCCCTCCTCTTCTCTCCCCCCTTCTCCTCTTCTCTCCCCCCTTCTCCTCTTCTCTCCCCCCTTCTCCTCCTCTCCCCCCCTTCTCCTCTTCTCTGCCCCCTTCTCCTCCTCTCCCCCCCTTCTCCTCTTCTCTCCCCCCTTCTCCTCCTCTCTCCCCCTTCTCCTCTTCTCTCCCCCCTTCTCCTCCCCTTCTCTTCTCTCCCCCTTCTCCTCCTCTCGCCCCCTCCTCTTCTCTCCCCCCTTCTCCTCTTCTCTCCCCCATTCTCCTCCTCTCCCCCCCCCCTTCTCCTCTTCTCTCCCCCCTTTCCTCCTCTCCCCCCCCTTCTCCTCTTCTCTCCCCCCTTCTCCTCCTCTCTCCCCCCTTCTCCTCTTCTCTCCCCCCTCTCCTCTTCTCTCCCCCCTTCTCTTCTCTCCCCCCTTCTCCTCCTCTCGCCCCCTCCTCTTCTCTCCCCCCTTCTCCTCTTCTCTCCCCCTTTTCCTCCTCTTCCCCCCTTCTCCTCTTCTCTCCCCCCTTCTCCTCCTCTCTCCCCCTTCTCCTCCTCTCGCCCCCTCCTCTTCTCTCCCCCCTTCTCCTCTTCTCTCCCCTCTTCTCCTCCTCTCTCCCCCCTTCTCCTCCTCTCTCCCCCTTCTCCTTCTCTCGACCCCTCCTCTTTTCTCCCCCCTTCTCCTCCTCTCTCCCCCCCTTCTCCTCTTCTCTCCCCCCTTCTCCTCCTCTCTCCCCCTTCTCCTTTTCTTTTCTCCCCCCTTCTCCTCCTCTCTCCCCCCTTCTCCTCTTCTCTCCCCCCTTCTCCTCCTCTCTCCCCCCTTCTCCTCCTCTCCCCCTTCTCCTCCTCTCTCCCCCTTCTCCTCTCTCCCCTCTTCTCCTCTTCTCTCCCCCCTTCTCCTCCTCTCCCCCCCTTCTCTTCTCTCCCCCCTTCTCCTACTCTCTCCCCCTTCTCCTCCTCTCTCCCCTTCTCCTCCTCTCTCCCCCCTTCTCCTCCTCTCTCCCCCTTCTCCTCTTTCCCCTTCTCCTCTTCTTTACCGCTTCTCCTCCTTTCTCCCCCTTCTCCTCCTCTCTCCCCCCTTCTCCTCCTCTCTCCCCCCTTCTCCTCCTCTCTCCCCTCCTTCTCCTCCTCTCTCCCCCCCTTCTCCTCTTTCTCTTCTCTTCCCCCTTCTCTTTCTTTTCTCTTCCCCCATCTCCTCTTCTTTACCCGTTCTCCTCTTCTCTCCCCCTTCTCTTTCCACCTTCTCCTCTCTCCCCCTTCTCCTCTTCTCCACCCCTTCTCCTCCTTCTACTCTCCCCCCTTCTCTCCCTCCTTCTCCTCTTCTCCCCCCCTTCTCCTCCTTCTACTCTCCCCCCTTCTCTCCCCCCCTCTACTCTCCCCCTTCTCCTCTTCTCCCCCCTTCTCTTCTCTCCCTCCTTTTCCTTTCTCCCCCCTTCTCCTCTTCTTTCCCCACCCTCTCCTCCTTCTCCTCACAAGTGACCCCACTACTCTCCCCCTTCTCCTCTTCTCTCCTCCTTCTCCTCTTCTCTCCCCCCTCTCCTCTTCTCTCCCCCCTCTCCTCTTCTCTCCTCCCTTCTCCTCTCTCCCCCCTTACCCACTTCTCTCCCTCCTTTTCCTTTCTCCCCCCCTTCTCCTCTTCTTTCCCCACCCTCTCCTCATTCTCCTCACAAGTGACCCCTGAGATGACAAAAGACGTCACTTGTGAGTCACTAAATGATGTTTTTTTTTCCGTAGAAAGTTATTTAGTAGGGGTGCCCCAAGGTAAAAAGAAATTTCCAAGGGGTGACCCCATCACAGACCTCTCTGTTCAGCATTAATCAATAGCAACATCAAATCAAGCATCAAAACATCTGGCTACATAGCGAGGTATCTGACTACATGGGGGGGGGAGGTATCTGGCTACATGGGGAAGGTATCTTTTTTACATGGGGGAGGTATCTGGCTACATGGGGGAGGTATCTGGCTACATGGGGGAGGTATCTGGCTATATGGGGGAGGAATCTGGCTATATGGGGAGGAATCTGGCTACATGGAGAGGTATCTGGCTACATGGGGAGGTAACTGGCTACTTGGAGGAGGTATCTGACTACATGGGGGAGGTATGTGGCTACATGGGGGAGGTATGTGGCTACATGGGGGAGGAATCTGGCTATATAGGGGAGGAATCTGGCTATATGGGGAGGAATCTGGCTACATGGAGAGGTATCTGGCTACATGGGGAGGTATCTGGCTACATGGAGGAGGTATCTGACTACATGGGGGGAGGTATGTGGCTACATGGGGGAGGTATGTGGCTACATGGGGAGGAATCTGGCTATATGGGGAGGAATCTGGCTACATGGGGAGGTATCTGGCTACATGGGGAGGTATCTGGCTACATGGGGAGGTATCTGACTACATGGGGGGAGGTATCTGACTACATGGGAGGGTATTTGACTACATGGGAGGTATCTGGCTACATGGGGCTGGTATCTGACTACATGGCGGAGGTATCTGGCTAAATGAGGAGGTATCTGACTACATGAGGAGGTATCTGACTACATGGGGAGGTATCTGGCTACATGGAGGAGGTATCTGACTACATGGGGAAGGTATCTGACTACATGGGGGAGGTATCTGACTACATGAAGAGGTTTCCGGCTACATGGGGGAGGAATCTGACTACATGGGGGAGGAATCTGGCTAAATGGGGAGGTATCTGGCTTCATGGGGAGGTATCTGGCTTCATGGGGAGGTATCTGGCTTCATTTGGAAGTATCTGGCTTCATGCGGAAGTATCTGGCTTCATGGGGAGGTATCTGGCTTCATGGGGAGGTATCTGGCTTCATGGGGAGTTATCTGACCACATGGGGATTTATCTGGCTCCATTAGGAGGTATCTGACTACATGGGGGATGTATCTGGCTCCATTAGGAGGTATCTGGATACACGTGGGAGGTATCTGGCTACAATGGGGGAGGTATCTGGCTACATGGGAGGTATCTGGCTACATGAAGAGGTTTCTGGCTACATGGGGAGGAATCTGACTACATGGGGGAGGTATCTGGCTACATGGAAGGGTATCCGACTACATCTGGCTCCATTAGGTGGTAACTGGCTACATGTGGGAGGTATCTGGCTACATGGGGGAGGAATCTCACTACATGGGGCAGGTATCTTTACCTACATCGGGAAGTAACTGGCTACATAGGAGGAGGTAACTGACTACATGGGGGAGGTATATGACTACATGGGGGAATATCTGGCTACATGGGAGGTATTTGGCTACATGGGAAGAGGTATCTGACTACATGGGGGAGGTATCTGACTACATGGGGGAGGTATCTGGCTAAATGAGGTATCTGGCTACATGGGAAGGTATCTGGCTACATGGGAAGGTATCTGGCTACATTGGAAGAGGTATCTGACTACATGAGGGAGGTATCTGACTACATGGGGGGAGGTATCTGACTACATGGGGGGAGGTATCTGACTACATGGGGGGAGGTATCTGACTACATGGGGGGAGGTATCTGACTGCATGGGGGAGGTATCTGGCTACATGGGAAGGTATCTGGCTACATGGGAAGGTATCTGGCTACATGGGGGAGTTATCTGACTACATGAGGGAGGTATCTGACTACATGGAGGAGGTATCTGACTACATGGGGGGGTATCTGGCTACATGGGAGGAGGTATCTGACTACATGGGGGATGTATCTGACTACATGGGAAGGTATCCAACTACATGGGGAGGTATCTGACTACATGGGAAGGTATGTGGCTACATGGAGGAGGTATCTGGCTACATGGGGGAGGTATGTGGCTACATGGGGGGAGGTATGTGGCTACATAGGGAAGGTATCTGGCTACATGGGGGAGAAATCTGGCTATATGGGGGAGGAATCTGGCTACATGGAGAGGTATCTGGCTACATGGGGAGGTATCTGGCTACATGGGGAGGTATCTGGCTACATGGGGAGGTATCTGACTACATAGGGGGAGGTATCTGGCTACATGGGGGAGGTATCTGGCTACGTTGGGGGGGGTATCTGGCTACATGGGGAAGGTATCTGGCTATGTTGGAGGTGTTATTTGGCTGCAGAGAGACATATCCAGCTCAATGGGACACATCTGGCTAGCGGCAAATCTGGCTCCATGGGACATACCTGGCTGCAGGGACATACCTAGCTGAAAGGGGCATATTATTACTTGTCCAAGCTTCTGCCTGCTTCCCTAGCTCCCAACTTATTGACTGCCTGCTGCAGCCACTGATCTGTGACCTGCGAGACTGAGAAGCAGGTGGGAGCATTGTCAGGTAAGTATGATCTGTAAGGCCAGGCAGCTAATACGTTAATTAGGCAGTGGCTACATTCTCGTAATGGAATAAAAATCTGCTCCAAAAAATGCAAAACTATGGGCCACAACAGTACAGAGTATTGCAGTGGATTTTGCTGCAAAATGTATGGGTGTATCTTCCCTAAGGCAAAGATTATAATGAATCGTATCCTTGGGGGTACTCGGCTGGAGCTTCTTGTCGCATTGGGGGTATTTGGCTTGAAAAGGTTGAGAAACACTGGTCTATATGGCATATTTTATGCAAAAGCCTCTGCATGGATCTACACTTTCAAACTTTTTTTTTTTTGTTAGCAAAAAATCTATTTTTTCCATCCATTAAAATTATTTTCACAGTGGATCTTACCTGTTATAGAGGAGAACCCATAGATGTTCCCTTTGTCCATCCAGGACATGTATTTTCTTTATTCTCTATACCACATAACTTCTTTTTTGCTGTGATTTTTCAGAAAAGCATATTATTGTCCCTCAGAGACAGTATACATTTATCTTCAACTACATAATGCATTTTCCACAAGCATTTCAAATGTACTATGGTCTTTTTTATGAAAATCCTGATAAATCAAAATTCTTCTGCTCATTAAAGTTTATTGTGGTACCTTCTGTCTGTAATGTTATAGAAAAATAGTGTATGCTTTTTTTAAAGGTCAACAATTTATCTTTCCATTGACAGCAAATAGGTTTTAAACACCTACTCAACCACTATGTTTCATTTTTTGTATAAGCTCATGTTTGAGATTCTTTATAATACAGCAAAGTTGTTGCATAGTATGAACATGAGTATATATATAGCTGTGATATGTAGATTCTGAAGAAAATGATTTTATAAATTCTAAGAAGCATTGTGCTGACAGTTTCTATATTGCTGAACAAAATCACACATGAATACTTTTATGTCCGGGTCTGTTAAGACCTCAATGCTGTCCTCTGCCAGTAAAGTAACAGCCGAGGCTGCGCTTTTGGCCATGATTCAGTGGCTTAATTGTATGTTTTCCTTGTATTAGTCTTATTCTAGCACTTGCTCTGTGGTGATTGACAGGTTCCACCACACTCGTCTAGCTTCTTCTGCAAGCCTAGTGCTGGGCTGCAGAGGGTTCACACTGGGTAGTGACGGAAAGGTTTTATTGCCACTCATCTACCATACCTGTCACTGTGTGTTCTGTGTGGTGTGGATGTCAGAGGGCTGGTCCAATCATGCCAGGGACATCTCATAAGAAGAACATTTGTGCTCTTGGACATCACCTGTGCTCTTGGAGCAATACTCTTAGGGGACCTAGTGTTTGGGCCTACACTGTCAGTCTGTCCATGTCCTCCATCCAGGCCCCAGGTTCCCTTACAAATACTCTATAATGTACATAAATTTACAAAACTTAAAGCCCTTGTCACAACCCATTTATTGGGTAAATCAGAATACTTTAATAAAAAAAAGTAAGAACATTTTTTAAGAATCTAAACAGGTTTAAAGAGTATGTGTCACCTATATTTGTTTTTACTGATTACAGCCAGATATGGAACATGTTCTCTTTTTCTTATCTGGTTTTATTTTCTGATTGTAATTTTATTCATTATTTGTAGTATTATGACATGCTTATATAGTATATAGTGACATGTTTTATGGCAAGCCTTATGGAAATAGCCACATCCTATTCTATGTGTAGCACACATTTGTGAGCATGCTCTGTGGGCTCATTTCACAGGAGGGGGAAGGGGTGGCTGTATTGTGAGCACTGAACTCTTTTCTGTGTTGATAAGAAGGGTACTGCTGGTAAATGTACAGAACAGGAAGTCTAAGCTAAGTTTTAAGCCTAGTGGTCAAAATGAAAGATTTCAGATTTTATAATATATTGTATTTTCGCTTTATAAGATGCACGTGACTATAAGATGCACCCCTGCTTTAGACAACTGAAAACAACAACAAAAAGTTTCATGCTAACTAAACTTCACTGGTGGTTTAAGGCAGTGAAGTGGTCAATGCAGTGAAGGGGTCAAAGTTTCTTGAAATTTCAAGACAGGACAGCACTCTCCATGACAGTCCCCCAAAAAAGTAAATTTTTTTCAATTTCACCTCATCAATACTTTTTCACAGTTAGGCTATGTTCACACTACGTATATTTCAGGCTGTATATTTGAGGCTGTATAGCAACCAAAACAAGGAGTGGATTGAAAACACAGAAAGGTTCTGCTCACACAATGTTGTAATTGAGTGGATGGCCATCATTTAATGGCAAATATTTGCTGTTATTTTAAAACAACGGCTGTTGTATAGAATTAATGGCCGTTATTTACCATTATATGGAGGTCATCCACTCAATTTCATCATTGTGTGACCAGATCCTTTCTGTGTTTTCAATCCACTCCTGGTTTTGGTTGCAATGAGGACCTGACATGAGGACCAAATACTGCCTGATATATACGTAGTGTGAACCCAGCTTTAAGCTGTATATTTTATTGAAAAATCAAGACTGTAATTATAAAGTACAATTGGCCCCACAAAAAAACAAGCCTTTATATAGTTCTATGAATGAAAACAAAAGTTATAGATTTTAAAAGTTACAAAAACAAAAATTAGCTGTGGAGTTAAACAATAGGTAATTTACTGGTGTCACATTCCCTTTAGGTTTCTTTCTTTCCCCAAACATTCATTTACAGTGAGGCTAGTTTCACTCACCATCTTTTTCTGTCCATTTGATGGCCGTCTTTTTGATCGTCCGTCAATTTGAGGCCTAATGACAACCGTTATGCAGAACATTTTTCCATGCATTTGCTTTTTTTCTAGCATTTTCGACTTTATGTGTGATTAATGGGTTGTGTGTTTTTGATTTGGGGGGGGGCAGTGGTTCTGGAGCATCAAAATTAGTGCAGACTGGTAGTATTAGGCTGGGGAGGGCAAAAATAAATGGCCTTTCCCACCCTGGTACTACTAGGCTGCTGCTGATTGTTTTTTTTACCTGTCTGGTTTTAAAAATGGGGGGAACCCTACTCGCTTTTTTAACTATTTATTTAATTTTTTTTTTTCAAACAGCCAGGTTAAAAAAAACAGCAGCAGCCTGTAGTACCAGGGTGGGAAATAGTCAGTGTTAAGGCCATATTAGATGGCCTGAGACACTTGGTAAACAAGGGCTAATATACATGTGTTTGATTAGCCTAATACATGACTCAGTAATTGTGTGGTCATCAGTGGATGAGTGAGCTTGTACGTTGGCTGATCACTGTCCTAGTATGGCCAATAATCCACCTGTGCTATATCAACAGCAGAACTCTATTGTGATGCTATAAAAATAACTGTTATTGGTAGCACAATTGATAAATATATATGTCCCTCATTTAGCACACAGCCAGGTCCTGATGGTTATTGGTGTGGACTGAATACCCCTGTACCAGAATATGTATGCAAAGAATAGCCCCATCTCAAATAATAGTAATTAGTGACTAAATAATACCACCATACCCTAACTAAGACCATACTGGGACTAACCTTTAGTAATCATATAGGGTCAAATACCAGTAAGGCAGCCTGTAGAGTATCACTACACTGCAGGCTACACAAATTATTCCAAATGCAATGAAATTTTCTTTTAATGATTAGTTGTTTCCACCACGCCTTCCTCCTCATCTTCTTTTCTATTGATAGCTGTATCACAGCTGTTTATTTCTTCTTGGCTACCTCATTTTATCATATACTGTATTGTAAAAAAAAAAAAAAGTATATATTAGTGCAATAAAGAAAAATGCAATTGCTTATTTTTTTTTATCAATCTGCCTGGGCAGAAAATTGTCTTTCCACAACAGTGTCGGACTGGGGTACCTTGGCCCACCAGGGAAATTGATTTTTGGGGCCCACCCGACATACACAGACATAATCAGCGGCAAACCTTTCACGTTACTACAGTGACTTTGCATAGAGCTGTGTATGTGAGCAGCAATGCTAGTGCACTGCCTGTCACTTGTACAGCTGTTGCTGATTTATGCAGTTGCGGTTAAACAGGATTATTTATGTGGAAACCTAAATGAAATTCCAAGAATATTGCCGCAAAAACATGAAAAATGTCATGTGTGAACACAGCCTCAGAAGATGAAGTAGAAAATGACCATCTAGTCTGCTCTTCTATTACAATCTCTAGCAGAGGAGACGCATGACGGTTTATTCTAGCTTCACCACAAGGTGTTGGGCTAGAATAAGACTTTTAAGGACCTTCATGAATGGCATATCAGTGGTCATTAAAGCGTTAAAGGGGTCATCCGGTAAAAAAAAAAAATTCAATTTTCAGATCAGTAAATTACTTTACTTGGTGTATTCTCTCCAGTCTGACACAGTGAGACTGTCCAAAACTGTCTCAGAACAGCAGCAAATCCCCATAGAAAACCTCTCCTGCTCTGGACAGTTCCTGACCTGGACAGAGGTGGCAGCAGAGAGCACTGTGTCAGACTGGAGAGAATACACCACTTCCTGCAGGACATACAGCGGCTGATAAGTACCGGAAGACTGGAGATTTTTAATTCGAAGTAATTTACAAATTCGTATAACTTCCTCACACCAGTTAATTTGAAAAAAATATTTTTCACCGGAATACCCCTTTCACCAGAATATCCCAGCCGGGTGATCTTCATCTCTGTTAAATTGGGATGCACGCACATCCGTGTGTGCCCGCATGCCAATTCACTGTTGCACACAATGGAGAGTGCGGCCAGAGCCGGACACTCCATTAAGTGAACTTACATGTTCTGTGCGGCCTCTATTCAATGAATAGCGGACGCAGAAAACTAAAATGTCAGTTTTTCATGCGGCCGTATGGAATCCCGGCTGCAGCATATACTATGTTTATACACTCCGGCCGGGATTCCATTCATTCAACTACAACGTATGTTTAGCATAAATCACGGCCTTTGTTGCAAATTGCAACAACGGCCATAGTTTATGCTAAACATACGTTGTGTGAACATGGCCTAAATACTGAAAATCAATGGCTGCAGCAGGACATCGCAGTGATTGGCTGATCGGTTGTCAGCGAATTAGGACCGGGAGAAGCAGACGGGAGTGCACCAGAGGATTCGGCCCCAATTCACTGAATTGCGGCGGCAAAAAACTGACATGTTCTTTGCGGCGCCGTATGGGATCCCGGCCGGAGCGTATACCATGTGTATACTCTCCAGCCGGGATCCCATAGCAGTAATGGCAGTGTCCCACACCGTACAGAGTACGGCCGTTGTTGCCATCGTACTTTTACATAGTGTGAATCTAGCCTAAAGGTGTAATCTGCCATTGTATACATGTACAAGGAAAAGGCAGAGAACACCATAAGGCGCACATGGCGTATTACTGCAGAACAGATTTGTGGCTAAACTTGCTGCTCACCATGAGCTACAAGCCCAACACTGCCAGTCACTTTAGTGGTAGTTTATACACCTTGATGCCCTCTGCAGCCCTTTCAATGGAACCAGGAGACTCGGTACAATCATTCTGCAGGAGAGACAGCACCAAAGTGACTTTATTCACTCTCTCTTGTGCGACTAAAACCAAAACATTACACTAGAGGGTTTGAATAAAGTCACAAGATTTTTTACTACTTCGGTGCTGTCTCTGCTGCTGCTTTTTTTAACTGTGTCTGGACGGGGTGCATTATCCTACCTGTGTTTACTGCGGCGGCTGCTGCTTATATATATATATTTTTTGAGTCGGTTCAATAATTGAGAAGTTCGCACTCTGGAGGTCCCAGTTGTGCAGGAGATCTGTGAGGGTTAGGCGCCGATCAGCTGATTCAGCATTCTCACATCAAAGATGATAGGAGTTGTAGTAGACGTAACAGTTATAGCCCTATTTCACGGAACGATTATCGTTCATAGACTTGCTCCAACGACCGCTTGTTAACGAGCACTTAATGATTTTTTTAAGCGAACGATAGCACATAATACGTGTGGGAACGTGAACGATATCTGTAGTGTTACGATTTTTTTGCAGTCGTTACATCGTTACATGGTCGTTTAAAACGTGGGGAAATGTAGGTAGACATTTCAAGAACGATTGAAAGATTTTTTATTCAATGAAAAGATTAGCGAATTATTGTTGAAAGACCAACGTTTTTTTTTCATGTTGAAAAAAAATAGTGAACGACTCAACAACGATTTCGCTGTTGTCGTTCGCTCGTTTACAGCTATTCCACAGTACGAATATCGTTAACTAGCGGTCATTTGAACGATTTTATGAACGATAATCGTTCGAAAAAGTTCAGTGGAATAGGGCCTTAAGACTTTAATCAATGGATGAGGCGTTTTGAGGAGAACCCCCTTTGTCAGATCTATTGAGGGTTTTCTACAAAACATGTCATCCATTGATTAAATTCTTACTGTTATATATACATACATGTAATCATACTAACACACACAAATAGACACAGGACAGACACACAAACATAGATACACAGATACAAAAGCATATAAAGTAAAATATCCATAGAACTACATTACATAATATACACTATATACATGATAGATGCACACACACACACACACACACACATAGGCACATTACATAATATACACTATATACATGGTAGATGCACACACACACACACACACACACACACACACACACACAGGCACATTATATAATATACACTATATACATGGTAGATGCACACACACACACACACACACACACACACACACACACACACACAGGCACATTACATAATACACACTATATACATGGTAGATGCACACACACACAGGCACATTACATAGACACAAACATGCAAACACACAAATGACAATGATACAAACACAGATCACACACACACATGCAGTGTCCCAGAACATGCAGACTACTACTCCTATTATGCCCATTTCTTTTGCTGTGTCAATGCCTGTTCTGGTAAGTGTTTGCACTGCAACTGATGCTGGTTTTCCCCTAGTATTCTCTGGTAATGTGCATTCCCATGTGTATTCTCATGTATTCCTGTGTATTATTACATTGTACAGTGGTATGCAAGGCTGTTGATCACGTGACCTGTAACCATGGTTCCTCCAATGGCCGACTAGCTCTGGCCAGGAACAACCATGTGACCTCCCACTTTCTCCTAACAAGTGAGTCTTCCCCTTGCTGCTGAGCAAGGAGGTTGTGTGTGTCGTCCCTCTCCTTCCTTAGAGGAGTTGTGGATCGAGTGCTCTGCTGTATTCAAGTCTTCGGCTGTATTTGCCTGCTCAAGTGTCCGGAGTCTTCTCTCTCATCTGGGTGTCATTCTGTTATCTCTCCTCATCGCTACAAGGATTCACAGCAAGTATTATTCTCAAGCTAATCCACCCAGCAACGCTATTTCTCTCATACTCCTACTCCCATCATCCGGCACGTATTCTCACAGCCTATGCAGCACCACTCCTGCTTTATTTGTCAAAGCCTGCTATATACCCGGTTGCATCCGGACAGAACTGTTGCTACTGGTTACCTCATCTATAATAAAACCGCTGTTACTGAACCCTGGCATTGGTGTCCACTAACTGGTGCCCTGACTAAGTGCAGCGAAGAATCGCATGCCCATCATCACCCGCAGATTCCACAGACCGACCCTACAGCTGTGCTGCCCTCAGGCCTATACCGTGACAAGTATAACCCCTGCAGCTGCCCCGGTCATTGCCCGCTCATAACACCAGCACTGCGGAAGTGGCCCCCAGGGGCCAGGGCATCGCATTTGGCGTCACAAACAGGATGCAGACTGTGTTGTGCCAACTGCCAGTGCCCCCAGAACTGTACTGAAACCCCCTAGAGACTTTGCCGATTACTATGGGGGTGATTGAGGTGTTTCGGGCCCTAAACAGTACTCAAGATGGCCGCCGTTTTCTTGAATTTCTGGCTGCGCCATACCCCGGAGAGGAGGGGGTTAACAGCCATGCTGCCAAAGCGCGGGAATCGCCCGGTGCCATAGACTTTCCATTGGCTGCTCCTGATTGGCTGCCTGGGCCGGATGACGTCACTGTTGCTGGGCAGATTCTGGAACCTGATCCTCCAGCCTGGTGCTCCTCCCCTTCCTGCTACAGGTACCGGCCAGAGCGTGACAAGATGGCGGCCCCCGAGAAACGTTTGCCTGCAGCCGCGGCGCCAGTGATGCCGGAGCTGCCGGAGAGCGATCCTGCCTGCCTGCTAGCGCCGCTCCCATCCTACAGCGACACCAGCTGGGGCGCTGCCCCGTCGGACGACAGAAGTCTTCGCCGGGCCTTCATCCCGGCCTCTGCTGATCAGACTGAGGGGACCATAGCTGAGACCAGCATTCCTCCGGGACCCGGTCACTCCAGCCCCGCTGGTACTATTCCTATGCCCACAGCTGCCACAGGGGTGCAGTTCCTCATCGGCTTCTCCCGTCTCTCCGGCTACAAGGAAGAGCCTCCGGACTCGCAGCTCACCCAGGCCGAGGAGGACTCCCCAGACGAGATGGACACTGCTCCAGTGTCCCCGGAGGGCACCCCGGATCCAGAGGAGGTCCAAAAGGCTGCCATTCTGCATGCCTGGCGTCACCAGCTCCAAGCCCTCTGGGAGCATTATCGGGCAGAGGTCATGGCCGCCAATGGGGAAGCCACGATTGCTATCTGGCAGCCGACTGATCCTCCACACCCCGGGCAAGAGTACGCTTCTCTGGGAAGCTAGGCCGACATGGCCGTCCTAACTGTTCTCACTGTAACTGTTCATATAACTGTTTTGTTTCAGGTTCCTGCTATGCAACGTTCAAGGTTCGTGCCTGGTCCTCCTGACCAAGTTCCCTGTACTAACCAGCCATGAGCTGATGGACACTTACAATAACAAAAGGTTCTCTAGTGCCTGTCCCAGAGCCTTTTACATGGACAATGTCTAATTGCCTAAAAGAGACTCTACCTAACAGAGACACTTAACCCATTCCTTCCTAATGCATTTTCCTGTGATTGTGTGTTCCACACAGGGTATTATTGCACTTATTTCATTATTGCATTTTTTTTTCTACTATTGAATTCCAGTGTTATCAGAGTCATTTGTATTTCCTCCTCTGAGTAAGCAAAAGGTTACATAGATTGCCTCAGAGTAGAGTGCCTCTTTTGTAAAACAGTATATTTTTCCAGTGTCTAAGACAGATAGCTCCTCCTCTGAGTAAGAGAAGTCAGTATACATATACCTCACAGAAAGTCCAGTTTATGTAGGAGTGTATTTTCTCATCCAGTCTCAGTATTGTGTATTATTATCATATCTATAGCTGGAAAGATTTAGTTGAGCCAGTTCGTATGCAGATTTTTCTCAGATTTTCATTCAGATTTTTCTCAGATTTTCATTCAGATTTCTCTCAGGTTTCATTCAGATTCATGTGAGCCAGTTCTCCTCAAGACCTCGCAGTATTTGTTGTCTGTTGTGTTTCCCTTCCTTTTGTTTCCAGTATTTGTTCGCCTCTGTCTTGTCCCAACACAGTAGTTATCACACATAGTCATACCTAACCTTTACACTGGTTCATACATATCGCACCTTGGATACCCTTTCGTGTGTTTGGCCTGTGGAGTGCTTGTGTGTGTGATTGAGTGGTATGAAAGGGAGCTCCCCATGTATGTTTGCTTTTATTATTTTGTTCTTTTCTCTTCCAGGTATCCAAAACACTACTCAGACACGCCAAGGTAGTACACAGGTCTTCATAGTTCTCTTTTCCAGTAGGGTAACACATTTAACAGAAAACCTACTGTCTAACTGGCTGGAATATGGAGGGTCACCCGCCAGCAGTTAAGTTGTCCTGGCTTACACGTCAGATGGTTCACGCACTAGCTACCTGGTCGCCAGAGTACGTTAGGCACCCCTAGGTGAAGTCCTGCCACTAGAGTTTCTCATTCTCTCTCTCTCTTCTCACCTGTGCCTTGGGCGTGGGAAACACACACCTCATCACACTCACTCTCATCTCATGTTGTTTGATTGTCCAGTCTATTCATGTTTGCTGCCTTCTAGATTCGCCGAGGTCGGCTCAAATTTGCTAGGGAGGTATGCAGTGTCCCAGAACATGCAGACTACTACTCCTATTATGCCCATTTCTATTGCTGTGTCAATGCCTGTTCTGGTAAGTGTTTGCACTGCAACTGCTGCTGGTTTTCCCCTAGTATTCTCTGGTAATGTGCATTCTCATGTGTATTCTCATGTATTCCTGTGTATTATTACATTGTACAGTGGTATGCAAGGCTGTTGATCACGTGACCTGTAACCATGGTTCCTCCAATGGCCGACTAGCTCTGGCCAGGAACAACCATGTGACCTCCCACTTCCTCCTAACAAGTGAGTCTTCCCCTTGCTGCTGAGCAAGGAGGTTGTGTGTGTCGTCCCTCTCCTTCCTCAGAGGAGTTGTGGATCGAGTGCTCTGCTGTATTCAAGTCTTCGGCTGTATCTGCCTGCTCAAGTGTCCGGAGTCTTCTCTCTCATCTGGGTGTCATTCTGTTATCTCTCCTCATCGCTACAAGGATTCACAGCAAGTATTATTCTCAAGCTAATCCACCCAGCAACGCTATTTCTCTCATACTCCTACTCCCATCATCCGGCACGTATTCTCACAGCCTATGCAGCACCACTCCTGCTTTATTTGTCAAAGCCTGCTATATACCCGGTTGCATCCGGACAGAACTGTTGCTACTAGTTACCTCATCTATAATAAAACCGCTGTTACTGAACCCTGGCATTGGTGTCCACTAACTGGTGCCCTGACTAAGTGCAGCGAAGAATCGCATGCCCATCATCACCCGCAGATTCCACAGACCGACCCTACAGCTGTGCTGCCCTCAGGCCTATACCGTGACAAGTATAACCCCTGCAGCTGCCCCGGTCATTGCCCGCTCATAACACCAGCACTGCGGAAGTGGCCCCCAGGGGCCAGGGCATCGCACACACACACACACACATATATATATATACACACACACATATATATATATACTGTATATATATAACACTCACATGCATAAACACATGACACCGATGTACAAACACACACGGATGACTAGGATAGACAAATATACAGTAAACAAAACTCACATGTTAAGCAGGGCAGGAAGCTCCATGGAGTCCTCTTGTCTCCATCTCCACTTCCTCTTCTTCCAGCCAGACCCGGCAGCCTGCAGCCCCTCCTCCTTCTCTTCTGCACCGACAGCACACACAGCACAGAGAGAACAGCCGTCACTGCAGAGGGGAGGGGAGATGGAGGGGCCCTGCGGTAGCTGCTGCTTCTCTCTGCATCTTCCTGATGACAAGCAGGAAGAGAGCAGTGTCGGGAGCTGGGCCACACTGACTGAGTGCAGGGGGAGGGAAGGGCCCATGATTAGCTCACCGGGCCCTGATGCAGTGTGGGAGCCAGCAGGGGGCCCCTTGAGCTCCCCATACTAAACCGAATCTAAACAAGAGGCCATTTTCTGGCTCAGGGGCAGGGCCCAGCAAGGCCATCTATAGGGGGAAGGGGGCCATCTATAAAGGGAGAGAAGAGAGGGGGCAATCTATAAGGAGGGGAGAGAGGGCGCCATCTATAAGGGGGGAAGAGGGGGTGCCATCTATAAAGAGGGGGGAGAGGGGACCATCTATAAGGGGGGGAGAGGGGCCCATCTATAGGAGGAAGGGGGAGAGGGGGCCATCTATAGGAGGGGGGGAGAGGGGGCCATCTATAGGAGTGGGGGAAGAGGGGGCCATCTATCGGAGGGAGGGGTAGAGGAGGTTATTTATAGGAGGGGGGAGAGGGGGCCATCTATAGGAGGGGGGGAGAGGGAGCCATCTATAACGGGGGGAGAAGGGCCATCTATAAGGAGGGGGGGGAGGGGGCCATCTATAAGGGGGAGGAAGAGGGGGCCACATATAAGGGGGCAGAGAGAGGGCTATCTATAAGGGGGGCCATTTATAAGGGGGGAAGAAGGGGCTATCTATAAGGGGGGTGGTAATATTTGTTACTTGTTATCTGGTACTGTGTTTTATTGGTCTTAGTATACAGGATTTGGTCATTAACAATATGGTGGTGATGGTAGTGGTTGTGGTGTGGCGCTAATATTTCCTTTCTATATACTGGTAATATTGGTCTCAGTGTACAGGATTTGGTAAGTAACAGTATGGCGGTAATATGCATGGTGATAATATTTCCTCTTCCTATATGCTGGTGTTATTGGTAATATCTGTCTCGGTGTGTGTGTATATATAAATATATATTCCAATAGTTGACCTCTCGCACCAGGAGTGCTTAGATCACTTTTTTTTCATATTTGGAGCTGTGCAATGGCTTGTTTTTTGTACCTTGATCTGTAGTTTTTATCAGTCCAAATTCAGGTATATTTTCATTGCACTATTTTAACCCTGAGAGATTTCATCATCATCATCATCATCATCATCATCCTACATAGTCCCACAGAAGCACCAGAGTCTTCTGAAAGCTCCTGTTGTCTATGTCCTACCCTCCCTTTCCTTATAAAAACAGTAGTGAAGTAATATATATTTCCTCAAAGGGAGCAAGTTTGTCCCTGTCAGCCATGCAGCTGTAACCTTTACTGCACTTCTAAAGTGCACCTGTTATACTGGGCCTCTTCTGGATCAGCGGCAAGATCCACTGTTAACCCAGTTCAGGTCTCAATGGATACAGAGACGCTGTAATGAGAATGTAATGTGCACAACCCCCATTGGATCTAAAGGGGATACATGCATTACCATCTCATTGCATCTCTGTATCCATGGAGACCCGAGCCTCCAAATTAAAAGAGGGTCTTATCACTCATCCAGAAGAGGTGCATCATGGCAGGTGCACTTTAACAAGTCTGCTTCTTGGCTTACTTCAAGATCAAAATCTCAGAAGTGTCTGCGAGGAGAGCACACTGCATGCATATTCCAGTATGCTGCTTCTGAGAGCCTTTGAGTCATTTCCAGCACTTTCCAAAGTCATGTGAAGCAAGTGTCTAAATGCATGTTTATGTAATGGTTGGTCCGGCTGCCCCTATGGTCGGTAACCCCTGGGGGAGTTTAGGGTCACTTGGGCACTTGTCACGGTAGCCTGGAGTGGTATTAGACCCACCCCGGGTTCTTGGTACCGCCACTCACAGAAAGGTCGGGAAACCCCAAGTATACGAAGGTGCAGGTGCTGACAGAGTAGACCAGAGTCCTGTGCGTTTTAGTAAAAAATATAATACTTTACTGAAGAATATCTCAGGGTAAACAGTACGCATGATGAAAACAGTGCAAATCTTGCCATAAAGCGTAGGTGCTGACAGTGAGGTAGAACCAGTGCTTGTAGTAATAGGTGCATTGTAAAGAGAGAAGAGAGAGAGAGGAGTTGACAGAGGAGCCCTGCCCAAAGTAGTAAGTGGGTAGGATTAGAAGAGATAAGAAGGTACTCATACTCACAGAAGCCTATACTGGCTCTGAACCGCCTTATGCCCCCTAGTTGCGGGATGCCCATCCTTAGTGGGTCATATAAGCCCCAGTCGTCAGTTATCTCGGTGTAGCAGGCTTCCAAGGTTTCCCAGTTGACGCAGCCAGACCGGATAGGCGTGAAACGGGCCATTAGTGTGCGGTGTACTATGCTCAACTCTCTCCTCCTTGCAATGTAATGTTTTTTTGAAGCATGCTATTAAAGAATTGCAACTAGCCATTGGTGAGTGCCACTCATTCATTTTCTATTTTGCACTATATGAGGTTTCCCAGTTGTCCTGCACTGCGCAGTAGGATACGTAGCCCTTTTCACGGTAGCTTTGTCCTACTGTGGTCAGTTCCTCTTGCTTCAGGTAACTGAACTGCACATTTTTGAGAGGTTTCTGGTGTGGGTAAAGTGTCTCCTATTTGGCCTCTCTCCCCATGGTAGCACTGCATAGTAATCTTAGTTACTTGTTTAGTGAACAAAGTCTTAAGTTGCTGTCTAAGGTCTCTGTCAGGGGTTCTGGCCAAAGCCAGGCCCTGTCCCAACTTCTGCAGAGACTAGTTTGTTTTTGCTTCATCTCATACTGAATACAATACTCCAACTGAACACTTCCTTCCACCAAGAACTAACTCCTCCTACAGGGGATAAGCTAAACTCTCCTGTGAGTGGTGGGGCTAAGTGAGTGTGTGAGAGAGAAGAAAAGATAGGATAGAGGAGAACTAGCACCTGTAACTGGTCAGCACATAACATGTGGTACAAGCAATTAACCCCTCCACTCCTTCAGCTGTGCAATAGGTAAAAACAGTAGTGACTCCTAGTGGAGAAACCACAATACTACATCTCCCACTAGTGTGAACCTGAGGGAGTGACTTACTAAGGCGCTGTAGACAGCACCCTGTGGTGGGACACCACACTTACAGAGACAGATTATATTAATTAATAAAGAAAATCCCCAGATAAATAATGTATTCTAACGCACAATACTACATAAAACACCAAACCCCAGAAGAAGCTTGCAGTAGCAAAATGTACGTCGGGTCCTGGACCTGGGATTCTCCACTTATTACTATTACTCACTAGCAGGTCTGTGGCCAGGCTGGGTGTAGTAGGAATTTCATGATATTGTAGCTGGCTCTCCTGCATTGTCTGTGCTCCTTGCTCTTTCTCCCTTACTTATGTGCTTATTGCATTAGCTGGACTGTTACCATTTTTTGCACTTTTGCACTTTATTTCTGTTTTGCAGGTCCGATTTGTCTGGCTATTCAGTGAAATACTGCATCGTGATTGTATATGGTATATAGGTTATTTAGTTGGAGGAATGTCCCGGGGTCCTTTCTTTTGCTACATGTGGGGTCTTTTATGTCCTGTCTGAAACTTTTTTATTGTGTTATACAGACCCAGGTTTCTGGGATCTGTAGCCATGTATGTATTTTAACTAATTTTTATTCTATGCAATAATAAAGATTTTTTGTATTTTTCCCTATAACGCTGTTGTTTGTTGGTGTTTTACAGACAGATTATATGACAGATATTTGAAGCCAAAGCCAGAAACACACTATAAACAGGAAACAGGTTATAAAGGAAAGACTGAGATTTCTCCTCATTTGAAATCTATTCCTGGCTTTGGCTTCAAAAATCTGTTAGATAAATCATGTGTCAAATATCATTCACCTGCAATCTGTATAATGGAAATAACTAATTTAGGCTGCATTCACGCGTACAGGATCCGCAGCAGATCTGCAGCAGATTTGATGCTGTGTTCAGTTATTTAGCAACATTGATCTCAAATCTGAAGTGAATCTGCTGAGGATCTGCACCATCAAATCTGCTGAAGACCCTGTATGTGTGAACACACCCTTAAAAGGAGTGTGTGTGGGACACAGGGGTGGCTAACATAACCGCGCTACCACATGACAACACACCATGGCACCCTGCCAGCCCTGCACCACCTATTGCAGGCCCTTATGCTCACCACAGACCAATAGGGCCGTATTTACCACTAGGCACCCGTGGTCCGGTGCCTAGGGCAGCACCTTGCAGGGGGGCAGAACCAGGGAGCAGGGGGACAGAAAAAAATATTTTTTTTGTTTTTATTTTTTTTTGTTTCCCTCCTCCCATTCAGACTTGCCAGTAAATCTGGTGTCTTTTCCAGGGGGGTGGGGGGTATGGTGGTATTGGTCAGGTCTGGTATCGCGGTGCGTGAAGGTTGGGCGTCTTCAGGTTTAGTGCCTAGGGCAGCAGCAGCTATTAATACAGCCCTGCAGACTAAATAGAATATCAGTGGCAGTGTGTTTTATTACTTACAAAAACTTTCTGCCACCATGTCTGCTGTCCGTAAGGGTGCTCACACTTCCTTCTTCTCTGGTGCGTTCTCTGTTAGCAGGCAGATGACCTACCTGCCAGCAGTGTGGTCTGTGTTCAGTAAAGTTTCTGCACTAATTATCTCTGTGCTTGCATGGAGAAGAAGGGGGGAGCACCACTGGTCTCTTAATCTCTCTCTGTATACAGTGTATGCAACTCACCCCTCCCCGAATAACACCAGACTGGTACTGCCAGTTTTCTGGGCACTGGCCCCTGCAAGGTGCTACTCTAGGCCACCGGTGCCTATTGAAAAAACAGCTCTTATTCTGCACCGAAAACAATGTCCTCTTTAGATCCCATACAGTATCATGGTCCCCAGTGTGCCACGCACAGTATTACAGCAGTTTTATTTGAGCTGGGTTCACACTACATATATTTCAGTCAGTATCGTGGTCCTCATATTGCAACCAAAACCAGGAGTGGATTGAAAACACAGAAAGGATCTGTTCACACAATGTTGAAATTGAGTGGATGGCCGCCATTTAATGGCAAATATTTGCTGTTATTTTGAAACAACGGCTGTTATATTGAAATAATGGCCGTTATTTACTGTTATATGGCGGCCATCCATTCAATTTTACCATTGTGTGAACAGATCCTTTCTGTGTTTTTAATCCACTACTGGTTTTGGTTGCAATATGAGGACCACAATACTGACTGAAATATACGTAGTGTGAACCCAGTTAGGCTATGTTCACACTGCGTATGAGTCCGGCCGTAGTGTGAACCGAGAATATACGCACGTAGTTTTGAGGTTGATGAGTTCGCTTGAAAGTATACGATATACGCCCGCACAGTGCACACTACGTATGAGCTTACGGCCGGATCGTATACGGCGCTGTGAAAAATTAACAAGACCATTGTTTGAGGGTGGAAATGTTGAAACTCACGGCCGTGGATTTCCATGCGGTCCCGTACAGAGTACTTATTTCAGCCAAATTGAACTTGATTTTTCGATCCAAAAGGTTCTGTGTGGTTTACGGGGCTGGGCGAAGATTTCCAAGTAAATGACCTGCCTCAGATCACTTCGAATCAAGCTAGGGAAGCATAACTGGGCGTATGTTCGCGGTTCGTACGCATCCGGCCGCATGTCGATTTTTCCCACGCCCGTAGTTTCAGCCGCACATGTACGGCGGTGTACGAACTACGGACGGAATCATACGCAGTGTGAACATAGCCTAAAGGTGTATGAGCACATTAAAAGGTTAATGTGCTTTATTTTGATCTTTTGATTTATTTTGATATTTTTATGTTATGCATTTATGACTCCTATCCATTGTTTGTGTAGTTTTGTCTAGTAAAATGCACTGAATACACCTACTTCCTTTTATGGTTTACTCCTACCAGCTACTTTCAAGTTACATGTTTTACGCATAAATTCCTTCCACATCCTATAATGCATTTCCATTGCCTCCTACTTATAGTGCATTGTGCCCTTTAAAATGACTATTTCTACTATATGTATCGCAAACTTAGTTATATTTAAAGTGGAGCTAAAACACAACCATTATTTAGTGTTTATTAAGTTATTTAATACTTTACATTAAGAAGACAAATCTAAAATTGCATATACTGATAAATGCTATGCCATAGCATAGAACTGATCAGTATTACTGGCGATCTCTACATATAGTCTGCCTGTCTAGTAGGAGTTGTAAAAAGACAACAATAGTAATATTCAGGTAGTTTGTGGCTTAGCTCTAAAGTTTTCAAGGGCTGGACTTTGATGTGGCCATTACAATTTCCCTTCTGAACTATGCAATGCCTGGAAATAGTAGTATCTTTTTCAGTTTTACTTAGAATTTCCAGGCAAGCAGGCGTGGTTGCATTTATAAGCATTTCGAAACCCACCTTTCTAAGGGTCATAAAGGACCCTTACAATCTTTGTATTTCAATTGGCATAACAATTTTCACTATAAATTATACACATCTATTTTATTCTAATTTGTTGACATGCTAAATATTATGGTGATTGGCTATATTGGAGTGAAGTATTTATCTTTCTTTATCTTTCTATGCAATTTCACTAAGAAAGCTACAGGTGAAATATTCAATGGAAGAATGGGGCAATGGCATCCTGTCCTGCAGTTCTTTTTAATGAAATCAGTATTATGTCTCTCAACCTATTGGTGACCAGTGATTTGACTGCAGCTGTCAATAGGAATCAATGGCGGATTAGGCTCCTGGGGACTTCAGATACAGGCAGTTTCTTTAACATAATGTCTGTACTGGAAGAGAGAATGGCATATGTCTGAAGAGGAAATGTGAGGATGCAACGTGAAAAGTAAGATTTCTTGAATTTTTTTATGGGAATACAGTGGGACCTTATGCTATAGGGGCTTAACAGAGAGGCTACTTATATAGGGCCACAGAGGGGGCCTAACACTATATGGGGACTAAGAGGTAGCCTAACTACTATATTGAGGCACACAGGCGGAATTACTATTATATGGGGGCACAGAGGGGCCTAATACCATATTAGGGAACAGATAGGGCTTTATACTATAAAAAGGCTGCACAGAGGGGCCTAGTACTATATGGGAGTAGGCACCGAGGGACCTAACTACTACATATGGGCAAAAGGGGATCTGATATTTTATGGGAACATAGTGGGGCCTAACACTGTATGGGGGCACAGAGAGGCCTAATTACTATATAAGGACACAGAAGGGGGCCTAATACTCTATGGGGTTGCAGAAGTGGACCCAACTACTGTATAAGGGGCACAAAAGGGATCAAAATAGATAGGGAGTTTGTATAGAGGTAAAGATATTTTTCAAGAGAAGAGTCGAAAATGTTTGGCTGGCAGATTTGGCAAAAATGAGTCATGGCCAGGAGAAGTATTCATGACGGCCTGGGCTGGATGGAAAAGAAAAGGAAATGTGAACAACTCTGATCAAAGAAGACATTCCCAGTTATTCACTCAGAGAAGACTCCACCTGTGAATCACCAGATGTAACTACACTGTAAACACTTATATGATCTGCACAAACAGTGTAAGGCTGGTATCTACCTTTTTATGGGCACTGTATGTGGGATTTATTGACCTTTGTATAGTGGATTTTAGAGGATAGTATGGTAGAATTAGTAATTATGTGGTGGTCATGATATAATGGTGCAGTGCACGGGCCTGAGGGAGAGAGGTTTGCTTTGTTCCTCCCCGGGTTAGCTAGTGCGATGGTGTGGCACCATCAGTTTGGCACCACAGCAGCGCAGCAAGAAAGATTACCCAAGCGTACAGGTGTGTGTGGGTGCAGTTGAGTAAGCTAGAGTTCAATGCTTAGAATAAAAATAGAACAATTTACTTGGAAGAACTTGCAATACAAAAAAGTAAGTTGGTAAGAATACAATTCAGTGCAATACAAAAATACAATCTTGCGAGTTACCTAGGTGCTGTACTTGAGGTAGACATAAGGTGCCTTTAAGAAGAGAGCTTTGTAGAAGAGAGAGGAGGTGCCTGAGGGGCCTTCTCCAATGTAGAAGTGTACTCTGCCTGGAACAATTGTAGGTGTGTAGAAGAGATATATAGAGAACACTTGTACTCATGTAAAGACTCTAGTCTGACTCTCTTCTGCACCCTAGTTGCGGGCTACCCATCCTAGGTGGGTAGTATGAGCCCCAGGCCTTGTTATCTGGGCTAAGCAGACTCCCGAGGCTTCTCAGTCGTCCTACACTGCACAGTGGAATACGTAGACTTTCCGTAGCCTTGTTTCACTGAGGTAACTGCACTTTTAGAGAGGGTCCTGGTGTGGACAAGGTGATCCCCGTATTGCTTCTCTCCCCATGGTACTTCCTTAGCACTGCATCTTGGTTGTGTTACTCATAAAGGAGAACTGTGACTTGCTTGGCTGTGTCTCTCTCCATCACACTCCCAACAACTAACAAACAACTACCTCCTCCCACCAGGAACTAAGTCCTTCCTACTGGGGTCCATCTAACCCTGCCTGTGATTGGTGGGACAAGCGCCAGAATCCATGCGCATATACCCTCAATTCTTGCCTCCCCTGCATGTAGCTCAGTGTAGTGACCATTGTCCAGTTAGTTGGCTGCCTTTAAGGGCCATTTATACAAGAACAGTAGGTTGGGACAGGGGCTGTGAGTGAGATCATTGTCGCATTATCCCTACCTTCTTGTGACTGCATAAAAAGCTATACATGTTGCTGTTGTACTTGTTTTCTTATATATGCTATGACAGCATTAGTGGACCAGATGTAGGTTCTTAACCAGCTGGTTAAGATTCTAGCTAAGCAAGTGCAACACCCGGAGATTTCTCAGACCCACACCCCTGCTACCCCTGCTGTGGTCAATCACAGAAAATAGATATACAGACAAATATCAAACAATACAGAAGAACAAAAACAATATAGCGATTTTTCGCACAAAAATAATAGGGCTCTAACTCCTCTAAATTGTTAGTAGAACAGTTCTTTAAAGCTTTGGGGCTCCTTTTTGATGAACCAGACCAGGTGGCCTACGCCAAGTCGCAGACCTGTTGAAGATTATTGAGCTCAACTTAGAAAGAGGAGTGTGGCATCTCAATGGAATGATCCAGTCTTAAAGGGAATCTGTC
Source organism: Dendropsophus ebraccatus (assembly GCF_027789765.1). Classification (NCBI taxonomy): domain Eukaryota; kingdom Metazoa; phylum Chordata; class Amphibia; order Anura; family Hylidae; genus Dendropsophus; species Dendropsophus ebraccatus. The sequence goes on along the minus strand of NC_091454.1, from coordinate 89,584,332 downwards.
AGCAGTTGGCCCTACACCTGAGGTGCTTAAAGTGTGCTGTAGTTGATAGTCCCCTAGTAGGCATGTTACCTTTTGGTAATTTGTCCATGGAGTGGATTATGCGCAATCTCTTCTCCTCCTGTAATGAAGAGTCAAAGAAGAGTTTTGGCTCAGCATTTGTGCTGCACTCTGCTACCCATGCTCCTGCTCATTCATGCTGTCAGCTAGTGTCTCTGAGTGTTTGTTTCAGACATAAAGTAATTATACAGGACCGACTTACAATATATGTATATATACAGATATGCATTAATCTTCAACTCTAATTCGAGCTGTGGTCTAGAGGTAAATCACTCATCTAGAGACCAACAACAGTTTTTCCTCGGTTCAATCACCTTGATAGAAATTAAATGTAGGTTGTTTTTTTTTCTCCTCATTGTATAAAAATGAATTTTAAAACAAATTTGGACCTGATTGGGAATTCTTTGCACTTTTAAAAATGATACAATAATGAAAATAAATTAAAAACTATATTTCCTTTCCATCAAGGGATCAAACTATATATGTATACTGGTGAGTACACCACAGTCATCATGATGGACATATCAGGCATGGTGCAGGAACATGCACCTGCCCATGATAGAAATATCATGACAAAAATACTTTTTTTTTTGTAAGAATAAAAGACAGCAGGAAAACAGAGGTTAACCTTTAAAGGGGTATTCCCCCCAAGAGCATAAAAAAAATGTAATGCTCCCAAACCTAGCCGGTCTTACTCACCAAGTCCCCCTGAGTATTTTGAGTCATCTCCCATCTTTCTAGCTGCTGCCGTTGCTGAGTTATGATACCTTTGCTTATGCTGCCGTTGCTTTAGCCTGATGATGGTGAAGTTGCAGAGCTGAGATGGTGACATGGTGTAGCAGAGCTGAGACGGCGGAGATGGTGTAGCAGAGCTGAGATGGTGTAGCAAAGCTGAGATGTGAGATGGTGTAGCAGAGCTGAGATGGTGACATGGTGTAGCTGAGCTGAGATGGTGAGATGGTGTAGCAGAGCTGAGATGGTGAGATGGTGTAGCAGAGCTGAGATGGTGGTGATGGTGTAGCAGAGCTTAGATGGTGAGATGGTGTAGCAGAGCTGAAATGGTGACATGGTGTAGCAGAGCTGAGATGGTGAGATGGTGTAGCAGAGCTGAGATGGTGTAACAGAGCGCCATGCATGGGTGAGCTGCGAAAGGTGTTGGGGGGCCACGGGTGAGAGGGAGGGGGGGTGTAGTTGGTGACACAGCCGGGGGGGGCTCGGCTAATGCCGGTGAGTGCTGCTGCGGGTGTCAGGGGTGCCGGTGAGCGACACCGCGGATGCAAGGGGTGCCGCCGGTAAGTGCAGCTGCTAGTGACCCCTGCTGCTGGTGAGCCGTGCAATTGAGCCGCGGGTAACAGGGATGACAGGGGTGCCGCGAGTGAGGTGGCACAGTGAGGGGTGAGCTCTGGGGCTGGGGGGGCACACAGTGTAGGTGGGTGACGGTGGTGGCTGCTGTTAGAGAGGGAGACAGTGACAGCTGCACTGATCACTGTCTCCCTCTCTGTTGAGCCGCGGGTGACGGGGGCCGCCAGTGACTGAACCGGCGGGTGAAAAGGCCGCTGCAGGTGACAGGGGTGCGGCGGGAGGTGCCACAAATGAGCCCAGCCGGGAAGGGGGATGCCAGTATGCAGCGCCGCGGGTGACAGCGGTGACAGGGGGGTCACAACCAACTGGATCTGTGCACAGCCAAATGGGCGGGGGGGCGGCGGGGAAAGGGTACCGGTAAGCGCCGCAGTGGGTGACAGGGGTGCCATGAGTGGCGCCGCAAATGAGCCGGGGGTATGGGGTGCCACCGGTAAGTGCCGCAGCGAGTGGGTGCCGCGGGTAACAGGGGTGTCGGGAGTGCCTCCAGTGAGGTGAGGTGGCACTATCAGGGGGTGAGCTCTGGGGCTGGGGGGGGCTGCTGTTACAGCGGGAGACATTGACAGCTGCACTGATCATTGTCTCCCTCTCTAACAGCAGCCACTCCCGGCAGTGTCCTCCTTCACTACAGTTTGGCTGGGTTAGAAGCCTAACCTGGCCCATTGAAGAGAAGGAGGACATGTGATGCTGTCTCGGAGGGTGCGGGCCAGGAGCAGGGAGTGGTGACGGGTTGGACTGGGATTTGATGATTTTATGCATTTGGTGGGGGTGAATGCAACTAGATAACAGCAAAACTGTGCAGAATTTATAATACATTAATATTGGAAAGATGGAAAGCTAGGAGTGGGCAACGTATTAATGCAAAAATAATTTTGAGGGGAATACCCCTTTAAATCCTAGTGTGTACAATAGATGTCTTACTCAAGAAGAGGAACTAAAACCTGTTCATATAACTGATCCCCCTTTTTCTGCACATTATATAATCAGTTACACAGAACATAAAGTATTATGATGATACTGACTAAACATTCTTTCAAAAAACTGAACTCACAGCCATGAGTACTGTAGAGGAAATCATTACGTAAATTGTGAGTTCTTGACCTGGGCTTTGACAAACTGTTGTTGACATAACATATTCTTATGTCTGGAAAGAGCTACAGCTAGAAAATGTTTATAATTACAAGTTATGTACAGCCCTGTTGTATAGAAAGCAAAAGAAATTAGGAAGGGAATATTTGACCTTAAATCTTAAAGTGTCACTGTTGTTTAAATTTTTTTTGCATAAATCAATAGTACCGGCGATTTTAAGAAACTTTGTATACAGGTTTTTTAGCTGAAAAATGCATTTTTATCAAGAAAAAGAAAGTTTGCAATTTACATTCTTTTTTTTTTAGTTATTGTGGAAAACATGGCACTTCCTGTGTTCCGACTCTTTTTCGAACACAGGAGGTCCTGTGTTTTCCAGGTCATCTGCGTACTCACAGAGAAGGCAGTCATGTAATTGATGGACACATTGAGCCGTGACGCTCTGTACTGGCCAGACTTCATGAGTTTAGTCTCTTTTTCAACCAGCACCAGACTACAAAAACTGCCTTCGGGAGACTGGACCTGGATACAAGTAAGTATAGCTTTGTTATATAGTAGGAGAACTAAAAAAAAAAATGAATGTAAATGACAAACTTGCTTTATATCACATCACATCTACTGTTGATTTAGATTTTCAAAGTAATAACGACAGTGACACATTAAGCAATTTAAATGCAATTGGTAAGAAACCTTTGCAATTAATGTTGTAGCAAACCATCTAGTGTGAAGCAACTAAATATGAAGGGTTTAATTAAAAATGAAAAAAGTACTAGCTTAGTAAGATTAGATCTACTATAAATAGTCCCATTGTGCATTAAAGGACAATGAAACATATTTGGAGGTCCTAATCCAAGTTATTATATTTTTATGCTAAAAAAAAAAACAACAAAACTATTTTAGCTTTTCATTCAGTATTTTTATTAGTTAATGTATGGCTTATATCACTGACAACAATACAGCTTGTGTCCTACTGAGCAGGTGGGGGCAAAGCATAATAAGTCTGCTCAGCCAACCAGTGTCTGGTTTACATCCAATGTCCTGGAGAGTGAGTGCACAGGAAGATCTGCTCAGTAGTGCCATTAGTTGTCAATGGGAAAGAAGTGGCTTACATACAATGGGGGAGATTTTTCAAACACGGTGTAAAGTGAAACTGACTCAGTTGCCCCAAGCAACCAATCAGATTCCGCCTTTCATTCCTCACAGACTCTTTTGAAAGGTGGAATCTGATTGGTTGCTAGGGGCAACTGAGCCAGTTTAATGTTTGATAAATCTCCCCCAATGTGTTCTGGGCCATGTGTGAGCTGTGCCTGTCAGGCTGCAGAAGACAACCACATGTGACAATATCTCTGAAGTTGTTTACTTCTACTTTCTTTTCCATCTGGCCCTGGCCATCATAGAGACTTTTCTTGGCTACAACTTGTCTCCAAAAATTTTGGCAGAAAGATGTCTTGACTTCAGCACCATTCTCACCTTTAAACAAACCTTCCATCTGTATTGTTCCACACTGTAACAGTGCCTTTTGCAAATGTCTTTATTGTTAATACTGTCTACTGTACAGAGAGGGGGGCTACTATAGTACTATATGGGGGGGGGGCACAGAGGGAACCTAATTAATGTATGGGAGTGCAGAGAGTGCCTATAATATATGAAGAGACAGAGGGGCCTAACTGCTATATGGGGGACACAGAGGGGTCTAACAACTATACGGGAGCACAGAGAGGCCTAACTGTTATGTAAGGACACAGAAAGGTCTAACTATTATATGGAGACAGTGGTCCTAAATACATTATGGGGGCACATAAGGCACCAAGGGGCCGAACCACTATATAAGGAGATTGAATGGGCTAGCTATTATATGGGGACACAGAGGGGGGTGGGGGGCAGAGCTACCATATGGAGGCTCAGAGGGGCTCAGTAAAGCCCAGTTGTCCAGTCTGGTAACCACCCACCATGGTTACATTAGCAAAGTAATGGAAAGTTACATAGACAGCACTTTTACTTGTGTTGTTTTGTTATTGTACTGTTTTTGATTTTATGACTTTATTTTCACATGCTCTTTGCATGGTGGTTTTTTAGCATTCATGGACAAATGTAACAAAAATTACCTCCAAAAATGCTGGAACTTTATGGAATTTTGCATGTGTTTTAAAAACACTGAAAAGCTGATGAAAATACTAAAGTATTATATTATATTTGACTTCAATGGGTATTTTTCTGTCTGCATAACTGCATAAGTAGAGCATTATACATTTTTTACATTCATGTGTAATTTTTTTTTACCACCCATAGCCCCTTAGCTTTGTATTACAGTCTACAAAATAGAGATGTATGGATGCTCTGTACACGCGCGTGGAAGCAGCCTCAGGGTCTGTTCAAATTTGCATCAAGGATTTCTATTGTTCTGCTCCATCACGGAAGCGGAATAATGCAGATGCCAGCAGTACTGAATCTAGTGACAGAAACATGCTGTTCCTACAATTACTAACTACAAAATAGCGCTTCCTGCACCTCCAATGCACATGTAAACAGAGCTTATCACCACTTGATTCAATTTGTCATAAAAAAAAATGGTGCTTTTAAGTGTTTTTTTTTTTACACTGTATAAATACAATTCTTAATCAATAATGCTCCCTACTGGTCAAGACAAACACTACGGTTTCCTTTTTCTTTATTGTCATCACGTATTAACACTTTACTTTTGACTGATTGCTTAGCTATTATATACCTTTTATATGGTCACAGAAATGTTAAAAGGTTATTCAGGATTAGAAAAAAAACACAGCTACTTTCCTGCTAAAACAGCAACACCCCTGTCCCTAGGTGTGTGGTATTACAATTTAGCTCCATTCACTTCAATAGAACTGAGCTGAAAAACCACACAAAAACTAAGGACAGGAGAGGTGCTCGTTCTGGATAACCCCTTTAACCCCTAGACGACCCAGGGCGTATAGTTACGCCATGGAAGTCTGTCCCCAGACGACCTAGGGCGTAACTGTACGCCCTGGGTGTTTCTCCCGCTATGAAGCGCGCTCCGGAGCGGAGCGCGCTTCATAGGAGGTGGGGGCTGGCTGCAGTGAGCAGCCGGGACCTCACTGGTAATGACACGCTGCAGCGATCGCGCTGCCGCGTGTCATTAACCCCTTAAACGCCGCGATTGCGGCGCGACCGCGGCGTTTAAGTGTAAGTGACAGGGGGAGTCCCCTGTCACTTACCGATCGGGACCCTCGCAGTGTGACTGCGGGGGTCCCGATCGGTAAAACGGACTGCAGGAGGTCTCTCACCTGCCTCCATGCGGTCCGATCGGCGATCTGCTACTCTAAGCCTGCACAGGCAGGCTCAATGAGCAGATCGCCGATAACACTGATCAATGCTATGCCTATGGCATAGCATTCATCAGTGTAGAAATCAGACTAATGTATGTACAAGTCCCCCAAAGGGACTTCAAATGTGTAAAAAAAAAAAAGTTAAAAACACTAACACACAACCCCAAAACCCCTCCCCCAATAAAAGTTGAAATCACCCCCCTTTCCCATTATATAAATAAAACATATAAAAATAAATAAATAGATAAACATATAATATACCGTAGCGTGCGTAATTGTCCGATCTATTAAAATATAACAAGCGTCATTGCGAATGGTAAACGGCGTACACGAAAAGAGGGAAAAAAGTGCGCGGATTACCGATTTTATGTTACATTATATATATAAAAAAATTAATAAAAAGTGATCAAAACGTCCGATCTTCACAAATATGGTATTAATAAAAACTAGAGATCATGGCGGAAAAAATGACAACCCATACAGACCCATAGGTGAAAAAATAAAACTGTTATAAGCGTCACAATAGTCCCATTTTATTTATAATTAATTGCCAAAAAAAAGGATTTCATTTAAAAAAAATATATAACATTAGAGAATCTGTGTAACCTGCATATGGTTTTGTTCAGACTGACCTATAGAATAATTGTATCATGTCGCTGTTACCATATAGTGCATTACGTAGACACAGGAACCCCCCAAACGTTACAATATTGCATTCTTTTTTGCGATTTCACCAATTTATATCTTCATAAATAATATATTTGGGATTCCATCATACATGTTATGGTAGAATGAAAGACGCCATTACACAGTACAACTATTCCTGTAACAAATAAGCCCTTACATGGCCTGTAGATAAAAAACTGAAAGTGCTGGAGCTCTTAGAAGTGGAGGAGGGAAAAACGGAAACACTAAGATCAAAATTTGCGCGGTCCACTGGGTCATTTTGGGCCTGGTCCTCAAAGGGTTAAACACTCTCTTAGATGGCACTGTTTACTGCTTTGAACACAGACACTTTGATAGATGTGTAGGTTTGTTCAAAGAAAAAGAAATGTTATTTCCTTCAATAAATTGCTCCATGTTAACCACATCAGTCAATGTATATGATAAATTGCATAAAATAACACATATTTATGTCAAAATTATCAATAGCAAAAAAAAGTTTTGGAACAATTGCATTAGGGATGAGCGAACTGAACTGTAACAAACCAGATTCGTTACAAACTTTGCAAAAAGTTTGGTTCATCACCAAACCGAACTTTGAGAAAGTTCGTAACGAATCTGGTTAAAATAACAATAACAAATAAAATCAAAGACATCCAAGACATCTTTAGAAAGTGATGCAAACACCTCTGGAATGCATCTGGAAAAACAGGGAAACAGTATTACAGAAATATAATGATCCTCTGCAATAATGCCGACTCCTCTACTCCTTTACAGTATTTAACTGCACAAGTATGGATTTGTTTAAATTAAATTATTGAACAACGAAACAAATTTTATTACAACGAAAATGTGTTTTATTAATTAAATATTAATTATTACAGGAAACTCTATTAAAGCCGTTAATTCATATTACCGGTAATAGATGGGTGTTGTGCTCCTGTTTGTGTGTTTTTTGTGTGTTTCTCCCTTTTTGTTTTTCAGATATCGGTATCCTGTGGATTATGTCGGATTCGATGGACTACGTCGATGACCAGCGGGTGTTTGAATTTTTTTAAAAAAAAAAAGGTCGATGAGGGGGCTGGGGGTGTTTTTATTTGAATAAAAAAATATTTTCACTTGTGTCTTGTCTTTATTTCTTTACTTTATAGACTAATAGACGGAATCCATTACTAAGTCGGGGCCTAGTGTTAGCCGGTATAAAATGGCTAACACTAACCCCCCATTATTACCCCAGTACCCAATGCCACCAGGGGTACTGGGAAGAGTCGGGTGCCAGTGGTCCCGGAGCGTCAAAATTGGTGCTCCTGGACTGGGGCGGCAGCAGGCTGGTAATATTTAGGCTGGGGAGGGCCTAAACCAATGGCTCTTCCCATCCTGGTGTTACCAGGCTGCTGTTGCTTGGTTTTTAACCCGGCTGGTTATGAAAATAGGGGGAACCCTACACGTTTTTTTTTTTAATTATTTATTTATTTTAAAAAAAGTGTTAGCCATTTTATACCGGCTAACACTAGGCCCTGATTTAGTAATGGATTCCGTCTATTAGAGTAAAGAAATAAAGACAAGACACAAGTGAAATTTTTTTTAATTCAAATAAAAACATCCCCACACCCCGCTGCGGATCCGCCCGTGTGAATTTACCCGAGCCGGAGCCGACACACTGAGCTCAGGGTGTCGGGCTCCGGCAAAGAAAGAAGGTAGAAGACCTGGGACGGTGAGTAGAAAGCTCCCCCCCCTCCCCTGCACTGCACCCCTACCAGCAAGGAAGGGGGGGTCACTTAACCCCTCCCTTGCTGGTATGGGTGCAGTCTGACAACAGTCTGGCCCCCAAGGGGTTAAGTGGGGACCCTTACTTAACTCCCTGGGGGCCAAATTGTTCAGTATGGCACCCAAAGGGTTAAGGAGGATGCAATGCATCCTCCCTTAACCCCTTGGGTGCCAGACTGTAAGCAGCGATCTGTAAAGATGCTTTATACTGTAAGGTGCACAACACCGCTCACAATGAGGGGTGTTGTGCTCCTGTTTGTGTGTTTTTTGTGTTTCTCCAGTTTTGTTTTTCAGATATCGGTATCCAGTGGATTACGTCGGATTTGATGGACTACGTCGATGACCAGCGGTTGTTTGCTTTTTTTAAAATAAAATGGTTAATGAGGGGTCACTGTGCTGCGGACCCGCTCATTATATGTGTGCTCAGCCGATCAGCTGATCAGCTGAGCATACATATGATTCAAAATGTTTCTTCTAATAATGCTATTGTGATAGCATAATTAGAAGAAACATTTGATGTTTTAATTAAAGTAAAGTATTAATTATGACAGAAAACTCTATTACCGGTAATATGAATTAACAGCTTTAATAGTTTCCTGTAATAATTAATATTTAATTAATAAAACACATTTTCGTTGTAATAAAATTTGTTTCGTTGTTCAATAATTTAATTTAAATGAATCCATACTTGTGCAATTAAATATACTGTAAAAAAATAAATAAAAAAAAAATATATATATATATATATATATATATAAATATACATTTATTTATATATATATTTATTTTAACAGTATATTTAATTGCACAATGATGGATTCATTTTAATTAAATTATTGAACAACGAAAGTGACTTTATTACAACGAAAATTTGTTTTATTAATTAAATATATTAACTTGGGATGAGCGAACTGAACCGTTATGAACCAGATTCGTTACGAACTTTGCAAAAAGTTCGGTTCGGTACCGAACCGAACTTTCAAAAAGTTTGTTACGAAGTTCGTTAAAACCACAACGGCGTCGCAAAACTGTATTGTTTTCACAGACTGGAAGAGGATATAAGGAATTATTACTCCTATCATCCCTTTTATCCTGTTATTTTGTGAATATCAAGGTGTGTGACGTCACTACAGGAACAGGAAGTGCCTGAGCGTCCATGCTCTTTCTCATTGTGTGTCTAGACTGCAGAGAGAGAGGAGCTCCGTGCTAGTTAGGGAGGGAAAGCACATAGATAGATAGGCAAACAAGTAGATCGCTACAGGGAGGTAGAGAGAGTGAGAGATAGGCAGAGATAGGAAGTAAAAAAACTTGTGATATCCAGGCAGAGATAGGGAGATAAAAAAAAAAAGACAGAGAAAAGTGAGAAGAGTCAGAACCAGCTACCGTTCTGTGACTGAGAGGAGACGCTAGTTGTTGCTGCTGTGGTGGGTGCTGTCAACCCCCGTATAGCTGCAACCAAAAAACTTCATAAAAAAAAACTAAAAAAAAAAAAAAGTTTGTTTGTTTGTTTGTTTGTGATACCCTGTACATTGCTGCTTTGTTGGGTGCTGTCAACCCCGTATAGCTGAACTGCGTATGTCTGGCCGGCACCCTAGTACTGAATGCCATTTGGTCAATGGTATAAAAGTGCCCTGCGGATTTTACTCAGCAGACCCGCAGCCACATGTGAAGGTTCCCATAGGGTGAGGTTTTTTGGGAGTGACAAAAGCGAGGGTGGGAGGTCACTCCCATACCCCATCAGGGGGTTTTCCCCTACCCACTTTAAAAGATAAGTCCAGGCAATTAATAACTTTCTGTACCCTTACTTGACCCAGAAACTTATAAATTGACCGGACATATCCTTTAAGGATTGAGGGTTCGTCTAAGCGGCACTAAGCCGCGAAACTGCGGTCACCCACCTTGTCTCCCCCGCTCCCCCTGCGCACAGCAATAAAAGCCGGATGGTCTGAATACACTGCTGGTGAGTGCCTCCTTTTATCCTTTATTCATTGTTCATACAGCATGTTTATTTCGGATTGAGCACCACCACATACCGGACCCAGCCTGAGATAGTGCCATCTAGTGGAGAGCCAGGCAGTGCCATCACTTTTTTCTTTCTTGTTGGACTTATCCTTTAAGGCAGCTGGTAACAGCACTTAAAACACACAAAAGCATACATCCATTGGATTGGACGCTACACTCGGTTAGGACATCAAACTGGTGTTAAGAAAAAAATAAATAATAATAAAATAAAATATATATATACTGTATATATATATATGTGTATCGCCAACAGCCAAAGGCCCAGATTCAACAGGTTTGACAACAGAGTAGTTGCGTAAATTTGTAAAGCAAGTGCCAGTGAGGTGTCAATTTAATGAAAATTGGACACATATTTTTGGATAATGGAACTGGGGTAAAGCCTTCTTGAATCTGTGCCTTTTGAAATGTCCTTTCTTCACCTCATGGATTCTGTGGGTGAGGTTCTCTGTCTATTTTACCGTATCCTGCTAGAGTAGGTGTAATGTTAGAGGTTTTTTTTTTTTAATGTTGACTGTCCTGTGCTGAACTCTACATCAACCTGTTGTTATGTTTAAAGAATGATTTTTACAAACGTGCATATCCTTAGCTTCAAACTTCAGTTGTCTGTACTAGGTCCTTCTGGGTCCAAAAGAATACTACTCCTACTAATGCCCCCACCGTCAATTGTCTATTTGGAAACATACTGGGTGGAATCAAGAGCTGCGGAAGCTGCCATCTCAACTTGTCTGTTTTTAACAATACTGGCCTGAGAGCCATCAACTGCTGCCCTGTTCTGCTCCTCAACTGGTCTGTTTTTAATAATACTGACATTGAATCAATCAACTGCTGCCTCCTCCTTCTCCTCAAGTAGCGTCTCCTCGATAATACTGGCCTGGAATCGATCAACTGCTGCCTCCTCCTCAAGTAGCCTCTCCTCGATAATACTGGCCTGGAATCGATCAACTGCTGCCTCCTCCTGCTCTTCAAGTAGTCTGTTTTTAATTATACTGGCCTGGAATCGATCAACTACTGCCTCCTCCTCAAGTAGCCTCTCCTTGATATTACTGGCCTTGAATTAATCAACTGCTGCCTCATCCTTCTCAAGTAGCCTCTCCTCGATAATACTGGCCTTGAATCGATCAACTGCTGCCTCCTCCTCAAGTAGCCTCTCCTCGATAATACTGGCCTGGAATCGATCAACTGCTGCCTCCTCCTCAATAATACTGGCCTGGAATCGATCAACTGCTGCCTCCTCCTCAAGTAGCCTCTCCTCAATAATACTGGACTGGAATCAATCAACTGCTGCCTCCTCCTGCTGCTCAACTCGTCTCTTCTCAACAATACTGGCCTGAGAGGTGAGCAATCTACTGCTGCCTCCTCCTGTTCCTCGACTTGTCTCTTCTCAACAATACTGGCCTGAGAGGCAAGCAATCTACTGCTGCCTCCTCCTGTTCCTCGACTTGTCTCTTCTCAACAATACTGGCCTGAGAGGCGAGCAATCAACTGCTGCCTCCTCCTGCTGCTCAACTTGTCTCTTCTCAACAATACTGGCCTGAGAGGCGAGCAATCTACTGCTGCCTCCTCCTGTTCCTCGACTTGTCTCTTCTTAACAATACTGGCCTGAGAGACGAGCAATCAACTGCTGCCTCCTCCTGCTGCTCAACTTGTCTCTTCTCAACAATACTGGCCTGAGAGGCGAGCAATCTACTGCTGCCTCCTCCTGTTTTTCGACTTGTCTCTTCTCAACAATACTGGCCTGAGAGGCAAGCAATCAACTGCTGCCTCCTCCTGCTTCTCAACTTGTCTCTTCTCAACAATACTGGCCTAGGTGCAATCAAGTGCTGCCACATCCTCCTTGTAAACTTTTTTTTTCAATATTTTTGTAACTATTTTTGCACTTTTATTCACTATATTTTATTAATATTATTCCTATTAGTATTATTATTATTTATTTTTTCTCATTATTTTTGCACTTTTTTTCCCACTTTTTTCATTGTTATATCAACTGCAACTAAACGAAACTATACCCTATCACACTCCCACTATTGTAGCTGCAATTATTCGGCTGTTATTGCAAGGTTCGTTTTCGTTTTCAAAAGTTCGCTCATCCCTAATTTGCATCTCTGGTAGCCAGGGCAATTTTTTTTTCTAACTTCGGACATGTACAAATAAAATTGAAATGAGAACATAAAAGAATCATACTAAGCCCCCACATCCATATCTTTTTTGAAAGTATACACCTTGTACATTATTAAAATGTCACTTTGCTTTTTATATACACAGACGCCTTCATGCAATTTTGTGTTGAAGTGTAATTTTTCATACAAAATGTGTAGAATTGATAAATGAGGCTAAGGCTATGTTGATACAACCTATGCTTTCGGACATATTTTTAGACAGCCCTAATTTGGAGGTGAAAATATGTCGGTATTTTGATAATAACTGCCGTAAACCCTATATATTTCCTGAAAGCAAGCAATTGGACCATTGAAATTTGCTTAGTGGACTACAGGCATCCATGTCCTCTGCAACTTTGTATAAGGTTATATTCAGCTTTGTACAGTGGTTGGCATTCAGTACCAGTGGTGGCATTAGTCAGTATGTGGCAATAATATTTGTCTATTGTAAACTGATAATGTTGGTGTTAATGGTCTTAGTATACGTGAATTGTATACAGTATGGGGTTAACAGTAGTGATCATGATGCGGCAGCAGTATTTTCCCCTTGGATACTGGTAATATTGGTCTTGGTATACTGGATATGGTTAGTAACAGTATGGGGGTAATATGTATTGTGATAACATTTTCTTCTTGTACAGTGGTATTATTGGTATCCTTGGTCTTGGTATACTGGATTTGGTCAATAAGAGTATGGTCATAATATTTGCTCTTTATATACTGGTGTTATTTGGTAGCTGTATGACTACTGTATTTAACCTCTTAAGGACATAGGACGTACCGGTACGTCCTATGTCCTCACTTGCACTTCAAAGCGGGGCCGCGCGGCGGCCCCGCTTTGAAGTGCCGCGATCCCGGGTGCCGCGTGTAGCCCGGGACCGCCGCTATTAGCGGGCACGGTCTGATCGCCGTGCCCGCTAATTAGCTAATCGGAGGCAGCTGTCAAAGTTGACAGCTGCCTCCGATTACCAGAGGCAACGTCTCCCTGGTGTCTAGTGGGGGAGATCGCTCCTCCGGGACCTTGTCCCGGAGGAGCGATCTCCGTTACTGATGCCGGCCGGGGACGCGTCCAAGATGGCGCCGTCCTCGGCTCGGCACTCGTTCGTTTTCGGCTGCAGCAGCCGAAAGCAAACGAGTGCCGATCTCATGGATCTCTGCAGCATATCTATGCTGCAGAGATCTCAATGAGAGATCCAAGTGTATATACTAGAAGTCCCCCAGGGGGGCTTCTAGTATATGTGTAAAAAAAAAAAAAAAAAGTGTTGTTAATAGTAAAAAGCCCCCTCCCCTAATAAAAGTCTGAATCACCCCCCTTTCCCAGGTTTTAAATAAAAGTAAACAAATAAATAAATAAATACACATGTTTGCTATCGCCGCGTGCGTAATCGCCCGAACTATTAATTAATCACATTCCTGATCTCGTACGGTAAACTGCGTCAGCGCAAAAAAATCCCAAAGTGCAAAATTGCGCATTTTTGGTCGCATCAAATCCAGAAAAAATGTAATAAAAAGCGATCAAAAAGACGTATATGGGCAATCAAGGTACCGATAGAAAGATCAAATCATGGCGCAAAAAATGACACCTCGCACAGCCCCATAGACCAAAGGATAAAAGCGCTATAAGCCTGGGAATAGAGCGATTTTAAGGAACGTATATTGGTTAACAACGGTTTGAATTTTTTACAGGCCATCAGATACAATATAAGTTATACATGTTATATATCGTTTTAATCGTAACGACTTGAGGAACATGCATAACAAGTCAGTTTTACCCCAGGGTGAATGGCGTAAAAACACATTTCCCCCAAATAAAAGAAATGCATATTTTTTTTCAATTTCACCACACTTCGAATTTTTTTCTGGTTTCGCAGTGTACTTTATGCAAAAATTCAGCCTGTAATTGCAAAGTACAATTAGTGACGCAAAAAATAAGGGGTCATGTGGGTTTCTAGGTGGAAAAATGCAAGTGCTATGACCTTTTAAACACAAGGAGGAAAAACCGAAAACGTAAAAACGAAAATGGGCCATGTCCTTAAAGGGTTAAAGGGTTAAAGTGTCACGGCCGTGAAATATTTTTTTCCCAGAAATCAATAGTCCAGGCGAATTTAAGAAACATTGTAATTGGGTTTATTAGCCGAAAAATGCATTTTTATCATGAAAAAGCAGTTTGAAGCTCTCCCCCCTGTCTTCATTGTTCTCCTATGGAGAGAGCTAACTAAAAGACCAAAACAGGACAACAAAGAGTTAATCAACAAATACCTCACCCTCTATCTCCTTTTACAGTCACCACTGACCTCTCTGAGCTCTGATTACAGCTGTCACCCAGCTCCATGCCTGTAATCCTCTGTTATCTGCTTTCTGCTGTCGGCTAACTCCCTCCTTCCTCCTCCCCCCTCCCCTCACAATAGGAACAGACTGGGTATGTCTGATGCAACAAGTCACAATTTTCAGATTTTTTGCAGTGGATGGAAAAGAGGAAGGAGGGGGGGGCTGGGAAAAGGCTTTTTAAATTCAGATAATGGCATGTTTGGCTAATAAACCCAATTACAAAGTTTCTTAAAATCGCCTGGACTATTGATTTGTGCAAAAAAATAAAATAAAAATAAAAATACGACAGTGACTTTTTAACCGGTTAGGTAAAATGCATGCTGAATTATCCCCCCCCCCCCCTGCTGGAGACTAACAATTCATTCCATACTTATTACCTTATCAGTCTCCTTCTTCCAGTTCTGAGTCTGCTGCTTTTGTTGAAGACACACAAAACTGTGTGTGAGCTTTTCTCTCCATCTCCCCGCCTTCTGAGATGGCTCATGTAAACAGTGTCCCTGACTGTGTCTGTACTCTGTAAAGCCAGGAGGGTAATCTAAGGTCAGGTTACTTGTGACCTCATAATGATTAAAAGGGTTATCCAGTGTGGGGGCACTTTTTGGGGGGGAACGGGGAGGAGGTGGCTGAAATAAAAGACGTCCACTCACCTCCGCGGTTCCAGCGGCGGGTCACTCATCGCGGCGCTCTGGTACCCGGTTACCAGCCGCTTCCTGGTGTCTGACGCCGCCCGAGACGCTACGTCTCAGGGCCGCTCAGCCACTCAGTGAAGGAGGTGGGATCAGTTTGAAATCCGCTCGGATCCCGCCTCCTTCGTTGAGTGGCTGAGCGGCCCTGAGACATAGCGTCTTGGGCGGCGTTATCCAGTGCCCCCACACTGGATAACCCCTTTAACCCTCCTTGCTGTAAAGAGAGTAACAGTGCATGCGGCAAAGCAGTCTGGGTTGCTATTGGATGGGCAGTGATGTGGCTGCTAGGTTTGTGAGGGTCACTTGGGCACTTGTTATGGTAGCCTAGAGTGGCATTGGTACCCACCATCGGAAAGACAGGCACTGCTTCCGCAGGTTTGCATAACCCAAGTGTAACCTGGTGTGTAGGTGCAGAGTGACAGACAGAGTCCAGAAGCTTAACCAGAATAATGTCCGTTTACTGAGGTACTTTTTAGTGAAATACAAAATAAGGCTTTCAGTAGCTGCAGGTGCAGGTGAGAGGTAGAAGAAGCTGGAACAACAGAAGTGAGAGTAGAGGAGCGCCTTGAGGGCCCTGTCCAATTTGGCTGTGTGCTCTGCTGGGATAGCGTAGTGATGAGAAGAAGAAGAAACTCGTATTCAAGTACTTGACATCTACCGCCCTACAGTGTCGGGATACCCGTCCTATAAGGGTAGTACAAGGCCCCAGGTCCCTGCTGGTGAAGCAGACTTTCGAAACCTTTCAGAAGAGCCGTGCGTTACTGCAGGATATGTAGGCAAGTGGCAGCTTTGTCCTGCTGGGGTCAGTACCATACTCAAGTATACTTCCCTGTATCTTGTTGAGTGTATCCCTGGTGTGGACAAGGTGATACTCAGAGGACGTTCTTTCCTCCTGAGCGTTCTAGCACTTCATAATAGCTGATGGAACTTGCTGACTTGGAACACTCTCTCTGTGTGTTTCTCTCTAAACTGTCTGGAGAACTCCTTCCACCAAGAACTAATCTCCCTTTTAAAGGGGCAAGTAAACCTCCTAGTGACTGGTGAAGTTGTGTGGTGCAAAAAGAGAAGGAAGAACATAGGACAGGAAAAGCAGGGAAACAGGCCTGCACCTATGTTTAGACATAAGAATAACATAGGACAAGAACAGTACATTTCTTCAGCTGTGCAGAACATAAGGCATACAGAAAACACAGTGGTGACACCTAGTGGGGAAACACAGAATACACTCAGACTTTATCCCACTGTGAGAACCTGGAAAGAGTTACTTTAGCCAGGTGCAATAAAAGCTCAATGGCACGCCATGTTTATGCACACTACATGCATAAACAGCCAGCCAGGGACACTGTTTACAAGAGCCATCTCGGAAGGAAGAGGGGAGGAGGGGGAGATAGCAATAGAGAGAGCAGCTTACATACAGTGTCTTTAGCAAAAGCAGCAGGCTCAGTACCAGTTCCTGTGCACAGCGCAGGTCTATTACAGAGCATCAGCCAGGCAAGAAGCACCGAAGGCGGGCCCGCCAGCCCCCCATGTGACTCAACTCCCTCCCCTCTGTGACACAGCTCCATTAGAATCAATGGAGCCGCATCACAGAGGGGAGATCACACTGGGAGCCAGCAATTTATTCCCGGCCATTAGCCCAGGCCGGAATAGCCTGGCTACATGCGAGGAGGATGCCCCTAATACTGTAGTTAACCCGTCACCCCGTGGCTTTCCCTTGTGCTGTTAACACCCCACCCCCCAGGATGTCCATAGTATTGTACTTAGCCCCCCTTGAAGCTATAAATTACATCCCTCCCAAGGATGCCCCTTATCAAGTAAAAAAATAAAAATAAAAATCCCACCCACCTTCCCTCCATTACAGCGCTGGGGCCACCCTCTTCACTCTCCTGCTGTCTGTGCCAGAGCGGCGCATGTCTTCTCCTTCAAGCAGCACGCAATGAATTTATGTCATTACATGGCCCACAGGAGGAGATATGCACCACTATGCGGTACAGGAGCAGGGCGTCTCTGCTTCTGTACGTATATTATGCTATGAAATGTACGTACAGGAGCAAGGATTTACCTCAAGTCACTCTGCTACTGTACCACAGTGAGTGCTGATAAGTACGCCCCCCTCTTCTACAAATAGGCCTAATTAGGATGTATCTGTCATTTACACAATACAAATTGCTGTAAACTGTCCCCTGTCATTTCAAGACAAAATTGAGATGATATCATGTGGAATTTGAATTTTTCTCCAGGAACATTTTTTTTTTTTTAATCAGATCATTTTTTATTAACCTTTTTGGTTTGTTTACAGCAAAAATAGCAATCAACAACATAAACTCTCGGACCACATGACAGAATACATTGAATCAGTAGGAAAGCAGCTCACATCAGTCAGCGTACAGGGCAATAAAATGAGTCATATATGTGATCAGTGACATCAAAACAAATACAAAGTTCAAAGTAAACTTTTTATCTTTTTAAACCTTAAAACCTAACAAGATCGTGGTGTGAGTGCTTTATTTGCTAAGAATAATGATAAGCAATGTTGTACAATGAATACAGAGTTCAGTGTACTCGTCCAAGTTGAGGTCCCCAATCAGACCGAGTATGTAATGTATGGGGGTCAAGGCTATATCTACCCCAAATATTCGTCTAAGTAAATCCTCACCTCCCTCCAGTAGGTATCTACAGCTCTGCAGGTCCAGAACATGTGAAGGATATGGGCATCGGGCATATCACAGTGTGGACACTGCAAATCTGGGCGGAGACCAATTTTACACAGGAAGGAAGGGGTTCTGTATACTCTGTAAAGTAAGTAAATCTGTGACAGCCTCTGTGATTATCTTATGGACAATAGGGGAACATTGGTAAGAGCAGCTTCCCATTGAGCATCCTCCAGTGTCCCCAGATCAATTTTCCATTTTTCCCTAATCGTCAGTGTATGTTGTTCTATATACATATCCAATAGTTGTGTATAGGCATAGGAGATAGCACCTTTCGAGAGGCCCTTACACCCAACCTCTAGTAGCAGTCGATGTACATGCACTTCCAGGGACGTTGTAGCAGCCTGCGCCTGCAGAGCGTGCCTAATCTGTAAGTACTGATAAAAACTGGAGTTAGGGATATCGTAAGTTTCCCAAAGTTGCTCAAAAGGTATTATTGCCCCATCCTTCCAGACTTGATTTAGAAAGTAAATCCTTTTACGCACCCACATAGAGTACCCATCGAATTTAGAGAGTTCAGGAATATGAGGGTTATGCCACAAGAGCGTATAGGGCGTAAAGCCCATTATTTTAAGAATACCCTTGGCTTTATTTCACACCTGAGACATTAGCCGTAGCATAGGAAGTACACGTCCGTCTGTGATTGTACACTCAGCCTCAACTGCCGCCAGGGGAGGGGAGCACCCAGTCAACCACCCAACTAGCTGTCCTGATACACCTATCACTTCTAGTTGTCCCCAGCCCTTTAAGTGCTGTAGCTGTGCTGCCAGATTATATAAGAAGGCGTTAGGTATCGCCAACCCCCCTGACGTTTTTCCCCGCTGAAGTGTTCCCCCGTGCCCTTCTTCCATATAAGATCTCTGAATAAAGCATGGATCTATTTAAAATATAGGGCTGGGATCCATACGGGTGCGTTATGCAGGACATAGAGAAACTGTGGCATGAGAACCATTTTAAGAAGATTACACTGACCCATCACCGAGAGAGGAAGACGCAACCATGCATCTACCTTTAGAATACTTCTCTTCAAGATAAGAAGGAGATTCTCCGCCACAAAGTCTCGTATATCAGGGGTTACCACAATACCCAGGTATTTAAATTTATTAACCATCTGTAGGGGTGCATCAGTACTCCGGAGGGGTGGAGGGGAAGCAGCTAGAGGCATCACTACCGACTTAACCCAATTTATGGACAGGCTGGAGTATTTACCTTTCGCTCAATGATAGCCATAATAGGAAGAATAGAAGAACTTAAATCAGATGTGTATAAGAGCATATCGTCTGCATAAAAAGAGACTCGTTCCTCTCCTCCCCCCCAGGGAAAACCGGCAACACCATCCACCCCTCTGAGTATGGCTCTATGGCTATTGCAAATAAGAGGGGAGACAGGGGGCATCGCTGCCGTGTTCCTCTGCAGAGGGTGAATTTAGGGGACAAACCCCCATTTGCCCGGATCCGAGCTCCTGGCTCAGAATACAATAATTTAGTCCAGCTAATAAATTCACTGCCAAAACCCATTCTGCGCATCACCGCCCATAGGAAGTCCCACTCAACACTGTCAAATGCCTTGGCAGCGTCGAGTGAGATGACAGCTGCCCGGCTCCTATCTCCCCAGAACATCTGCAGATTCAGAAACAGGCGCCTTAGATTCAAGGCGGTGGAACGGTTAGGCATAAACCCTGATTGATCCGGGTGAATAAGTGAGGTAATGACCGTGGACATCTGATTCGCCAAGACCCTAGCTAGTATTTTAACATCGACTGTTAGCAGAGAGATCGGGCGGTAAGAGTCCGGGAGTGTAGGGTCCTTGCCAGTTTTAGGAATAACCACAACAGTGGCCTCTCGTAGTGTTGGGGGCAGAATGCCATCTTGATGAGCATCCTTATACATCTCCAATAAATTCGGCAGAAGGTTGTTACTGTGAATTCCTAGAATTCTGCTGGCAGGCCGTCCACTCCTGGAGCCTTATTATTGGTGAGTGACTTCAGCGCTAATGATAATTCCTCCAGCTCTAAGGGTTTGTCCAATAGGTTTCTCTGTTCTATAGTCAGGGCAGGGAGGAGAATGTCTTGTAGGTAGTCCTCTATCTCATTAACGTCCACATTATTCAATTTCGTCCAATACAAGTCCATATAAAACTCATCCAGACGTTGCAAAATATCTACATCTGACGTAAGTCTGTGACCATTTGGTAACTGTAGTTCAGCTTTATGCGACGGCTCACTCTGTGCAGAGGCAATAGTAGCTACCATATGGCCAGCACTTTCACCGTCCTGATAAAAGGCTAGTTTGGTGAAGAAGCGTTTATCTTTAGCGATATGTAGAGAGTGCTCCCTAAGCAAGGTTTGCGCCTCTCGCCAATTTCTTTCAGCTGCCGGAGTGTGGCCCGCCACATACGCCATCTCCGTTTCCTGTACTCGTCGTTGTAGAGCCAATGTTTGTTCCCTAGGTTTAGTTTTATGTGTATTAATTTTCTGAATGTAATGTCCCCGTAAATAACCTTTCATAGCTTCCCAAATACACGCTGTAGAGGCAGTGCCACAGTTAATACGGAAATAGTCTTGTAGCGTCAACGCAGTCTCTACACTTGCATCAAGTAACTGTAGCCAGAAAGAGTGAAGGTGCCATGGGGTAGCAGGCAAACCAGAGTTACTCTCCAACTGTAGAGAGATGTGTAATTGCGAGTGATCCAACACGCCCCGTGGTAGGTACTCCATGGAACGTGTATAGGTAAGTATATTGTGAGTACCTATGGCTAGATCAATTCTGAATAGCGAGCCATATGAGCTAGAATAACAGGAATATTGTCTCAGTCGGGGATTACGCAGTCTCCACAGATCCACCAGTCCTACCTCCTCGAAGATATGAGCCGTTGAGGATTGTGAGCATGGCACAGCTGTAGTATTAGGGTTGTATCTATTTAGATAGGGAGCAAGCACATTATTATAATCTCCAATCAATAAAGTGGGCAGCTGTGGGAGACAGGACAGAGTGTCCAGAATTAACCTAAGCATAGACCCATAGTACAGAGCAGGTATGTATACAGCAATAAGGATGAAACTTTGTCTATAAGTAGTACAATGTAGACAGACAAAGCGCCCTTCCTGTTCAACTTTAGAGTAATGGCACACAAAAGGGATCTGTCTGTGCACAAGGATAGACACCCCCCTAGAATAGGAGGTATGGGTGGAATTAAAGACAGTGCCGTTTTAATACATTGGTGGGCCCAGTGCACAGCCCTCAAGAGTGGGCCCCCCCCTTACCTTTCTGCACATTGTATAATGTACTGAATTTGCCCCCACACTGTATCAAGAGCCCCAATACATACAGTAGTTACCTTATAACACTATTTCCACCATTCAGTGATTACATATTACATAAAAACTGCACTAAACAAAACAGAAAGATATCACCATTGATACCATTACATAATACCGCCACACCATGACCCCTATCAGTACAAGCCTATAACAGAGTGAAGTTACATCCAGTGACTCACCGGAGGCGTCTTCTCCGATCAGAGTCTGTCACCTTTTCTTTTTCTCTCCATCCAGCGTGGGCCACCTTGAAGTCTTCTCCTGGCTGTGAATCTTCTCTCCAGAATCTGCCAGACAAATATTTTAGGCTCCAACACATACAGTAGTTAGGTCCCTTGTACCCCTATACAGTAGTTACACCCCTCTGTACTCCTACATAGTTACACCCCTCTGTGCCTCCATAGTTTTAAGGTGTCCCTGTAGTATATAGACCCTCATGTGCTCCTCCAGTTATATACAGCCCTCCTGTGCGCTCCCCCATTAGTATATAGCCCCCCTGTGCACTCTCCCCAGTAGTATATAGCCCCCTGTGCTCACCCACAATAGTATATAGCCCCCCTGTGCTCTCCCCCAATAGTATATAGCCCCCCTGTGCTCTCCCACAATAGTATATCGCCCCCCTGTGCTCTCCCACAATAGTATATAGCCCCCCTGTGCTCTCCCACAATAGTATATAGCCCCCTGTGCTCTCCCCCAATAGTATATAGCCCCCCTGTGCTCTCCCACAATAGTATATAGCCCCCCTGTGCTCTCCCCCAATAGTATATAGCCCCCCTGTGCTCCCCCTCAATAGTATATAGCCCCCCTGTGCTCTCCATAATATATAGCCCCCTGTGCTCTCCCCCATAGTATATAGACCCCTGTGCTCCCCAATAGTATATAGCTCCCCTGTGCTCCCCAATAGTATATAGCCCCTGTGCTCCCCAATAGTATATAGCTAACCTGTGCTCCCCAATAGTATATAACCCCCTGTGCTCCCCCATAGTATATAGCCCCCTGTGCTCCCCCATAGTATATAGCCCCCTGTGCTCCCCAGTAGTATATAGCCCCCTGTGCTCCCCATAGTATATAGCTCCCCTGTGCTCCCCCATAGTATATAGCTCCCCTGTGCTCCCCCATAGTATATAGCCCCCTGTGCTCCCCCAAAGTATATAGCTCCCCTGTGCTCCCCCATAGTATATAGCTCCCCTGTGCTCCCCAATAGTATATAGCCCCCTGTGCTTCCCAATAGTATATAGCTCCCCTGTGCTCCCCAATAGTATATAGCTCCCCTGTGCTCCCCCATAGTGTATAGCCCCCTGTGCTCCCCCATAGTATATAGCTCCCCTGTGCTCCCCAATAGTGTATAGCCCCCTGTGCTCCCCCATAGTATATAGCCCCCTGTGCTCCCCAATAGTATATAGCCCCCGTTCTTCCCCATAGTGTATAGCCCCCTGTGCTCCCCCATAGTATATAGCTCCCCTGTGCTCCCCCATAGTATATAGCCCCCTGTGCTCCCCCATAGTATATAGCCCCCTGTGCTCCCCCAAAGTATATAGCTCCCCTGTGCTCCCCCATAGTATATAACTCCCCTGTGCTCCCCAATAGTATATAGCCCCCTGTGCTTCCCAATAGTATATAGCTCCCCTGTGCTCCCCAATAGTATATAGCTCCCCTGTGCTCCCCCATAGTGTATAGCCCCCTGTGCTCCCCCATAGTATATAGCTCCCCTGTGCTCCCCCATAGTATATAGCCCCCTGTGCTCCCCCATAGTATATAGCCCCCTGTGCTCCCCCATAGTATATAGCCCCCTGTGCTCCACAATAGTATATAGCCCCCGTTCTCCCCCATAGTATATAGCCCCCTGTGCTCCCCAATAGTATATAGCCCCCGTTCTCCCCCATAGTATATAGCCCCCCTGTGCTCCCCAATAGTATATAGCCCCCGTTCTCCCCCATAGTATATAGCCCCCCTGTGCTCCCCAATAGTATATAGCCCCCGTTCTCCCCCATAGTATATAGCCCCCTGTTCTCCCCCATAGTATATAGCCCCCTGTTCTCCCCCATAGTATATAGCCCCCTGTGCTCCCCATAGTATATAGCTCCCCTGTGCTCCCCCATAGTATATAGCTCCCCTGTGCTCCCCCATAGTATATAGCCCCCTGTGCTCCCCAATAGTATATAGCCCCCGTTCTCCCCCATAGTATATAGCCCCCCTGTGCTCCCCAATAGTATATAGCCCCCGTTCTCCCCCATAGTATATAGCCCCCGTTCTCCCCCATAGTATATAGCCCCCTGTTCTCCCCCATAGTATATAGCTCCCCTGTGCTCCCCCATAGTATATAGCTCCCCTGTGCTCCCCAATAGTATATAGCCCCCTGTGCTCCCCCATAGTATATAGCTCCCCTGTGCTCCCCAATAGTATATAGCCCCCGTTTTCCCCCATAGTATATAGCCCCCTGTTCTCCCCCATAGTATATAGCCCCCTGTGCTCCACAATAGTATATAGCCCCCGTTCTCCCCCATAGTATATAGCCCCCTGTGCTCCCCAATAGTATATAGCCCCCGTTCTCCCCCATAGTATATAGCCCCCCTGTGCTCCCCAATAGTATATAGCCCCCGTTCTCCCCCATAGTATATAGCCCCCCTGTGCTCCCCAATAGTATATAGCCCCCGTTCTCCCCCATAGTATATAGCCCCCTGTTCTCCCCCATAGTATATAGCCCCCTGTTCTCCCCCATAGTATATAGCCCCCTGTGCTCCCCATAGTATATAGCTCCCCTGTGCTCCCCCATAGTATATAGCTCCCCTGTGCTCCCCCATAGTATATAGCCCCCTGTGCTCCCCAATAGTATATAGCCCCCGTTCTCCCCCATAGTATATAGCCCCCCTGTGCTCCCCAATAGTATATAGCCCCCGTTCTCCCCCATAGTATATAGCCCCCTGTTCTCCCCCATAGTATATAGCTCCCCTGTGCTCCCCCATAGTATATAGCTCCCCTGTGCTCCCCAATAGTATACAGCCCCCTGTGCTCCCCCATAGTATATAGCTCCCCTGTGCTCCCCAATAGTATATAGCCCCCGTTTTCCCCCATAGTATATAGCCCCCTGTTCTCCCCCATAGTATATAGCCCCCTGTGCTCCCCAATAGTATATAGCCCCCTGTTCTCCCCCATAGTATATAGCCCCCTGTGCTCCCCAATAGTATATAGCCCCCTGTGCCCCCCCCCCCCCCACCCCCCCGTAGTATATAGCTCCCCCTCCCATATAACATTGAAAAAAACAAACACTGTTACTCACCTGGGTCCACGCGTTCCTCTTCTCTTCCCTCCTGTGGCCGCACTTCCTGCGGTCACAAGAGGCTGCACTCCCCTTACCCTCGCGCCGACGCTCCAGTGACGTCGGGCGCTAGAGGGAGAGCGCGGCCTCTTGTGACCGCAGGAAGTGCGGCCACAAGAGTGAGTGACTGACAGGGAGGGAGCCAATGGCTCTCTCTCTGTCAGTGTCGCTGCTGCTGCAGCGCTGAAGCGCCGCAGCAGCAGCGGACGGGGGCAGCGGCGGACGGGGGGGCCCTGCAGGGGGCGCCATGGAGGGGTAAGTAGATTACCCATCCATGGCGCTCCCCCCTGACAGGCTGGTGGCCGGAGCCCTGTGCGACCGCACTGGTCGCACATAGCAACGGCCGGCCTGCTCGGGGGGGCCCCTTTAACCAGGGGGCCCGGTGCACGTGCACCATGTGCCCTCTGGTTAAAGCGGCCCTGATTAAAGACATGGGAGACCCAAGTTTTTCACACCAAGTGGAGGGAATCATTTGTTGAGTAAGTTTCCAACAGGCAAATAATGCCTGGGAGATAGTCACGTAGAAAAGTAAACACTGCACATCTTTTAGTGGCGTCTCCCATACCCCTCACGTTCCACAACAATAAATGCAATCTATTAGCCATTGAGATAAAGAAAAGCATAACAGTGGTTATACCAGGAGATATTCCCTCCAAAAAAGGTAAGTATCAGTAGAACTGGAGCAAGAAGGATAGACCTGAAATAAAACACATAAGCATCGCACCACGGAAAAACGATACCCAAAACAAGAAACAAAAACAAATTAGATTACTAATTAAAAATAAAAAGGACATGGTCTTCCGAAGGAAGACTGCGGGGGCACCTTGAGTAGGACTTCTGCCATAATCACACTGCTTGGTAATGCAGCAGTCTAGCAGGAAAAGGGAATCGCTGCATGTCCTGCCCTAAGGACAGGATGAGTGTATGCATGCGGTGCATTACAATCCCACAATAAGCACCGTAGGGCAATAACCATATGAGAGGGTAAATCCAGGAGAAAAATACTCATTTGCCTTCAAAGATGAAGAAGGGGAAGAAGGGAAGGAAGAAGTGTCCTTTCAAATTTCGGAGTCCATTGAAGTAGATCTGGTAACTTCTTTGCGTATCCGCCGCTCATTCTCGTCCAGCCACTCCATAGCCTTCTGAGGAGCTTCAAAGAAATGAGTGGTTCCCAGGGCCACCACACGTAGCTTGGCAGGATAAATCATGGAGTACACCACATTCAGCGTCCTCAGTCTCCATTTTATATCCATAAATTGTGCCCGTCGCTTCTGCGCCTCTATTGAAAAGTCAGGGAATATAGACACACGGCCTCCGTTTATAGTTAGATCCGTATGATCTCTTGCAGCACGCAAGATGGAGTCCCTGTCTTTGAAATGTAGAATCTTAAGCAAATAAGTAAAGTTCACAGCAGCACAAACCAAAAGTAGAATGGGGCAGGTGCCCGTCTCACCACTCCGGCCCAGGGGCGGCAGCAAATCCAAAAGAACGTTGAGAGACAGCACTTCCAAAGCAAAAAGTGGAATTTTATTGACACACCAGTGCGCGACGTTTCGGCTGTATTAGCCTTTCTCAAGCAGTGACTGTAGAATCTTAAGCAATACAGGTCTTGGAGGGGCCCCTTGTGGCGATTGCGGAATGGCACAGGGATGATAGGATATTGTTAGGTAATTTATCAGAGAGACATTTCTCAAAAAAGTCCCCTGCATTTCTGCCCTCCGCTTTTTCAGGTACACCAATCAGCTTCAAGTTATTTTTCCTTGAACGATTCTCGAGATCGTACGTTTTAGAGATCAATAGAGACACATTATGTATTATGCGCTTCATGTCCCTCGTCATGTTGGGGACCTGATCTTCAAGGTCACTGACCCGATTCTCAACAGCAGTGATACGGGCATTAGAATTATGCAAGTGGAGAGACAGAACTGCAGTGTAGACATCCATGTCACTTCTTTCGGCGGATAGCGGAATACGCCGGCCCATAGAATGGTGTCTATGGAGCCAGCGGAAAGGCACACAGCCTGTGCGCGCGGACAGACAGCGGAATTCCGCGGTTATTATCCGCGAGAATTCCATAGTGTGAACCCACCCCTAGGGAGGAGGTGGCAGGACCATATTTCTAATAAAACCCTCCATTGGTCTTTATTACATACAGTCAAAGTGCAATTAAGCACCTAATAGCCCACCATACCTGATTTTCAGTAAATTGTTTTAAAGAAACTCCGACCAAGCAAGAAAGAGTTCCTATCTACCAGTTAAGACCTTTGAAGACCTCTGAAGACCTAGACGGCTAATTTCTAATTAATGGATAACTGTGCCCCATATCCTATATCACCTTCAACCCAATCGCCAGCAGGCACTAGTGTTTTCCCTTCCTGTAATGTAGTGATTTTGTCACAATTCCAATAATTAAAGGAAAAAAATTACAAAGTCATGAAAAAAATGTAAATATGGCAATGTTCACAAGCTGAGTATCCCATCAGGATTTAGGTGTTAATCCCTACAGAATTCACTGACATTTTACTGACAATGCTCCTTAATAGGATATTATTATTATTATTATTATTATTATTATTATTATTATCATTATTATTATTAATGTTATTATTATTATTATTGTTGTTGTTGTTGTTATTATTATTACTTTACCCCATTCACTCACACTCAAGACTCATGATTTTAGGAAAGGGTTTCTATAGAAGCTATTCATAGATAATAGGAAAATAACAAAATTATTATAACTTTTTTTTTTTTTGCTATTTATACTGTGTCAGGGTTCCCATGATAGTTGCAAACATATGGTCTAACACTAGATGGCAGCAATGATCTTGCTAATTAAAGGCCAGTTTCACAGAGAAAATACTCAAGTATTATAATATCAGGTAATTCGGACACTTTAAATAGGCACAATGCTGACATATTAACATTTCCATTTGATTTGTTTTGTTGCGCCAGAGGTACTGTCCCTAACATTTCAGACAGTTGTGAAATGGAACCTCCCTTCTCTACGTAGCAATGGAAATCATAACAAGTCTGAACCAACTATATGCAAGTTGCAACACATGCACATTCCTAGAATCTCAAAATACATGGGTATCCTGGGGCAGGGCACCATGTGGTGGTAGTTAGTAAAACGTGTTTGCATATGAGCTTTGCCCTATCCCCACACTAAAAAAAGGAAACAACTCCTGGCCTCTCTGTATGCTAACAGCTTAAGTTATAGGGATACAGATCCCAATTAGGATACATCAATATGCTAATGCAGGGCTAGAATGGGACTTAAAAGCAACACTTGCACATAAACCCCACAAAGCCAAATGAAATATGGCTGCTGCCACCACCAATTACAAAAATAAAAAAATTATTAAATAAATAAAAGTGATATGTAATGCACTTTGTGGCAAATTTTGCATTACTTCATCATGTCCTTCACAACTCCCTTAAAGAGATTTTCTACTTAAAACTAACTTAGGATAGAGAACAATAGGATAGAGCACAAGTCAGAGATTTTTGGGGTTCTGACCTCTGTCACCCTCAGCTCCTCTGTTTTGAATAGTCACCAGTCAGCACTTGACCCGCGGCTCTTTTCATTCTTTATAAAGACACTAGAAAGAGCTGAGTACTGTACTTGGCTCTCTCCAGCGGCTCCATTAATTTTCTATTAGTGGAAACCACCTTAAACATCACCATAAATACAAGGACTAATGCTGCGTTTACACGGAGCGATAATTCGGCCAATCGAACGATTAACGATTTTGAAATAACTATGTGTTTTTTATAACAATCAGCGTTTAGACGGAACGTTATATCGTTTAAAAAAATCGTTATTACGATCGTTTTAAGATCACTTAAGCCTATCTTACACATAGGGTGAATCAGTGAAAGATTGTTTACACAAAGCTATCTGCGAATTTTCAGCGAACGACGATTTAAGAACATGTTGAAAGATCAAAATGAACAATTTCTCGCTCGTCGTTTGATCGTTTGCTGTGTTTACATAGTACGATTATGCGATCGTTTATGTGAAAATTAGAACGATAATTGTTCCGTGCAAACGCAGCATAACATAAAATTGTTACACAAGAACAATTCATAAGTAAATAAGGGCATTCTACTACTATAAAAGTACTAATGCAACTACCACCCCTAGTTCTAAGAATTTTGTGTTGCACTGTTCGTCTGTTATTCCTCCTAGAAATGTATGAAAATGCTAACAACTGACTGTTTTTTGCTTGAATATTAATGAGCACATGGGGTGTGGTTTTTGATGCAGTGCTGGAAGAAATGTTTTGCAGAATATGAAATGGAGGGGGCAGTATTGTACATAAAAAGGGGACAGTAGTGTACATAAGGAGTGGACAGCATGATGCAAAAAGAGCATAGAGAATGGATGGCAGGGTATAGGTATATGTGTGTAAGTGGGGGGGGGGGGGGTAAAGGGCACTTATGGGAGGAAGCAGGTAACCTATGGGGTAGAGAAAGTCACATACTAAGAGCAGAACAGGATACATGAAGTAGATGGATATTTATACATGACAGCCCAGACAGGCATACTATCCTGGTAGTATGCTAGTCTCCTCACAATTGCAGCATGCTCCATTTGTATCAAGAGGTATACTCCAAATCGTTTTTCCATGGTTTGTCTTTAGGTAATAAAGATGCAGTGCATAATATTATGGCAGTAATTGCATCTCTGGTGTGAATATACGGACAATAAAAAAGAAAGGCCTTCTTATCGCTAGTAAAGTCCCCCCTGTGTTCCCCGGGGCCACACTCCAATAGTGTGCAACAAGTTCAGGGAAAAAAATTTGATCCAGCGATCAAGTGGAAATGGGTGCTGCAGATGGGTGTGTGATCAATAGAAAGACACCTACAAATTTCTGGTGCATTAACCCATGCTTATTTGTGGATAATTTTTTGTTTGTGTATATATGAACACTATTCTTTGGAGTGCTGCTTTCAATGTGTACTTTTTCTAACTTGAATATGTACCAATGACCCAGCCCTGTTAGATGTGTACCCTAGTCCACAGGCTTTAAGAAGTAATCTCAACCAAATGTTATCCTCTTACCACAGACAGCCAATTTATTAATTTGGAGGACATTTGTCCCCTGTTCTCAGGATCAGTGGGCGTCTCGGTCAGCTGTTGAACCCCCCAAAACCCCCCCCCCCCCACCCCCCCACCCCCACTGACTTGCTAGCTATATGACAATGCCCCTCTCTTGGTGTCCTCCACTGAGCCTGTATATGCTTATCGAGGACACAAAGAGAGGGGTATGATCACATGCTTGGCTATATTATGGACAGAATCACAACAAAGCAGGACAGCCCAGCCCAGAGAAGAGGAGTCTGATTTTAGCTTTATGGGGCACACAGGGAGCTGCTGTCAGTAAGTGCAGTGCAGGGCCAGACTGGGCATCTGGCAGTGAGTGCAGTGCAGATATTCTATCTCTACAGGTTCCTAGCAGACCCCCACCTCATCATGGGGTATAATAACAAGGGTGTTTTTCACCGTAAAACTGCAGGCCACAAGGGGCAGGGCTTAACTGGAGCTTAGTCAGGGCAGGAATGCTAGGTGTTGGGTCCTGCCAGCTCCTGCTCACCAACTACAAGATCCACCAATCAACAAAGAAAGCAAGCAGATGAGTATAGCTCAGTGTGGGCACGCCATGTTTCTAACATATAAATGGGGTGTGGAAGTAGCATGAATAGTATGTGTTTATTATTTGAGCAGCACATGCGGTATGTAGTGGTTATGTTAGTGGCACATGTGGCATAGAATGGGTATGTCAGTGGCACATGCGGTATTCAGTGGTTATGTTATTGGCACATGTGGCATAGAATGGGTAGGTCAGTGTCACATACGGTATTCAGTGGTTATGTTATTGGCGCATGTGGCATAGAATGGGTATGTCAGTGGCACATGTGGTATTCAGTGGTTATGTTATTGGCACGTGGCATAGAATGGGTATGTCAGTGGCACATGCGGTATTCAGTGGTTATGTTATTGGCACATGGCATAGAATGGGTATGTCAGTGGCACATGCGGTATTCAGTGGTTATGTTATTGGCACATGGCATAGAATGGGTATGTCAGTGGCACATGCGGTATTCAGTGGTTATGTTATTGGCACATGTGGCATAGAATGGGTATGTCAGTGGCACATGCGGTAGTTAGTGGTTATGTTATTGGCACGTGGCATAGAATGGGTATGTCAGTGGCACATGCGGTATTCAGTGGTTATGTTATTGGCACATGGCATAGAATGGGTATGTCAGTGGCACATGCGGTAGTTAGTGGTTATGTTATTGGCACGTGGCATAGAATGGGTATGTCAGTGGCACATGCAGTATGTAGTGGGTATGTTAGGCCAGGTTTACACTTATCTGTCGACGTTTCCCTCTGGTGCAGGAGAAAAACGCCGGAGGGAAACACATCTTTGGACTGTTTCTATTGATTTAAAAAGGACAGTTTAAAGCATCTGGAATGTCAATAGTGCCGCCGGACCCACTGTACATCAGAACACTGCTTGCTGTGTTCTGCTGTACGTCCTTGATGTTTACTGTAAAAAAAGGATAGGACAACTGATGCATTTCTGCCATCAGTTGTGGCACCAGTTCTAAAAAAAAAAGTACACCAGACCGCCAGATATATGTAAACCAAGCCTCTGGTTCCTCCACTAATGGCTGCCAACAGTGCCAGCAGCCACTCAGCTGGTGCTGTCCTGTCTCAGCCAGTGATTGGCTGAGTGGGCTGTCACTGTAGCAGTGTCGGACTGGGGTATCTGGGACCCACCAGAGGAAATGATCCTGGGGGCCCACCAATGAAGAACCAGTGAGAAAACAACGTCAGTCAGTGTTAGCGCATGTTTTAAAGCTTGGGGCCCACCGAAGGATCCTCTGGAATTGCAAAAACGCAGTGTGAACCCACTCTAACACTGCCCCTTTTGCCATGATTCAGTGCCTGCATTGTATGTTTTCTTTGTACCAGTCTGAACTGTGTCTTATTCTAGTACTTGCTGTGTGGTGATTGACAGGTTTCCACCACACTCTTCTGAGTTCTTTGGCTAGTTCTAGTCCTGGGATGCAGAAGATTTTGACTGAGTGGTGACAACTGCCTTCACCACTCCCCTCCCTGCGGATATCTCCCTCTGTGAGATAAATCTCTCTGTGTAAGCACACCATTTACCAGAGTAGGGACCAGCTCCCAGTTGTCGCTTGTAGCCTAGTGCAAGACTGGCAAGTAGGCAGAGATCGTATTGGAGGCCTAGAGCTCACAAGGTCTGTCTGTCCCTGTCTTTGATCTAGGTCCCAGGTCCCTTACAACACCTTTAGAGTTTGAATGGGAATGTCCGCTGGCAACAGTGGGGTGCAACATATATAATATGTACCGGATACATAATGGAATATCTGGAAAAATGTCAGTTTTCATTTTTTACCATCTGATGCACATTAAAGGAGAAGTTCAGGCAAAAGCATTTTTTAATATGTTATTAGTTAGAGAAAGTTATACAAATTCCTGATGTACATTAATAATGGGAAATTTAATTTAGTAGATCACGGAGACTTCAAAATCTCAGAAATACTGTGACGTCACGAACCAGGGTATAATTCCAATGGAGTGTCCAGCAGGGGGTGCACTATATATAGTCAATGAGTACCATTGTAATCAATGGCCGCCTATGGAACAGGTGAGTCTGCACACTGTACTACTCCCCCATCATCTATCTGCTCATAGTATGAGCAGATAGATGATGGGGGAGTAGTACCAGGGCCATCCCCAAGACCCTGAGACCGGGGCCTACTTCCCCCCTGAGACCGGGGCCTCAATTATGTAGAGGCAGTCCGCAACAGTATGAAGGCTGCGGGGACATTTTTAAGTACGGCGCAGAAAACGTCGGACTTAATAAATGTCCCCCATAGTTTGTGTTTTCAATCCACTGGTTTTGGTTGAAAAAGACTGATTAAACTACTGAGCAACAATACTGTGTGTATTCACACATTGCAGTGGAGAAGCATATATAATAGGTGGTAGAGAGTCTATAAAAACAGCTTTCTTCTCAACTTCAGGGTGCGTAAGCCCAAGAAGAACCTGGTGTTCCAGTGTTGTTGGTATGTGTGTGTGGTATAGCAGAAAATTCTTACTTTAAAAACAGCACTGCCTGGTGTATAGATGCACAAAAAGATCTAGAAAAAGAAAGCGTTCATGCACTATATGCACACTGGGACTGTAAAGGTGGTGCATGATTTAACAAAAAACTGAATTGTATAAAGAAAACATATAAAAACATCAGCACTCACCAGCTCAAATGTACTATCAATAAAATGTTATTTGACTTTATTTGAAATTTAAGTCAATACAGTAAGACAGTAGAAGGAAGAAGGCTCCAGCTGGAGCTTCAACTGTCAATTTTTCATTTTCTTGGGCTGAAGCTTTCGTCTTTTTCCATCCTGTCCATATGTTTTCTGTAAACAATTGGAATATGTCAGAATAGGTTGTTTTACCAGACTGGCTGTGCCCAACTTCTTCAGTCCCTGGTATTTAAATGCCAAATGAGCAGACTCGAGCATGCTCAAGTGGAACTCATCTCATATCAGCATTAATCTTCCCTCTAGGCCATGCTGATGTTAGCACCATTTCCTGTTAACTGAAAGGTAGGGAACCAGCTTTCCTGCTACTGTAAGAGGACATGAACCTCAAGGACCTCAGACCTGATGGAGCACAGACATACATCACACTCACAGTATCAGTACAAAACAGTAGTAAACAGCACAGTAAAATCTTATTTTAAAGTAAACACAATCTACAATCGCTCCTTAGAGAAAACCATCACTCACTAACAATATATTCCATACAAGTTTAATATAAGTATGAGTGAAGATCCATTTCATGCATTTCTCTTATCTTGACTATATATAAAACAAGCAGTCATGCAGACAACAATAAATCCATTCTAGCTGTTGCTTTATATATGGCCTGCAGTACATCCCAGACCATGAATTTATACAGACAGCCCTAAATATTGATTTGTCCTACTGAGCTACATTTTGTAACAATCTGGAGCAGTAACTGGACTATTTAGATTATGGTATTGAATGCCTGCTTAGTGATGGGAGTCTGACATTAAAGGGAACCTGTCGGCTGGGATGACGGCGCCGAGCCCGCCCGATTTCCCAGTGAAGCCCTGGTTCCCCTTTCCTGCAAGTACCGCTCCTGGACCCAGTCCCGGGACGGAGATCTCACCGTCAGAAGCCGTGTGCTCACCTTCCGGCGCCGATATCTCCGTGTGGGGACTGGGTCCAGGAGCGGGACTTTCAGGAAAGGGGAGGTATCCAGGGCTCCACTGGGGGGTCGGGCGGGCTCGGCGCCGTCATCCCAGCCGACAGGTTCCCTTTAACAAGACACCCTGTTTATAACAACTCTCAGAATTCAGCAATGTGCTTCAGGTCATACACTCGACATTCTAATGGACTGATAACAGGGCCGCATCTGCCATGAGGCAAAGTGAAGACCTTGGGCGGCTGATGTCTCTGCTTCTGTATGCATATTCTGTTGCGTGCTACGCTAATAGTGTACTGCCCAATAGAATAAGCGTGCGGAAGCAGGGACTCCAGTATAATGCCACACTCCCTGCTCCTGCACTGCATTGGTGCGCCGCCGCTGTCAGCTATGCCTGTGTCCTTATGAGGGCACAGACACAGCTGACAGGAGGCACAGAGCAGAGAGCCATCAGCTGACAGGAGGCACAGAGCAGGGAGCCATCAGCTGACAGGAGGCACAGAGCAGGGAGCCATCAGTTCTCTGCTCTGTGCCTTTCACTTCTAGATCGCAGACTGCATTACAACATATGTAATAAGTTCTTTGTCATATATTGGTTTTCATAAGATTCTTAGTAATAACGGACTGTGGTAGATGAAAACTAATGCATCAGATTGTGTCTTTTATTTACCGTGTAGAAAATACACACCAAAAGGTGCAGTGCTGTACCAGTATGTTCATAAAGTACTTTGTCCATTAGTCTTACCGGTAGCTGTATATTCTTCATGGAAAACAACGGTTCCCTTATTGCACAATCATGAATCAGCATGAATCTCCCATTTCCAGGGGTATATGCTATACAGGGATGAAGTACAGGGGTTACCTGCTGACTGTCAAAACCTCGCGCCACTACTCTGTGCTCCTTCTCCTTGACCTATCTTCTGCCTTCGACACAGTTGACCATTTTCTCCTCTTACAAATCCTCTCATCCCTTGGTGTCACTAGCCTAGCTCTCTCCTGGATCTCCTCTTACCTCTCCAACCGCACTTTTAGTGTCTCCCACTCCCACACCACCTCCTCTCCTCGTCCCCTTACTGTTGGTGTTCCCCAAGGCTCTGTACTCGGGCCTCTTCTCTTCTCCATCTACACCTCTGGCCTGGGACATATCATAGAATCCCATGGCTTCAGGTACCATCTTTATGCCGATGACACTCAGATCTACCTCTCTGGTCCGGATGTCACCTCTTTGCTATCCAGGATTCCAGAGTGTCTATCGGCCTTCACTTCAAAAACATTTCCAGAATCCGCTGTTTCCTCACCCCTGACTCCACCAAACTGCTGGTCCATGCTCTCATTATCTCCCGCTTGGACTACTGTAACATCCTCCTCTCTGGCCTTCCAGCTAACTCCCTTGATCCCCTCCAGTCTATCCTTAACTCTGCCGCCCGACTAATCCACCTTTCCCCTCGCTTTGCCTCAGCCTCTCCCCTCTGCCAATCCCTCCACTGGCTCCCCATTGCCCAACGTATTCACTTTAAATTGTTGACCATGACATACAAGGCAATCCACAACCTGTCCCCTCCGTACATCTCTGACCTGATAACCCGCTACCGTCCCTCACACAACCTTCGATCCTCCAGTGGCCTCCGTCTCCGCTCCCCCCTTGTTCGTACCTCGCACAACCGCCTCCAAGACTTTGCCCGAGCCTCCCCCATACCTGGAACTCGCTACCCCGACACATCCGTCTCTCATCCACCATCAAGTCCTTCAAAAGTAACCTGAAAACCCACCTCTTCAAACTAGGCTACAACATACAATAACTCTGCATCACACTTGACTGGCTGCACTTTACCTCCTGTTTCTCTCCCTATACCCTATAGATCGTGAGCCCTCGCGGACAGGGTCCTCTTCCCCCATGTACCAGTCTGTCTTTTGCCATCATGTAATGTTTTCTGATCTTGTATTGTTCCTGCCTGTTGCCTATCTATTGTATAGCGCTCTGGAACTAAGGGCGCTTTATAAATAAATAATAATAATAATTATAATAATAATACCGTGATTCAGAAGTTTCCCCAGGTAGCTTTACCATTCTTTGGACAGTCCATATTCCTTTCGCTCAACATGTTTCCTGCTATTAGCATTCAACTGGAGTGGTGATTGGAGCAGTGTAGAGCAGTGATGGCAGCATACACTTATGGACATATAAATGGACAGGTCCTGTCTATGCTCCGCCCCGTAAACACGTCACATACTTCCAGGCAATCCCTGTCACGTGTCAGTAACGTGTGGTGTGCGGGGCAGGAAACATACAGGGTAGGTAAGTACATAATCAAGGTATCATGTCAGCCACATCCCCATTTGTTTTGCTTTCATAGTATAAGTCAGCATTTAAGCACATAGGTATCGCAGAGAGGATCACATACATGGCATAGATCTGACAGGTTCTAGTATATGGAGACAGGGCAGCACATGGTGTGCTTACTCCTCATGGCTGGTGGGCATATTCCTCACAACAATTAGTATCTTTTCAACCGATGCCAATTAGTAATAAACATAGACAGCATTCCTGCTCTGAGCGTCTGTCTGAGCAGGTTGGAGTTGTGTACACTGCCACCTCCGAGGTCCAATCCTGCTGGATGGGTGACTATCGCACATCAGGGCATGAAGTAATGTCCAATTAAAGCGTCCGATCGTGAGGTGCGGTAGCTCACCATTTATGCAATATTGAGATAAACCCTTAAAGTGTCACTGCCGTTCTAACTTTTAAAATCTAAATTTGCAAGTTACATTCATTTTTTTTTTTTTTTTTAGTTATCATGGAAAACACAGCACTTCATGTTTTCTGCCTTTTTTTTTTTCTCAAAAAAACGGAAACAGTCAGAAAGCAGGAGGTCCTGTGTATCCCAGGCCATCTGAGCGCTCACAATGGGAAGGCAGTCATGTGATTGATGGACACATTGAGCCGTGACTCTCTGTACTGGTCGAAATTTCTGTATTTATTCCCTTTTTTACAACCAGAAAATCAGCCTTCAGGAGACTGGAGCTGGATTTCTGGTAATAATGAATGTAAATTGCAAACTGGCTTTATATCACATCTACTGTTGATTTACATTCTGAAAGTTATAATGACAGTGACACTTTAAGCTACTGTATCTTCTAGTTATTCTCAATAAAATAAACCTGTTTGCTTATAAACTTATAAACATACGAAAACAAAGGGGGAGATTTATCAAACATGGTGTAAAGTAAAACTGGCTCAGTTGCCCCTAGCAACCAATCAGATTCCACTTTTCATTCTTCACAGACTATTTGGAAAATGAAAGGTGGAATCTGATTGGTTGCTAGGGGCAGCTGAGCCAGTTTCACTTTACACCATGTTTGATAAATGTACCCCATAGTGTCCACGCAAGTCTGGAAGGACCTATTGGGTTCCGGCCATATGACATACTGCGCGCATTCGCACAAAGTTCATTAGAGTTGCCGGGCTCCATCTTGGAGTGGGGAAAAAACACTCTCTGTTGCTCACAACCTGTACAACAGCAGATTTTAAATTATAAAGAAGAGAAAATGTCCCAAAAAAGAGGGATTTAGGTCACAACCATTGTTGTATTTAAGTGTTTTATCCCTGGGGTGACACATCTATAGAGGCTCACTACATCCCAATTTGCCCCGGTGATAACTTCACTCTTTCAGATGCAGATTGGCAAGAATGTGTCTAAGAGTGCTTTTACACAGAGAGATTTATCTGACAGATCTTTGAAGCCAAAGCCAGGAATGGACTATAAACAGGAAACAGGTACTAAAGAAAAGACCCATCCTCTTTTTAAATCCATTCCTAGCTTTGGCTTCAAAAATCTGTCAGATAAATCTCTCTGTGTAAAAGCACCCTAATGCTGGGTTTACACGGAACCCCACTATATCGCACTATTTTAGGTGATAATATTAATAAAAGTTAAGTCTTAAAATCAGTAATCTTCACAGTTGTTGGCAATTGCGGTGATACAGACTCTACCTAGCGTGAAGATTAGGGGCAACCCTGTTCCTTCTGAACATGACTCTACATAGCCATGCCAGAGGCTGAATAGTGCTGACAGCTACAATATACTGCACTACAGTGGTGAAATTATCACCGAGTCCCAGTAAAATAAATAAAGTGATCTTAACTGAAAGTCTCTTACAATACAGGATAGCTGACTTCTGAGATACAGACTTGAGCTCACTGGATCTGTGCTGAGAGATGCTTAAGTGCTAAGGTAGAGAAGCAGTGCAGGTTCAGTTAAGTGTTGAGAAGAGTCGAAGAGTTCTGCTCTGTCAGAACTAGTGAGAAGAAATACTTTAAAGATACTTTAGAAGAAAAGAATACTTGTGCCTGTGTTTTGACCTGAATGTCGCTATAACTACCTTCTGCCCTGCAGTGTCGGGTTACTCGTCTTACAAGGGTAACACAAGTCCCAGTCTTGGTTACCTGAGTGTAGCTAAGTGTCCGAGTGTGTCCAGGTTTCACCTGCGCTACAAGATAGAGTACATAGGATACCGCCCTGCTCTTTTCAGAGAGGTTCTCGGCATGGGTTGGGGTGTTCTCTGACTTGTCCTCTTTAGCTGCTTAACACTGCATCGTGTCTGTGGTGATAGTTTTAGAAGAAAAGGTCTCTGCGTTCTCCATACATATGTGTCGGTCCACTATCACAGCTGGTCTGTCCCGGACAGGGAACCAGGCAGAGCCATGCCCTGGCTAAGTTCAGCAGGGATGCCTGGTCTGTGTGTGTTCTACTCCTTAGAGAATCAGAGAGAGACTAAAACTAAAGTGACACTACACTTCCTCTCCCCATGTGACTACTTCCTACAGGGTGTGTAAAAGTCCCTGTGAGTGGTGGAGAAGAAAGTGTGTTAAAAAAAAAGAAGAGAGATAGAGATTGGTTCACAAAATCACAAAACCCGACAGCAACCCTATAGTAACTACAGCTGTGCAACATATACAGGACTACATAGTGACATCAAGTGGCGAAACTCATGCACAAATTCATCACTACTTTACTTTAGAGTACAAGGCTTTCACAACAAGTGCCCAGGCTCGGAAAACCTATGGTGGGACACCACACTGCAATTCTGGGAAAAGATCTCACCAGCAGGCACAGGGATGTGGCATCATCATGCCTCCTGGCAGCTTACAGCCAGAAGAAAGGAAGACTGGCTCCATGCTTGAATTAGGCGAGTATGTTTGTTTTATGTTGGGGAAATGCAAAGGGCCATTATTACTATTGAGGTATAGCACAGGGGGACATTGTTACTATAGGGGCACAGCAGGGGCATTAATTACTAAGGAGGCACAACAAAGGGGACATTATTTTTATGAAGGAACAGCAGGGGCATTATTACTATTAAAGCACAGCAGAGGGGGACATTAGTGTCATGTGGCAGAGCAGGGGGATATTATTACTGTTAAGGCACAGCACAGAAGCATTATTACTATGGGGGCACAGCAGGAGGAACATTATTACTATTGATACACAGCACAGGGTGCATTATTACTATGGGGGAACAGCACAAGGTCATTATTACTATTGAGGCACAGCACAGGGGGACATTATTACTGTGGGGGCACAGAAGGAGACATTATAACTAAGGGGACAGAGCAAGGGGACATTATTACTATAGGGGCACAGCATGTTGACTACCGTAATAGCTTTACAAGATATGTGTGTTATATAGCCTGCAGTAAAGAGAACCAGTAATGTCACTTCCATAGTCACAATGGAGCAGCAGTTCAAGCCAAGGATACATTACACTGTGACCTGAAGAGCTGTTGTTGCAAGCATTTATTTAGTGCTCCCAGCAAGAGGGACAAAACAATAGTCTTGCACCTTATTACCTGTTTTATTAAACTACTTCTTGACTGTTGAATGTCACAGTCTTTTTGCCTTTAATCCGTGGATTTATTAGCAGTTATAAGACCTTTCATAGAAGTTGTCTTGAGGGATAAAAAATTAGAACCTCAATACATTTATGCATCATGCCTACACTATTCTGTATGCGTATACAGTGAAACCTCCCACCACTTTGAGCCCCCTCCCCGTCTAGACCACTTTGTTCTATGACTGATTTACCCCCACTATAGTCTACAAAGCTGCTCCTCTACAAGATGAAACCCCATTAATCCAACATTCACCACTTTTCTTAGCACATTTTGAATCATCCTGGTGCAAATATTCACTTTGTCTAACTTGAGCAAAAAATAAAAAAAAGACTTGCAGGAGCCATCAGTGGAGGGACACTGCCAACATCATTATCTATCAATGTAGCTGAAAAAACAGGGTTAATGGCATTTCCAGAATCTGCAAGCATCATAGGAGAGGGGAAGGCAGTTACAGTAGAAAGGGCACAGCCTATATCACATGCACCAGCCTTGCTTGTAAATTTCTACAGGTTAGGCTTAGCACTGTTGGGGGGATTTAGAATTTATCCATGCTTAAGACCATGAGAGGGGGAGTAAAAATGGGGACTAAGAATGAGATGCAAAGTCGTGCTGAGGATCAGGAATAACATGGAGAGCCATGTGGAGGGCAAGGTATGAGATAGGCAGCCATGCCAAGAACCGGGAATGAAATAAGGAGTCATGCTAAGGACCAGGAATAAGATGGTCTTGCTAGGAACAAAAATGAAAAGGGATTCTATGCCAGGAATAACAGATGTGCCTTGCTGGGAACACCTTTGAGTGCTGTACATACTGTCCTTAGTCCAACACACAATAATCGCCATTGTGTGTACTTTTTTCTTAAAGGGGACAATTCCCATAGAATACAATTTTGTGGATATATGGGTGGAGGCTCACATAGGGGATAGATAGATATGTATGTATAGTGGGAGCAGCACTCATGTGGATAAGTTCTTGTGGGGGGTCCCAGCAGTGTCCACTGTGGAACCACCTGTGCACAGCTATGTAGACAAGGTAAAACACCGCAGCACTCCAGATGAAATCAAACAGGTTTATACCTCCCATTGGCACAACGTTTCGCTTATACAATCAGAGCTTTCTCAAGCAGGTCTGCTTGAGAAAGCTCTGATTGTATGAGCGAAACGTTGCACCAGTGGAAGGAATAAACTTTTGTTTGATTTCATCTGGAGTGCCGCAGTGGTTTACCTTGTCTAGATAGATAGATAGAGCCCTTTTACACAGGCCGATTATGAATGCTTAATTAGCCATTTATTGACCTGTGTAAAAGAGGCAGAGATCAGCCAACACACAGCCATACACTTTAATGCTAGTATATCTGCAATACGTAATTTGTTTCTCTTACTGAAAGTAACACAACTGCTTCTGGAAAACTGATGCGCTCACTTACTCTCAAGTAGACGCCTTAAATGTTGAAACGCAACATAAACTGTTTTTGATCATTTCACTCCCTGAGCCTTCTCTCTCATTTTGGCAAATGAAACAACCTTTTAATATATTGGTCATGCATTTTTCATTATTTCCTGGACTACAATAATGTGTAGCCCTAGGTAAATTCTTGGCTATCCAACCAGACACTGCTACTTCAAATGAGCCCTGAGCTGAGCAGTCATAATCAGCTGATCCATACAATGAAATAGCTGCAAGGCAGTTGCATACTGTGGCAACTATCCTAAATCAACCAATTGACAAGAGAAGACTAAGGACCATATTACACGGGGCGATATTCTGAATAAGTGAGTGCCCATCTGCTAGATTGGTGCTCGCATACAGAGCCTATTATACGGCTTAATTATCAACAAAAAGGAAATTCCAGCATGTATACAAAATGAAAAACATTTTGCTTTTCTCTCCATGCTCCCCCAGTGTCCTCTTGGTTTGTTATTTCGTTTCCGGCTTACCACAGCTGCCGCTGAACTTCTGAACCCATCTCTGAAGTGACAGGCCTCTCAGCCAAACACTGGGACTGACCAGGGATTGGGTGAGCGGCCTGTCACTGCAGAGACATGTTTAGAAGTGTCAGCGATGGCTGTGGTAAGCTTTGGTGAGCTGGGAAGGAAGAATCAAGCCAGAAGGACACCAGAAGAGTGCAAAAAGGTAAGCAAAATATACATTTCTATACTCTTTCAGCATCATGTTGATGTTGATGAACATCTCCTCGGCTTATCATTGCCTACACAGATCGATATCTCCCCAATACTTTCAGATTCGGCAGATAATAGGCCTGTGTAGTAGGGCCCTAAATAATCCCTGACCTCATCCTTACTTAAAATTTTTGTCCCTTTTCAACATATAGAACGTCAATAAAACATTTCCAGCAAAAAAAATTTGTATACAGCATCAGTTATAGAACATATAAGGAACCTTCTAGTCCTGCTGTGTGTTGCGGATCCATATCCTGTCTGTCATCATAATATGATAACAGGTTTCGCAGCTCCTTACATTGTAGGGATAGGTTCCTTTATGTGTATAAAAGGGCAGTGAACTCCTGATCATAATGTTTCTTAAATCTTCAACCAACCCCTGCAATTTAAGAAGCTGCAAAACCTGTTCTCATATTATGACCACAGACCACAGATTATGAAATTATACCTGTGGTATTTTTTCCCACTA
Organism: Dendropsophus ebraccatus; assembly: GCF_027789765.1. Lineage (NCBI taxonomy): Eukaryota > Metazoa > Chordata > Amphibia > Anura > Hylidae > Dendropsophus > Dendropsophus ebraccatus. Next base: position 89,541,720 of record NC_091454.1, on the reverse strand, counting down.
CCTTTGTTATACCATGCTTGTTGAAGAGACCAAAGAACTCTTAAAAGTTTGCTGTTTAGCATAAATGATTAGATATGAAAAGTTATCAAATTAGTACGGCTTTTATTTTGTTCCACATATTGAGAGCAATAAGACTTGTTTTCAAACAGCTAGCATAGTGCCAAACCTTCTTCTTTTGGTTAAATAAAGCATTTACTTTACTTACAAATAGAGGTGTCTGGAAGGACAGTGTCGTTTATTTTGGATTATCCTTTACTTGCTATTGCTGACAATTTGGTTTGAATTACAACTGTGTGGCAACAGTGTGCCTTCGCTGTAAATCCTGATACTGTCTTCAGATACACGAATAGTAAAGTGTCATATATTAAACACAAGAAAATCCATGTCCTTGAAGTACTCTGCAAGTTATGTCTACATCAGACAGATTTAGTTCGACTAGAGATGACTTAGCAAATAAGGAAAGCGCCATCTCAGAACAGGTGTTAGAACCATGAATACTCACAGTAGGTGAGAACAGTGTGAAGTGGCAATACATTTTAACCCTTGGTTATTACAGTACGTTTAAAACATGCTATTAGTATGAAACAGATCCCAAGGTCAGGTTTATCCCGCTGTTGAAGGATTTTATCAACCCCCTACACCTGGTATGGCATGAAAAACCAAAAATATATATCCCATCAAGCCTGAACAGGCCAAACTAGCTGTCCAGGCATGATGGGAATTGTAGTCTGCCAACAGCTGCAGGCATGAAATTTCCCAGTCCTTGCTCTAAATAAATGCATGGGTTTTTAAATTATGGGAAAAACTGGGAAACACTGCTCTATACAAAAACTAATACTGTCAACAAGAAGTTAATACAGTATATGCCTTTATTAATACATTTGCAGAAAGGACATTTTTTTGTATTTCCTATATTTTCTTGTTCTTACAGCCTTCCAAATGCGAAAATGTATATAAAAGGTTAAAGTTCAAAAGTTCAATCAGGCCAAGTGGTATTAACTGCTATTTTTGTATCATATTTCTTGTTCTAGTTGTGATGTTTGTGCTTCATAACTAAAACATCTTCTAGACATCAAAGAGATGTAGAGCTAGCTTAAGGTAAAAACACAAACATGATTAATATGATCTTGCAGTATCTGTTCTATATGAGCTCTATAAAATACTTGTATTAATATTAGTTGGATACTATTCTGGGTGGCATGTAAGTTTGTCACATTCTCAGCCACTAAGAAAAAATAAAATACTAAGGATCTCAGTAGGTAAGATAAAGTAGTAAAATGCTACTTCTAAAAAACACAATAACAAATTAATCAATTGATAAAAGGGGCATTTAAAAGCTGATGACTGCTGAAACCAAGTGTCTCCTAACCTTATATATCCTTGAAAAAACTCACTACTATTTATGGGTATGTGCACACTGAGGAAAACATGCGGAGGACTTGCGGCCAATTTCGCTGTTTATCCCTGCGCGCTCCAGCTTCACTCTCCACCTGTGCCATAGACTCCATTCTATGGTCAAGCAGATTCCGCCGTCCACCTGAAGAATGAATGGGGAGCCCAGAGACACTGCTGACGGAAGGGTAAGATGTTTATTATGTTTTATATAAGGGCAGCAACATATAAAAAGTTTTTGAGTCCCCTTTACATAAATTTACATAGTTCAGGGGGGGGGGGCACTGTTATAGCACTTTTAATAAAGGCACTTTGGTTGACATTAGGGTGTGTGGTTGAGGTTTCATTTTAAAAAAAATTACAGTCTTTATACCAAATCTCCAAAACTAGCTGTAAAGTCAAACACGTATGCTTTATATTCCCTAAAAAGGTTTAATTTTTATGTTCTAGCTGTTTAATGTAATGCTTTAACTATGCATTTCATGGGGAGTTACTTGTGGTTTTTGAACCAGCCTTTGTAGAACATATTTTAGCTTTAAAATATGGTTTTATTGCACCCTACATTAAAATGGGTAGCATTCCTGAAATAACATTCTGAAAATAAATTGAATCCATCAAAGTAACAGAAAAAACTCTAGTACAACGATATTTACATGACTCAGGATAAGTCGAATTTTTGATTATGTTGCTGCAGAGTACAGACAGCTCCCACAGTTTTATTAGATTACAGTACAGTATTAAAATATGAATCAACAGGGTCAGGAAAATGCTGTGTTCTATATTTGGAACAGACAAATTTAATAATGCATAAGTACTGTACATAGCTGTAGACTGTACATATTATCCAGAAGAACACTATGTGATATAACCATTTACACAAAAAACATTGAACCAATTTGAAGTGCCACCTGTTTTTATTTTTTATTGTGGGTGCTGAAGGCCTCTTAGATTTAAGAATAGACAAAGTGCCATTGTCATTTTAAAAAAACATTTGTAATGTCACAGAGACATGTCAAAGTTTCGCTCGGTCTGGGTCTGAGTGATCAGCTGCAGTGCTGTCCGCTCCCAGCTCTATGTCAGTGGGAGAGTTGGGCTCCATAGACTAAGGGCCCTATTCCACCGGACGATTATCGTTCAGATTATTGTTAAATCGCTCGAATCTAAACGATAATCATTCGGTTGAAATGCAGTTAGCGATTAACAACCGAACAAGAAATCATTGATCGCTTTATAAGACCTGGACCTATTTTTAACGTTGCTCGTTCGCAAAACGTTCGTAAATCGTTCGCATTGAATAAGACATCGTTCGGTCATTTGCAATAGATACGAACGCAATAGCGAATAAATAGCGAAGAAAAACTATCGCAATTACGATCATAAGTAACGATTATCGTTCCATGGAAATGACTGAACGTTTTCAGGTCTTTCGCAATAGCGGTCGTTTGAGATCATTAATCGTTAACGATTATGGAAACGATAATCGTCCGGTGGAATAGGACCCTTATGGTACTTTTACACGGGACAATTGATCGTTCGTTTTTGCACGATAACGGTCAAATTCGAACGATAATCGTACGTGTAAACGCAGCGAACGATCAAACGACGAGCAAAAAATCGTTTATTTTGATCTTTCAACATGTTCACAAATCATCGTTGATCGTTCGCAAAAAATTCGCAGATTGTTCAGTGTAAACATTCTTTCAACGATTTCCCCTATGTGTGAGATCGCATAGCGAATTTTCCGTACGATGTATCGTTCCGTCTAAACAATGATCGTTATAAAAAAAACATCGCTCATTCAAAATCGTTAATCGTGCGATCGGGCGAATTATCGCACCGTGTAAAAGTACCATTACTCAGACTTGGACTCATCATGTGATACAGAGACAGATGAGGACAGTGCTTGGTGCAGTGTTCTTTTAGCTCATTCTCACGATTGCTACTGGTCTGAATACTCAGACCCAGACCAATCCAAACTTTAGACATATCTCCATGACATGTCAAATGTTTACACTCTGTGCACACCACATTTCTGGTACACACATTAAGCATATAATGTATGTATGTGTCTCAACATGCAATGTTAAATAAAGTGTACATACCAAAACACTGTCAACCCAGTCCTCTTCTCCAAGGCGCCATCTTGGGTCGATGTCGTCATAGCAGGGGGCAGTCCTGGTCTCCTTCCTCTTTCCTGTCTATCACAGCAGTGAATGGGAGAGGAAAAGGCTGCTGGTGCACATGCGAACCAGCAGCCTTTTCACTGGCTGGAGTGCATCACATGGCTTCCAGCTTGCTCAGCCTTGATTGGCTGAGTTTGCTGGAAGCCATGTAATGCGCTCCAGCCAATGAAAAGGCTGCCGGTGCGCATATGCACCAGCAGCCCTTTCTCTCCCATTCACTGCACACGGACAGGTTCAAATGGCGATTGTCACCAGTGGGTTGGTAAGTATATTTTCTGTGTATGTCTATGTTTTGTTTTTTGGTGGTGGTGGGAAGGGGGGGGGGGGGGTCGCCGCACTACTCCTTTAATATAAGAAAGGTGTGGGGGGGGATAATATGACTTTAATAATGACAATATTATAAGATATATCTTTCATACGCAAAGCTCCATAATTTCCTTACAGTGCCTTTTACGATAGTGTGGGAAGACCAGAACACTTCCAGACATCTAAATATGTGTTTTCTCTCATTTATATTCCTCCCAGACACTCTACTGTCTGAATGAGTCAGCTCTCATCACTTCTGAATTCAAGAACTTTCAAAAACATTTCCAAATAAACCAGTTTTCTGCTGACTGTGCAATGCAGCGTTTCAGAACAAAGATACTGGAAAGAATCTATTGGGAAGCTGCTTTTGTTTTAAATCTGACCTGTCTTACTTTATGTGGTGGTAACTTTGTGATTATGAGTTTCATCATGAACCATTTCAGTGTCAACTGTCCTTGCCTACTTGCCACTAAAAGCCCTCGGCGGCTGTGGACAACCAAGGCGACAGTCCCTCTCTTAAGGCCGTATTAGACGGCCCAACATTAGATGCAAGTGAGCGCCAACCTGTCAGGTCAGCGCTTGCTTGCTCCTCATTCCTCGCTCACTGTCTGCGCTATTATCATGTCGGCTGATCATTGCCTTTCTGCATGAGCTATTACACAAAGCTATTATTGGCCGGAATGGCCAGTAATCGGCCAAGCACGGCCCATAATTGCTTTATGTAATAGTTCCCTTAGATAAGTGTCAACAAAGAACTCAGACAGAACAGACAAACAAGCAGGATAGTAAAACAAGCCGAGGTCACAACAAGAGGGCAGCAGAGGTCCAAAAACGTAATCAAGAGAATGGTCAGGTTATCTAGGCTAAATAACCAACAAAGGGTTTTTTAGCTTAGAGCCTGGAGATGTTATATAGGAGGTTAGAGGTCTGGTCCAGAACGTGTTTGGACCATCCCCCTGATTTCCAATCACAGACACCTAATAAAACACACTGACTGGCAGGGAGACCTGCTAGTCACAGAATCACCAAAGCAAAACAAAGTTAACTCTGAAGTGACCAGAGGGAACTAAGCTGAGAAATTATGAGTGTGTCAGGTGATTCAATTACCAGAACAGAAGGAGTAAGACTAACAACACACAGAACAAACAAAAACTTATGGTAAAACACTAAGGGGGACATGTATCATCTGGCGTATCTTTGATTTTCGGCGGAAAGTGCCATTTTGCACCGGAGCGCACGGGATTTATGTAGAGGCAGTCCACCTCTACATAAATCTTGGTAGCTCCGGAGATGCGGGGACATTTTTAAGTCCGGTGTAAAAAACGTCGGACTTAATAAATGTCCCCCTTAATCTTTGCCTCAGAGGTCGTAACTAGAGATGAGCGAACCTGCTCATCTGCAGCCTCAGTGAAGAGGGTGGATACATCCAGAGGACCGCCTGGAAAACTGTGATACAGCCATAGCCATATGCTGCAGACAGCGGGAATCAGACGCCGAGAGTTCAGGTTCATACGAACCTCATCTCGCTCATCTCGAGTCGTAACTTCACTGTAGACCACTGGTGTCAAACTCAGGTCAAAAAACTAAAATTCCCATCATGTCTGGACAGCCAAAGCTAAAGCCCTGCTCTAAATGTCGGCACCAATCTTCTCAGACACAGACATGACACCGACATCCTAATGAATGATGGTGCCGGGGGCTCTGAAACTGTCTAAGTATTAGCGCTGCTGTACTGACACACTGTGTCAGTACAGTAGCACAAATGTTTAAAAAGCACCCTGAAATGCCTGGTCGAGCACCCCAATACTATGCACTATGCTCAATTGAGCTTGCTCACTCAAAACACGTGTCCTGAGGCTTCTGAAATCCTAACACCCTGGTTCAAAGAGTTATGAGTGTAATCTACAGTAAATGCTTGCAAAATACAATGTAAGCAAGCTGTGATCTTAAAGGCTGGAAATGTACTGAAAGACTTTCTCCATTATTTTCCTGATTGAGACTTTACAGTAATAAATAATTAATGGCAACCAATGACAGACAGACCTCTAGTGAGGCCAGAGCTCTCAGAAGAGATTATCCCAGCTAAGGTAGAATCTAGTGACTAGAATTATATCCAATTATGTTATATTGAACACTGATTACTGTATTCTTCACAATATCTAATAAACAATGAGAAGATGTTCTAGGCTACGGTCCAAAACATATCAGTAAGGAAAACCTTTGTGTAAGATACTTAGCACTGTCAGATTGATGGTCAGATTTGGATTGCACAATGGGAAGAGAATAATTAGGTAACATGTAACACCTTTGTTGGACTTCCATAAAATATAAAGCAAAATATAACTGAGCTGAGTTGCCATAACCAGGTTCAGCCACTACATGGAAATAAGAGCCAACTGCTTTTGGTTAGTGCCATTCACTGTGTAGTGTGGGTGATGAACAGCCAACACCCCCAAACCACCATTCTTCTTGTGAATGTTGTTCCCATACAGTAATAATGCCCTGTACCATATAGTTATAACAATACTTGTACTCATACAGTATATATTAATAATGCCACCAGTGGCCAAATAAAGTAATAGTTGTCCCTGTGGCCCATATAGTAGTATTGCCTCCTGTGCTCCCTTATAGTAATAGTTCCTGTTTAGTCATTATATATTAATAATGCCCTCTGTGCTCCCTGTGTCTCCCCCATAAAGTGATAATGCCCCCTGTGCTCCCCTATATATAATACCTAGACTGGGCTCCCACGATGCATGGAGTGGCTATTCTCTCTGCAGGCCTGAAGTACCTGCCGCCTGACCTGCAGCCTGTGAGTAAATGGTGGCAATAAAAATACTGTCCCCTATACGCTGCACCGAATTTACTAAGGCTTTCAGTAAATCCAGCTAACCTGAGACGGGCACAAAACTTATGATTATCCTCTAGTATTCACCTGGTGCAGCCTTGATAAATCTGGGCCTTTAGGTGTTTTAATGTGTAATATACTTTTTCAATGTCTTACTTCCACCCCAGTGCTGCTAAATATTCCCCCTGGGCGGACTCATTTCTCTTCAAACACTGATAAATATATGAATTGGATGATATGGCCCACGAAGATAATGGTGCATCTGTACAGGCAGATTTATCTGACAGATTTTGGAAGCCAAAGTGACGAATGGATTTGAAAAAAGGAGAAATCTCAGTCTTTCCTTTATGACCCATTCCCTGTTTATGGTCTGTTCCTAGCTTTGGCTTCAAAAATCTGTCAGATAAATCTGCCTGTGTAAACGCACCATAAGAATGTGTCATATTCGGGTATCTCCCTCAAATAAGGTACTCAGTGTTCTTTAGATTTCTATAGGAATGTGTTATCCGAAAACAGCCTATTGTTCATGTCAGGTTTTTAGATTATATATCTTGTTCTATTTTATTTTTATTCATTTTTTTTATTGTCACTGTATATTCTTACAAAAAAAATATAGTTTGCACTCTAGCCACTGAGCCTTTCTCTGTAGAGGATTATAACTATATAATGTATAAAGTTAGGATATAGGATATATGATGAAGTTATAACTTTACATAGAACACGCAAAATGACAGTATTTTTATAGGCAACTCACCTTTACCCCCTGCCTGCATAATCATTTGACAGGCCACATGCCTAGAACACTCTCCTAAAGAATGAGTCATCTCCTCTTCACAGGTTCCTTTAGCTCATGTAGCTACTGTAAGACATAATACGTAATGCTGCTAACAACAGCTTTGGCAAGATGGCCATGCCTGTAATCATTAACATAAAAAAAATAGAAAATCTATTTTCAGAAAATAAAAACAAGTTAGAGAATAGGGATTTGATAGGGATTAGCTGAATTACACTATAACTGTTTGATAGCTGTTGTGTCTGTATAAACATTTTTTTAAAAGGTAAGTGCATAGCTATTGAGGTTGGTGTTGGGTATCCTCTGTGTACAGAAATACTATCAAAGGAAGTTATAGAACTTTTCATTGCATAATGGATAAACCAAAGTTACATAAAAAATGTATAACGTATAATGTACAACTGTTTACCTTAGCTAACTTCACATTCTAGATGGAAAATATAAGATGTCACTTTACTGCCGAATATCTTCGGAAACTAAAGGAAAACTATAGCATATGTAGTGCTGTAAAAATGTAGATTTAATTTGGAAATAAATACCATGATATGTCTTAAAATAAACAGTATACCTTACTGAATAAATAACAAACAAATTATCTGTGTGTTCATCAACACTCTCCTCCCACACAGTGTCTCCACTGTTCGTTTTATTTATATTCGATGACAGGTTTCATGTTTAGCAAGTTTGATATTTTGAGTATATTTTAGAAACATAGAAGACTGACTACAGAAAAAGGGCACATGGACTACTTATTTTCTTATAACTTAGGTATTGAGCATTTTTATACTTTTTTGTGATAATGGTTACCATTGCTATGCTGTTATACCTATTCATTGATGTGAGTGACAAAAGCCCTTTTCACTTTACATAAGCATTTAGGGTCCTTTTACACTTGCAGATTGTCAGCCATCCATGGCCGCAAACAAGTGCCGATACACTTTAAATAAAAACATTGAAGTCTGTGTAAGGGGCCCTCTTTATCTCAACCCCTCCTTCCAGAGAGAGGAGAGTCATTTTATTAAGAGAAGTCTAGGAGTGAGGTAGAGTGGGGGGCATCACGCTCCCTCTTTCTAGAGCTAGGCCTTAAAGTCTGTGATCATTTAGTGCCCATCAGCTCCTGCACAGTCAGGATTATATCATGGAGGAACTATCCTAATCCATTTATTGAGGAAGAAAGAGAGAAGATTGAGGATTCAGTGACAAGGAGACAGAGACTGTGGGGAGAATGTTCACAAGAACTCCATCGCTACCTTAGGATCCCTCAGGACTTCAGGTCAATCCAGACTAAGTGGCTGCCAAGCACTACAGCCATTTATCTCAGTGAATCCCATGAGTTTTTTGATAAATCCAATGAGGCTGTGTAAGAAGAAAAAGAAAGAGGAGATGTGTGAGGTACCTGCACCTGTGATTGGTTAGAAATGGTGAACATACAATACAGTACTTAACCCTTTCCCTTCAGCTGTGCCCTTACAGACAGATGAGGGAAATTGAAAAACAAAGTGGTTAAAGTGCAAAAGGCAGCTTCATCCCCTTGTGTGACACCTGACAGAGTTACCTTTACCCTGGGGACATAAGACTCAGTGGACCACCCGTTCTGCAACACTACAATGCCACCTGTGCAGTCCCTATTTCACTGTGCCTAAGGAGCACAGGGTTGACCATGTAGAGCCTTATTGACCTGCAACAGAACCTGCCATAAATGTTACCAGTTGTAGAACCATGTGTCTCAGCCAGCCCACAGGTTTTCCTTCAATCTGCTCCCTCTAGGCCATTGCACACTAAGGATATGTAAAATAAAAGCAAAATGCAATAGTAAAATATTTATAAAATGCGTCCGTACCTAAAACTTATAATGTGCTACATTGGTGAACAATTTTTGTTGCAATGTGTGCACGGATGGTTGGTTTACCTACCTCCATCTGCTCTTGTACTGTCTCTCGCTCGCACTGGCTCTTGCACATTTAAAGGGGCCTGTTGCAGTCTTTACGTATTAATATCTGCACCTGCCCTGGCTGCCCCTGCATGCTAACCGTGCCTGCGTGTGATTCCTGCCCGTGGTTCCTGCCTGTGAATTCTGTCCAAGAACCCTGCCTGTGTTTCTGTCTGCTGTGCTGCTGCCCTGTCCACGTTGTCTCCTGTTACCTGCTTGTGCTAGGAATGTGGACCCAAGACCCTCCATTGCTGGTTCACAGGTTTGTGGCAGGGGATGTGTGATAGGCGTATTGGTGCCTTACCGGTCCTTGTGATGCTGCATACTTTATGTGTATTCTTTCCCCCTCATGTTACTGCCTATTGGTTGTATTAACCATTTGAGCACTGTTACATGGTTTGAGCACTTGCACTTTAACTGTATATACTTTTATTCCATGTGTAGGGGGGAACATTGTATGATGGCAACATCACTATAGCAGATATATTCATTTGGTGGTGTCCTTGGATCCCATTTTTTGCATTTGTGTGGTCGTAAGTGTCCTTTTTGTAACAAAAATTTTTTTCATGTGACATCACACAGACCCCAATGGTGGTGCCTGTGTGAGTGTGTGCTTTTTATACTTTTTTTAAAACAATAAATAAAGAATATTCAAACACTTCCCTTTTGTTTGTGTATATTGAATTGTACGTTGGGATTTTTAATTGTGTTGGGGATTTTTTTCTTTGTTACCTGCCTGTGCTAGCAAGCCAAACCAGGGGTAATAACCTCGGGTCCCCTGCCGCAGCAAGTCCATCTTGCCTTACGGGTGCCTTCACACATACCGAGTCGGCTAGGTCCTGGCAGATCTGAATGACCGCTGCGTGTGTGTAATTCTGCCGGCCGCTTAACCCATTCTGATGCCGCCAGCCTCCCGCTCTGATGCCTCCCGCCGGGACCCCGTGGAGCGAGGAGGTATGTATACAGAGCGGAGCGGGAGGCGGGCAGCATTAGAATGGGTTAAGCGGCCGGCAGAATTACATACACGCAGCGGTAGTTCAGTGACAGTGATCTGCCAGGACATAGCTGACTCGCAGTGTTATTATCGCTGCTAGTCGGTATGTGTGAAGGCACCCTACAGCAGGATCTGGTGAAGACCAGCGGCCCCTTAGACTTCACTCCCTGGTGCAACTTACACCATCGCTAGTGGTGGTCCAGTGGATCGCTGACTCCAGTCATTACAACAACCCCTTTAATATTGGCGATAAAAGAAAATTTAGCCTTTAACTTTACATTAACAATAGCCCAACAGTGAAGAGGTCAGGTAAAGGGGTTGTCTCACAAGAGCCAGCAGTACCTGATCTGGCAGACCCTGCTCACCATGTTTTATGTCCCTTCATTACAGTGTAATTCTACATTATCTACTGTATACAGCAAGGGAAATATTTAGCCAGGTGCTGCTGGCATCTGTAAAAGGAAAATTATTTTAAATAATTTGTAGACATTTCTTCTAAAAAACTGTATAGGAAAAGCAGCAGTGACAGTACTGACAAAGCATTTAAAATAAATAACTCATTTACTATACATTGGCCAGTAATTATGATAAAAATAGTAGCATAAAAGTGTGATAAATTTGTAATGTCTGCTAACAGTAACAAATAGAACAGATACAGTTGTATGTAGACAGCTGAGCAGAACTAACATGTAAGAATATGTACAGAATGTCAAATCCCTCTGGTATTTCTATTGTGAAAAGTTGCATGGTTAATAAGCCTCTTAATTCCTGGGAATGCAGAATATATGAATCACACTGAGGAATACATCAAAGACTACTATCCACTGCAATATGTTTCTGCTTTAAAATGTATTTACATCGACAATCCAAGAAACGTGTTAATGTGCAATGTGCAATGTGTGGTTACAACATCATAATGTGACATATTACTTTGTGATACAATTCTTACATAAATAATGAACTCTCAAACTATTTCTCAGATACAAAATACACAGCAATCTCAGATAGGAATGTTGTTTTCAGCCAGACTTTAAAGCAATCTATTAATCTAAAATCCAGTGTTTTGCTCATTTTAATCCAGTATCTGAGAGAAATTATAAAGAGTCTATAGAGAGTCATAGATTAAGCATCATCATGGTCTTGGCCAGGTCTAGGAGCCAGCTTTATTAATCAGAAGCCAGCATTGGTATGTTGTAAGGCTGAATTCATACTGCAACTGAGGGTCTGTGAACCTGGCTTTACAGGCCTTGTGAGGAAGTGCTCCTCCAGCAACATAGCGCTCCCCTTGACAGATATCGTGGAGCCCCTTCCTTGTTATAGAAATTGTCAGTCCCTCACCAGCCTCGTAGTAAGGGCACATTCCCATAGTAAAGTAGTAGTACAGAAGTAAGTAACACCATTATTGCTCCAATAGAAAAACTTGTGTGCGCTGCAGTCTGCCATAGTGCTCTATGCTACGAAAGTCATGCAGCATGTGAGTGCTCATGCTATTTTGCAGTTTCTAAAATGAATACAATACCTTTACACAACATGTGCAAAATTAACTTAGGAAATATAGAAAGACCATGACAAGCCCCATGTAGGTACATTATAATAGGATATTTGAGGATAAACCTATTATAATTGATGTCTATGAACAATCTCCAAATGAGCTTGCTTGCTTCAGGACTGTTATTTTAGTAGTCCATTATTGTGCCACTGAAAATTAAATTGGTGAGCAAATTCAGTCTTCCTCTCCTAGAAGTAAATAAATAACACCTTTATATAGCACCATGTAGCACCTGCCAATCACAGATGAACACACAGATGCTTCTGAACCCAGAACCCAAGTGCTGCCAGTAGAGATGAGTGAACCTTGAGCATGCTTGAGTTCATCCAAAACCCGAGCATTCGGCATTTGATTAGCGGTGGCTGCTGAAGTTGGATAAAGCCCTAAGGCTGTCTGGAAAACATGGATACAGCCAATGACTATATCCATGTTTTCCACATAGCCTTAAAGCTTTATCCAATTTCAGCAGCCACCACTAATCAAATGCCGAGCGTTCGGGTTCGGATCGACTCAAGCATGCTTGAGGTTCGCTCATCTCTAGCTGCCAGGCATCAGTGCTACCACTGCTCTACTTTCTGCTCAGTAACATGAATTAATAACCCTTGTTCTGAACAGACTTACAAATGACAAATGTGAGAGTAGTCTTTAGCTTTCTATATTTAAATTAAATTTAGCTTTAGTTACAGCCTAAAGGGGTTGTTCAGCAAGGAACTATTTTGCGGTATGCACATGGAGGAGGTGAGTGAAAAAAAATAAGATACACTTCCCTCCCTGGCTCCTGCGCTGCCACCTGGAAACAGACGCACACCGGGAACCAGAGCAGCGGAGTATGAGTAGGAGCGGTATGTTGTTTTTTTTTTCACTCCCTGGGCATTCTGCAAAAAGTGGTCCTGGACGGACAACTCCTTTAAGTTTAATGTTTGGTTTAAGTTGAATGTTTTTAAAACATTTGATTCATTGGACTTCCATGACCGAATGTTAAAAATGATGCCCCCACGATACATTGGAGAAACTAGGTCATGATCGTTACATTAATATGACTGTGTTTATTATACTGATTGGCTACTTTCTATATATAGAGACTTCTGGAATTCGAGTATTGCAGTGTTAATACAATTAGGGCGTTTTGACATGTGCGTTTGAGCCCCTGTTTATTAAGGATCCTTCATGTTATTGAAGGGATTTGTAATAAACTCATCTAAACAATTACATTCTTTCACATTGACTTCACATTAACTTCAGTAGAACATTTTTAACATCCATCCTCAATCGCTTTTTTTGAATGGTGGGAAAATTTGTGCATGCCCACCAAAAAAATGGACCACAAACGCATTGAAACTGAATGGGTGGCAAAGTGAGACTTTCTGTGCCCCACTGAAATCTGTTGTATACCAGACAAATAGAAATCACAAATGTAGATGTGAACCCAGCCTTATATTTATATATTAGCAGATATCCAGAGCTATTTATACAGATTTATAGAGCTACTGACTCCCATGTAAGGCTTTCAGCTGTTTTAAGAATAGAAAATACAAGATAGCTTACCTCCAAGTTTCACATCTGATCTATTTAGCACTAGGTGCTGGATAGAGACTTAAATAGCATACTTTAAATATGATTTTTAAAATAGATGTGTGAAAATGTAAATGACACGTAATCTATAGCACTGAGATCTAATTCAGTAACTGGCTTTCTCTATTCATTTTATAAAAAGTCTCACTGTGGGAAAATAATGTATCTGTATTATCCCTCACCCTCTCCCCAAGAAGCTGCATACAGTACATAAAGATAATACAAGATTTGTATTATTATAGTTTGTTGATTGGAATATGCGCTTAAAAACGCTGGAACCTGCTGTCCATGTGGAAACAGGGTTACCACTTTTTCGGTGCCTTGTTTGTAGTGCAATCTGTTATTCACCTTGTAAAGGTGAGTCTTAAGGATGCGTTCACACGTGCTGCATCGCAGCAGGTTTTACATCTAAACCCAATACGATACTCGGTACTGTTATGGCCTATGGCTCTGCATTCTGCAAGAATGTAGCCACTACCTACTTAAAGTGACACTGTCACCCCCTTTTGGATGAGGACTTCTCTACACAGCTATAAAGCCTAAATTCTGCAGATTCATACCTTACTTTATTTTAGATTTCTTGGTGCTTGGTCCAGTGAAAATGTTTTTTTTTTTTTATATCCTTGTTGACTATGGCTGTATCCCAGTTTTCCAGGCAGTCCTCAGGCTGTATCCACCCTCTCCACGGAGCGGGCAGACAGCGGGAATCAGACGCCGAGAGTTCAGGTTCATACAAACCCGAACCTCGGCCGGTTCGCTCATCTCTACTTATCAGCTGCCGGGCTTTAAACAAGATAATGTTTTATCTGCTTTATTACATTCCTATACTCGCACGGTAAAAGGCGTAAGCGCAAAAACCCGCCAAAGTGCAAAATTGCACATTTTTGTTTACATTAAATGTAATTGAAAGTGATCAAAAAGTGGCATATATGCAAACAAGGTACCGAAAGAAATTACAGATCATGGTGCAAGAAATGACACCTCACACAGCTACATAGACCAAAGGATAAAAGCGTTATAAGGATGGGAATAGAGCAATTTTAAACACTTTAGTTTTTTTTTTTAAGTTTAAATTTTAAGTTACACTACCGTTCAAAAGTTTGGGGTCACATTGAAATGTCCTTATTTTTGAAGGAAAAGCACTGTACTTTTCAATGAAGATAACTTTAAACTAGTCCTAATTTTAAACAAATACACTCTATACATTGCTAATGTGGTAAATGACTATTCTAGCTGCAAATGTCTGGTTTTTGGTGCAATATCAACAAACTTGGCTAAATGTAAAAGGTTCCTACAAATGTGGTCATCAGCGATGTTTGACCTGTTCACATGTTGCGATTACCAAAGAAATTGTGTTATGTTCTAATAATAACACATTTAACCCCTTAAGGTCAAAGCCTATTTTCGTTTTTGCGCTTTTGCTTATTCCATTTTAAGTTTAAAAGTCCATAGCGCTTGCATTTTTTCACCTAGAGACGTATTTGAGCGCTTATTTTTTGCGAAACCAATTGTACTTTGCAATGACAGGCATTATTTTTCCATAACATATGCTGCGAAACCGGAAAAAAATCATTTGCGCTGTCAAATTGAAAAAAAAAACGAATTTGTTTTGATTTCGGGGAGTTTTGCATTTACGCCGTCCGTCCTATGGTAAAACTGACTTGTTATGCATGTTCCTCAAGTCGTTACGATTACTATGATATATAACATGTATAACTTATATTGTATCG
This sequence comes from Dendropsophus ebraccatus, assembly GCF_027789765.1. Taxonomy (NCBI): domain Eukaryota; kingdom Metazoa; phylum Chordata; class Amphibia; order Anura; family Hylidae; genus Dendropsophus; species Dendropsophus ebraccatus. The sequence continues at coordinate 89,526,423 of NC_091454.1, read as the reverse complement.
GATGGCCTGTAAAAAATTCAAACCATTGTTAACAAATATACGTTCCTTAAAATCGCTCCATTCCCAGGCTTATAGCGCTTTTATCCTTTGGTCTATGGGGCTGTGTGAGGTGTCAGTTTTTGCGCCATGATGTGTTCTTTCTATCGGTACCTTGATTGCGCATATACGACTTTTTGATCGTTTTTTATTACATTTTTTCTGGATTTGATGCGACCAAAAATGCGCAATTTTGCACTTTGGAATTTTTTTGCGCTGACGCCGTTTACCGTGCGAGATCAGGAATGTGATTAATTAATAGTTCGGGCGATTACGCGCGCGGCGATACTAAATATGTTTATTTATTTATTAATTTATATTTATAAAATGGGAAAAGGGGGGTGATTTGGACTTTTATTAGGGGAGGGGATTTTTTATTAATAAAAACACTTTTTTACTTTTTTTTTTACTGTAACTAGAAGCCCCCCTGGGGGACTTGTATATAGACGCACTGATCTCTCATAGAGATCAATGCTGTGTATATACACAGCAAAGATCGATTAGATCGGTCATAGATTACTATGGCCTGCTGCAGGCCATAGCAATCTATTGCCAAGCCGGGATCAGCGTCATTCCGACGCTGAGGCCCGGCACAGGCAGAAGAACGGATCTCCCCCCCGCGATCGCATCTTGGGGGGGAGAACCGTCCCACTAGACACCAGGGACGTGAGGTCTGAAGCCTCTAAGTGCAGCTGTCAGGTTTGACAGCTGCACTTAGAGGCTTAATTCGCCGGCGCGGCAACGGGACCCGCGCCGGCTAATAGAGGCACTGCCCGGCTGCACGTGTCAGCCGGGACCAGCGCCGTTCAGAGCGGGGTCCCGGCGGGACCCCTCTCTGAACACCCCGAGCGGCACCATGACGTATCAGATACGTCATGGGTCGCTAAGGGGTTAAAATCCACAGCTATATTAATTGTAATACTACATATGTAATTTATGTGGCTATGTGTACGATTTGTAACATGCAGTATGTGGGCTGCACCTCCACCAGCCTCAAAATGAGGATCAGAAAACACATATCTGACTGCAGAAATGAGGTGGTGAATGTTTCATCCCTAACTAGACACTTTAGAGAAATACATGCGGGAAATGTACAATTATGGGAAAAGAAAAAAAACTATCCACCAAAAAGAGGAGGGTCACTACTGTACGTCGCAAACTGTTAAACAGAGAATCCTTCTGGATATTTAGATTGGGAACAAGAGCCCCAGCAGGACTCAACTCAAGACATGATCTGATATTAACCTATTAATATATAGAAGGGATGTCTCTTGGGTTTGTGTTCATGCAATTTCATCTTTCTATTCATAGTCTAGTTATGTCAAGATAATATTTTCTTATGCCAAAGTTTTATGTGATCGGCTGCTCTAATATTACAGTTACATGTAAAATTTATGTATATTGTATGGGATATGATACTTTTTCGCTATAAATTATAATATATATGTTGGCAGTGCATTGACATATACTGGCTGTCAGGACTGGCAGGCGTAGACAAGACAAAAGACAGTGGGCCCTAGAACTGAACCCACCCACTGTCACCTACCTACTTGCCTCAGTCGACCCTAAACGGTCGCGGACAACCACGGAGTCGGTCCCTACACTGCGTAGGTGAATACACAAAACGTAGACAGACAAACAAAACACAATGGAGGATAGTCAACTAGCAGGGTCAAAACCAAACAGACAACGCAGTACAAAATCAGAAGGAGAGCGGATAGTCAAATGTCAAGCAAGAGGTCAGAACACGGGCAGAGCAATAGCAAGGGGATTAGGACAGGGAACGCTGGGAAAGGAGCAGGGGAGCTGGGACTAGTAACAACTAATAACCAGCAGGGAACAGAGGATCTGACTGCTTTTTATCCAGGAAAAAAGACCAGGTCCAGCAGCTGATTGGAGCAGCCCAGATCCCAGCATCAAGCTCAGCTGAACAGACCTAGCAGTGCAGTAACCCCTACACTGCCAGAAGTCTGACAGGCCAGGCAGGTGTGGTTGAGAAGTGAACACAATTCAGACACAAAACCAGTGCAACAGCAGACATAAACTCAGCGCTTCCTTGGCCGCCTGACATGGACTGAAGAGCGCAAAGTCACATTCCTAACAGTACCCCCCCTCTTATGAGGGGCCTCAGGACCCTCACCCAAAGGACCCGGCCTGGAAGGGTTACGCATGTGGTATTGTCTAACCAGACGAGGTGCATGCATGTCTTTGCTCGCCACCCAAGTCCGTTCTTCCGGACCAAATCCCTTCCAGTGTACAAGATATTGTAGAGAACTCTGGACCCAACGAGAATCCAGAATTCTCTCCACCTCGTACTCCAGTTCACCTTGGACGACCAAGGGAGCAGGGGAAGTAGACGGCAACACAGGGTTAACATATTTCTTTAACAGCGATTTATGAAAGACATCATGTATTTTCCAACTCTTAGGTAATTGTAACTGATAAGACACAGGGTTAATGATTTTCATAATTACATAAGGACCAATGTATTTTGGAGAAAGTTTACCAGACGGGGCTTTTAACCTTAAGTTTCTAGTAGAGAGCCATACCTTATCCCCCACCATATATTCTGGGCCAGATATACGTTTTTTATCAGATTGTTTTTTAAAACTTTCTTGGGCTTTAACCAGGTTCTGAAGAGCCTGGGCCCAAACTGTGCACAGTTTATTGTAGATTTTTTCAGCAGAAGGGTTAACAGATTCGGCAGCATGTACTGAAGAACATCTAGGATTAAACCCAAAATTACAAAAGAATGGCGACATCTTGAGGGATTGACTTTCTCGGTTATTAAGTGCAAACTCAGCTAGAGGCAAGTACTCTTTCCACTTGTCTTGTGACCCTGCAAAAAAACATCTTAAAAATTGTTCCAGTGATTGGTTGACCCTCTCGGTTTGACCATTGGATTGCGGATGAAAGGCGGAGGAAAAAGACAAAGTTATACCTAAGCGACCACAGAATTCCTTCCAGAATTTCGATACAAATTGTACGCCCCTATCGGATACAATATTTTCAGGGACCCCATGCAGACGCAAGATATGGCTAATAAACAGGGAAGCTAGGGTACGAGCGTTAGGGAGTTTACTAAGAGGAATGAGGTGACACATCTTGGAAAATCTGTCAATGACGACCCAAATCACCGTTTTCCCCCTGGAAGGGGGCAAATCGGTGATGAAATCCATAGAGACATGAGTCCAAGGTCTCGCAGGCAGTGGTAAGGGTTGAAGCAGACCCTCGGGGAGTCTGCGAGGTACCTTGGACCTGGCACAGGTCTCACAGGCTTCTACAAACAACTTAGTATCCCGAGCCCATGAGGGCCACCAATAATGTCGTGATAACAGATACTGAGTGCCAGCTATGCCCGGATGACCTGCCAACACTGAGCAATGTGTCTCCTCCAGTACTCTTAAACGAAGGTTAGGAGGAACAAAGAGCTTATTCTCAGGGGTGTTCTTAGGGGCCAGGGACTGAGACGCTACCACTTGGGCAGCAAGATCGGGCTGTAGAATGGCTACCACAACCCCGGGAGCTAAAATAGTCTCTGATTCCCTACTAGGGACATTGCTGGTCTCAAAGCTACGGGACAAGGCGTCAGCTCTTACGTTTTTGGAACCAGGTCTAAAAGTTATTTCAAAATCAAAACGTGTGAAGAAGAGAGCCCATCTAGCCTGGCGAGGAGTAAGACGCTTAGCCTTGTCTAGATACACCAGATTTTTGTGATCAGTTAGGACCTTGATTTTGTGCTTAGCCCCCTCTAGAAAATGTCTCCATTCATCAAATGCCCATTTTATGGCAAGGAGCTCCCGGTTGCCTATGTCGTAGTTGCATTCAGTTTTGGAGAATTTCCTAGAGAAGTAAGCAATAGGTCTGAGATTGGTGAGTGTCTCTGGACCCTGTGAAAGAACAGCTCCCACCCCGACCTCCGAGGCATCCACTTCAATCACAAAAGGTTTTTCGAAGTCAGGTTGAGTCAAGACCGGAGCCACCGAAAAACATCTTTTAAGCTTGTCAAATGCCTGAACGGCTTCAGGAGTCCAGTGTACCAAATCAGCCCCTTTCCTAGTTAGATCAGTTAGGGGTTTAGCAATTACAGAAAAACCCTTGATAAATTTTCTATAATAGTTAGCGAACCCCAAGAATCTCTGTAATGCTTTAAGACACTTAGGGCGCTCCCATTTTTCAATAGCTGACACTTTTAGAGGGTCCATACAAAAAGAATTGGGTGTGATTCTGTACCCCAAAAATGAAACCTCCTGAACGCCGAACAGGCACTTTGACAATTTTGCAAATAAATGATTTAGTCTTAAAAGTTCCATAACCTTACGGACATGACAAATGTGTGAGGACCAGTCAGGAGAGAAAATCAATATGTCATCCAAATACACCACTACAAATCGTCCTAGGTATTCACGAAATACATCATTTACCAGGTGTTGAAAGACCGCGGGCGCATTGCATAATCCGAAGGGCATAACAAGGTACTCTAAGTGCCCCTCGGGAGTATTAAAAGCGGTCTTCCACTCATCACCCTCTCTTATCCTGATCAGATTGTAGGCCCCTCGCAGGTCAATTTTGGAGAACCACTTAGCCCCAACAATCTGATTAAACAAATCAGGAATAAGAGGAAGAGGGTGCTGGTTTTTCACTGTAATTTTATTTAGCTCACGATAGTCAATACAGGGGCGCAGGCCCCCATCTTTTTTCCCCACAAAGAAAAATCCCGCACCCATAGGAGAAGAAGAAGGGCGAATGTGGCCTTTACGTAAACTATCTTTGATGTATTCACGCATTGCCTCTCTCTCAGGCCTAGACAAATTAAAAATTCTTCCCCTCGGATACCTGGACCCTGGAACCAAATCAACAGCACAATCATATGGGCGATGTGGCGGTAAGACATCTACTGCTTTTTCATCAAACACATCTGCAAAATCTGACAAAAACTCAGGGATCTCTCCTTCAACCGGAGAACAATCTGCAACATTCAGCGCAACACAATGCGAAGCACAGTTAGATCCCCATTTGACCAATTCCCTGGTGGACCAATCAAATGTTGGGTTGTGTTGTGCCAACCAAGGTAACCCCAGAATAATGTCTGAAGACAAATTATCCATAACTAAAAATTCCAATGACTCGAAGTGAATAGAACCCACCCTTACATCAAGAGAGGGAGTTATATATTTCACCTTACCCTGAGCCAATGGGGTAAAATCCGCTCCAGTAATACTCAGCGGGCACTTAAGCTGAAGCGGACATACCCCCAGAGAGGACCAGAACCCAGAATTAATAAAATTAGCAGATGCCCCAGAATCCACATGGGCAAACCCAGAAATACATTTTTCACCTAAAAATAGTGAAATGGGCACCATTAATTTATTTTTCATATCGAGCGGTACCTGTGCGCCTGAATGACCCCCTCGACAATCATTCAGGCGCTGGAGTTTTCCGGCGGTGATCCAGGTCTGGATGTACATTCCTGTACACGATGTCTGGCCTTGCCACAGTATAGGCACAGATTGTGCTGTAGTCGATAGGCCCGTCGGGTCTTAGCATCTGTCGCTCCAATTTGCATAGGTTCTTCTTGAGATAGTGACAGGGGAGAAGAAGACTTAGAGAAGGAAGCAACAGATGATGGGGCTTTGAACGAGTCAGAGGTTCCCTTTTCCCTGCGTCTGTCCCGCATACGTCTATCAACCCTTATAGCTAAGGTCATGGTTTCCTCCAAGGTCTCTGGAGGGGGGTAGGCCACTAGCAAATCCTTCAACTGGTCCGCAAGACCCAGCCGAAACTGATACCGCAAGGCAGAATCATTCCAGGTGGACGGGATACACCACTGCCGGAACTCTGCGCAGTAGTCTTCTACTGGTCTCTTACCCTGACGTAAGGAGGTCAGTTGGCGTTCGGCCACCGCAGTCCGGTCAGGGTCATCATACAACAGCCCTAGGGCTGAAAAAAAATAATCAACTGAAGTCAACTCAATTGCATTGGGAGGTAAGGAGAATGCCCATTCCTGCGGTGGGCCTTGCAGAAGGGACATGATAATTCCCACTTTTTGGCTCTCATTCCCAGAAAAATAGTCTACACCCCTCTCTGAAGGATCGGAAATCCTTCCTATCTCCCTTGAATTTTTCAGGGAGCTGAACAGGTGGTTCTGGAGGTGTGGGGGTTGTCATGGTCACCTGACGGGGTGTAGCCTCTTGTTCTTGGACCCGCTCAGCAAGTCCCTGAACCAAAGTGTTCAGGTTTTGCATCTGTTCCATCAGCGCTTTCATTGGATCCATGGGGAAAAAAAAATCCCAAATGGTATGGCTGGTTATTCTGTCAGGACTGGCAGGCGTAGACAAGACAAAAGACAGTGGGCCCTAGAACTGAACCCACCCACTGTCACCTACCTACTTGCCTCAGTCGACCCTAAACGGTCGCGGACAACCACAGAGTCGGTCCCTACACTGCGTAGGTGGATACACAAAACGTAGACAGACAAACAAAACACAATGGAGGATAGTCAACTAGCAGGGTCAAAACCAAACAGACAACGCAGTACAAAATCAGAAGGAGAGCGGATAGTCAAATGTCAAGCAAGAGGTCAGAACACGGGCAGAGCAATAGCAAGGGGATTAGGACAGGGAACGCTGGGAAAGGAGCAGGGGAGCTGGGACTAGTAACAACTAATAACCAGCAGGGAACAGAGGATCTGACTGCTTTTTATCCAGGAAAAAAGACTAGGTCCAGCAGCTGATTGGAGCAGCCCAGATCCCAGCATCAAGCTCAGCTGAACAGACCTAGCAGTGCAGTAACCCCTACACTGCCAGAAGTCTGACAGGCCAGGCAGGTGTGGTTGAGAAGTGAACACAATTCAGACACAAAACCAGTGCAACAGCAGACATAAACTCAACGCTTCCTTGGCCGCCTGACATGGACTGAAGAGCGCAAAGTCACATTCCTAACACTGGCAGTATACGATTCCACTTTATATTCTGTGTCTAGCACTCATAGGGTTAATAGCTACCAAGCTTGTGTGTTCTTTTAACATGTGTTATGTGTTTTTTTAATTGTTTGTTGAACACGTGATGTATGAAATTACCCTATAAAAAGTAATGGGGATCTACATTTATCATGCATAGTTGTGAACAAGGCGCGAGAAGCGCTGAAACGCGTCAACTTTTGTATATATTGTTCCCGATGTGAAGATTTGAAATAAAGACATACTTATTTACGTATCCTGCGGGTCTGGTGCTGGATTTCCTTTTCCGTACTTTGATTGCTCTTGGCTCCGGGCTTTGCCGTGCACCGACAGCGGATACACAGCGGGTGAGCTGACCACATCAGACTGTTTGCTCAATATCTACAAGGGATTCTGAATAAGGAAGGCTATCACTCAATTTTGCAACGCCGTGCCATACCCAGTGGACAGCGCTTGATTGGAGCCAATTTCATCCTACAACAGGACAATGACCCTAAACACACCTCCAAATTGTGCAAGAACTATTTACAGCAGAAGGAGGCAGCTGGTATTCTATCGGTAATGGAGTGGCCAGCGCAGTCACCAGATCTGAACCCCATTGAGCTGTTGTGGGAGCAGCTTGACCGTATGGTACGCCAGAAGTGCCCACCCAACCAATCCAACTTGTGGGAGCTGCTTCTAGAAGCGTGGGGTGCAATTTCTCCAGCTTACCGCAACAGATTAATAGCTAGAATGCCAAAGGTGTGCAATGCTGTAATTGCTGCAAAAGATGGATTCTTTGACGAAAGCAAAGTTTGATGTAAAAACAATGTTATTTCAAATACAAATCATTATTTCTAACCTTGTCAATGTCTTGACTCTATTTTCTATTTATTTCACAATGTATGGTGGTGAATAAGTGTGACTTTTCATGGAAAACCCAAAATTGTTTGGGTGACCCCAAACTTTGGTACCTTGGTTTAAGAGCAACTTGGATTGGGAGCGTTTTGCTCACAGTTTTTCTAAATTTTAACTTGGTTTATGAGCATTGCTTTGGTTTAAGAGCTCCCTGTACTGAGTGGGAGGGGGAGTGGGGGAGGGGAATGGCCTGCATAGCTTGGTCTACAGCACTATACTCTGACCCAGGAAGTCCCCCTCACATTCCAAATCATGGCAGATCCACTTCAGGCTGGGGCTTGCATCAGGAGACAGGACTGTGGAGTTAATCTCTTCATAGCTGTAACCCCTCTCTCCTCGGACAGAGAGTGCTGCTATACTCTGCCCATATCTGTCATGCTCATTCCGTGCAGTCTCTTTCAGCCCTTGTGTTTCGCATCCTCTCCATTCCTGCTATAATCTGCCTGCATTTACACTAAGCTATACACACTGCTGCTATAATGTGCCTGCACTCACACTCAGCTATACACACTGCTGCTATAATATGCCTTCACTCACACTCAGCTATACACACTGCTGCTATAATATGCCTTCACTAACACTCAGCTATACACAGTGCTGCTATAATGTTCCTGCACCTACATTCAGCTATACATACTGCTGCTATAATGTGCCTGCACTTACACTCAGCCAGTCACACTGCTGTATAGAAAAGTTTCTGTCACTGTCCTCCTGCACAGCTCTATGATTCTCACTGCCTGATTGTCCATGCTGAACACCCCCCCCTTCCCCTTTGCTGTCATGTGACCACACAGACCTCTGACAGCAGCCCTGCTTCTCTATTCTAGCCTGTTGTACTATGCTACTGCATTATGGGGATCTACAGCTCCATTCTAAGCAAACCTATTTTTCTCTGTAATTAAAGGGGTAGTCCAGCAATTTAAAAATGTGTTCTATATTGCTGCCCGTATATAGAAAACAATAAGCATATTCTTACCTCACCACACTAGCCGTGGCAAAGTACCATCTCAGTCAGTGATAGGCTGAGCGGGCTGTCACTCTCAAGATGCCACATATCTGACTTTACCTGTGATTGTTATTTCCCTTCTTATTTATTAACTTTCTACTAATGTGGAGTTACCTGCTCTTTAAATGTAAAAATGTGAAAGCTTAGTCTACACTGTATTGCAGAAGGCCTGTCTGATGACTAAGAAATACTTTTCATATTTCTGCAATGGAAACAGCTTGGCAAATGACTGATAGAACAGCATAAATAGAAAACCAACCTAATATTTAGCTTTGGGAGACACTTCTGAATAAACAGGAAGTGGTGAGCTCGGTGCCAATGAGCAGAGAAAAGTCATAGATTTCTAAGAGCACAGACATAGTGGTAGCTGCACCGGCTTTACTACTACATCTGACGTGCTGCGTTTTGTTACCAATAAATGGTAAAGTAATATTCCAGATTTATTCTTGATAGAACATACTCTATACCATATGGCTTACATGTGTATACCTTTATAACAAAAGCACAGAATAAACTGCAGAGAAATGGTTCAGCTCATGTAGATGACATAAAAACTGTCACGGGCCTATGCAACTCAGCAACTATCATATTTGAAACAGTAGCATGATTTGTGTATATGGATAAATCTGTCAATCAAGCACAGCAAGGTGAGGAATCACCACCCTCAGGGGGCCATCCTCTATGCCTTGCCCTGTTCCCAGCTCAACTGTAAACTATGAATTCTTTGAAATATTGAAGTATTTAACAGTAATGTATGACTCACTTTAAAGAGACACTGTTAGCAGGTTTATGCTCTACTATATAAGAGTAGCATAAACTAGTGACAGAGAAACTGAAAAGAAGGATGTATCACTTACATTGCTTTATGCAGCTGACTCAGAGATATCCTCCTGAATAATGAGGATTCTGTGCACTGCAGACTAGTCCTCTCCATTATGTATGTGTGCTAAGTAGTCCTGGATATTCATGAGCACCAGCTCCCTCTGCCCACTGCAGTTGTCTGCCTATACTAGGTATATATACTGATTGGCAATGTCTGCCTATACTAGGTATGTATATACTGTGTATAGGCAGACAGCTGTCAATTAGAAGCCGTAATACATCATTCTATTCAGCATTTCTGTCTCTAGTTTATGCTGCCCTCATTTAAGGGCAGGTAGGACACAGGTAGGGACGCCACACCTCATTAGACAGTGAGCCATGCCTCACAGTTTTAGTGGCACTAATCTAAAAAAAAAATTGTGACATGTAAGACCTATACCTACTATAGTGAGACAATAAACAAATAATTTTAAGACAATGGTAGCACAGTCTAAGTATAATTTATAATATTAACCCGTTAAGGACAGAGCGTGAAATGGCCTTAATTGTCACTTTTGCATTTTCTTTTTTTTCCTCCTCGCCTTCTAACACCCAAAACACTTTTATTTTTCCACCTACAGGGCCATGTGATGGCTTGTTTTTTTCAGGAGCAGATGTACTTTGTAATCGTATCTTTCAATCTGCAATAAAATGAATGACGGAACCCCCAAAATATCATTTATGGGCCAAAAAATGCGATTCTGCAAATTTTGGGGGGTTCCATGTTTACATAATGCACTTTACGGTAAAACTGGCATTTTTTCTTTATTCTATAGGTCAGTCTGAACACAGCCATATGCATGTTTTCTAGGTTTTCTAATGTTTTACTATATTTATTAGCAGTTAAGCTTTTTTTGCAAATAGCTGAATTTAAAATGGTCCTATTGTGACATTGTTTTCTAGATCAGACGTATTAATCGCTTTTTATTATTTTTTTATACATAAAATGTCATTTCAAAAAAACAATCTCTGGGTTTTCTTTACCACTTTTTGTTATTTTGAGTCTAAAATAACGGACGTTATTTAGCAGCCTGGCCTCCCCTTAGTGCAATGACTGGTGTTTGTACATTATTTTAGTTTGGTTACTAATTGACCTTTGGTTGTGCCTTAATTGAAAAGTCCATTGAATTTAATAGTAAAGATGGAGAAAGAACGGTGGAAAAGGGAAAACTGTGTGTGAACAACTAATAAAAAACGTCTGTTGTTTGCAAAACACGTCTGAAAATAATGATTATGTTCATTATTTTGATGTCCGCGGCAAAAACGTCCGTTATTCAATACACTGTGCGCATTGGACATCCGTCTTCCCATTGACTTCAATGTATTGCCATTGGAGTCAGTTACATCGCGGCAAAAATGTCAGTTATTTTAAATATGAAAATCGGGGCGCCTTTTCTCTATTTTTATACCTTCAATGTCGGCACTCCGTCACGTGGTGCTCGTGGATATAGCAGCACTATATCAATAAAAATTCCCGGCACTTCACCACAGCTTAAGCTTGCAAAAAGTGCATTTATTTACAGGACATAGTGCACACACATAGTCGGGCAGGACGCGTTTCGGCAAAGTGCCTTTATCAAACTGCCTAATCCTCTAATTCTAATTCTCTATTTTTGACATTGTGTGAACATAGCCTAACTGTGATTTTCTGATAGAGCATGCCTGTGGCAGACTGAAGACCTGACTGCACGGAGGAAGGTAAGAGAACTCCAGCAGTCAGGCCATGCAATCAGGACGATCGCAGCGTTTAAGGGGTTAATGGCGGGCGGACGCGTGATGCCAGCACTACAAAAACATGGCCACTTTCTTCCAGAGACAGCACCACTCTTGTCTCCAGTTCAGGTGTGGTTTGCAATTAAGCTCCATTCATTTAAATGGAACTGAGTAGTAAAAGGCGCCCAAACTTGAGACAAGTTTGCTGTCTCTGGAAGAAAGTGGCCATGTTTTTGTAGCGCTGGAGAACCCCTTTAAGATTGCCCACAGACCCATACTGAGCAGAATATCCCATTTATCATCATCTGGAAAAGGGTCAGTGCACTCCCCTGACAGCTGCTTAAACACCCCTACAAACACAAGGATTGTACATGTTAAATTCCAACTGTCCCGTCACCTCGGATCATTACATTGGCATCCCCCTCATGTTAGATTCAGGGACCATGTGAAGTCGATTCAAACTGGAAAGGGTTGCAAATACTTGATTACACATATTGTAGTGGTAATAGGCATAAGTGTTAGATATTATGGGAAGCAGTATAGATATGTACAGTCAGGGCCATATTACCAGCTGCTGCTGCCCTAGGCAATAAACCTGCAGACGCTCGATCTTCACTCACCAATCAGCATCATGACTTTCTAGTTTCTGAACATCATATTGATATCTGATCAGCCTTAGGCCACATTCACTGTATGACACCACATGCAGCAGATGCCAGACCCTCATGTGGTAACCAATAGGTGTATGGCCTATAATCCAGGTAACAGCACATGACTACTGGGGGGAAAACGAGAGCGTGGTTTTGGCCATATGCATTTCTCTACATGTAGAAACATTGTCTGGATTGCGTTTTTCATTGTTTATGCCTGCTTAAAATATAAACAAATGTCCACATAGAATCAATGATTAGAGCAGTCTGCATATTCTCTGAAGGAATTCTCACCACAGGATTGGTAGATTGATAGGTAATAGCTCCAGGCATCACATTTACCACACCAGACCTGACTAACACCGCCATTTCAGACCTGACCAATACCGCCGTACTGTGACTGGATAACACCGCCATACCAGACCTGACCAATACCACCATACTGTGACTAGATAATACCACCATACTAGACCTGACCAATAACACCATAAGCCCCCCACAGGTGCCTAGTGGTAAATATGGCCCTGTGTACATAAAGTGTACTGAGTGAAAAACAAAGCCAGATACAGGTCCTTCTCAAAAAATTAGCATATAGTGCTAAAGTTCATTATTTTCCATAATGTAATGATAAAAATTAAACTTACATATAGTTTAGAATCATTGCACACCAACTGAAATATTTCAGGTCTTTTATTGTTTTAATACTGATGAATTTGGCATACAGCTCATGAAAACTCAAAAATCCTATCTCAAAAAATTAGCATATTTCTTCCGACCAATAAAAGAAAAGTGTTTTTAATTTAAAAAAAAGTCAACCTTCAAATAATTATGTTCAGTTATGCACTCAATACTTGGTCGGGAATCCTTTTGCAGAAATGACTGCTTCAATGCGGCAATGTGGCATGGAGGCAATCAGCCTGTGGCACTGCTCAGGTGTTATGGGGGCCCAGGATGCTTTGATAGCGGCCTTAAGCTCATCCAGAGTGTTGGGTCTTGCGTCTCTCAACTTTCTCTTCACAATATCCCACAGATTCTCTATGGGGTTCAGGTCAGGAGAGTTGGCAGGCCAATTGAGCACACTAACACCATGGTCAGTAAACCATTTACCAGTGGTTTTGGCACTGTGAGCAGGTGCCAGGTCATGCTGAAAAATGAAATCTTCATCTCCATAAAGTTTTTCAGCCGATGGAAGCATGAAGTGCTCCAAAATCTCCTGATAGCTAGCTGCATTGACCCTGCCCTTGATAAAACACAGTGGACCAACACCTGCAGCTGACATGGCACCCCAGACCATCACTGACTGTGGGTACTTGACACTGGACTTCAGGCATTTTGGCATTTCCTTCTCCCCAGTCTTCCTCCAGACTCTGGCACCTTGATTTCCGAATGACATGCAAAATTTGCTTTCATCAGAAAAAAGTACTTGGGACCACTGAGCAACAGTCCAGTGCTGCTTCTCTGTAGCCCAGGTCAGGCGCTTCTGCCGCTGTTTCTGGTTCAAAAGTGGCTTGACCTGGGCAATGCGGCACCTGTAGCCCATTTCCTGCACACGCCTGTGCACAGTGGCTCTGGATGTTTCTACTCCAGACTCATTCCACTGCTTCCGCAGGTCCATCAAGGTCTGGAATCGGTCCTTCTCCACAATCTTCTTCAGGGTCCGGTCACCTCTTCTCGTTGTGCAGCGTTTTCTGCCACATTTTTTCCTTCCCACAGACTTCCCATTGAGGTGCCTTGATACAGCACTCTGGGAACAGCCTATTTGTTCAGAAATTTCTTTCTGAGTCTAAGGGCCCTATTCCACAGTAACGATAATCGGCCGGATCGGCCCCATTTGGCTCGATTCGGCCGATTATCGTTTGGTGAAATAGAGAGAACGATCAGCCAATGATTGTGTCATCGGCTGATCGTTCATTTAGGGCCAGACCTAAAATCATCGTTCCCCCACCGCGCATCGCTACGGTTGAATAGCGGTGCACGGCGGACGACCAACGATTTGAGAAGAAACAGCAGCAGCAGTATCATACATTACCTGGCTGCAGGGCTTCTTCTCTGCGCTGTCTTCATCCCCAGGTCCCGCGCGCTCTATCTTCTGAATGGCCGGTCATTCAGAAGATAGAGCGCGGGGGACCCGGGGAGGAGACGGAGCGGAGGACAAGCCCTGCAGCCAGGTATGATGCTGATGATGATGTATGATGCTGCAAGGGCTGCAAGGACATCGGTAACGATGTCCTTGCAGCCCTCGCTCAACGATCATCGTGCCGTGGAATAGGCCCAGTAAACGAGCGGCGATCTAGCAGATCGCCGCTCGTTTACATCGTTGATCGGGCCCTTCTCGGCCCGTGGAATAGGACCCTTACCCTCTTGCTTGAGGGTGTCAATGATGGCCTTCTGGACCGCAGTCAGGTCGGCAGTCTTACCCATGATGGCTGTTTGGAGTAATGAACCAGGCTGGTAGTTTTTAAAAGCCTCAGGTATCTTTTGCATGTGTTTTGAGTTAATTAGTTGATTCAGATAATTAGGTTAATAGCTCGTTTAGGGAACCTTTTCATGATATGCTAATTTTTTGAGATAGGATTTTTGGGTTTTCATGAGCTGTATGTCAAAATCATCAGGATTAAAACAATAAAAGACCTGAAATATTTCAGTTGGTGTGCAATGATTCTAAAATATATGAAAGTTTAATTTTTATCATTACATTATGGAAAATAATGAACTTTAGCACTATATGCTAATTTTTTTAGAAGGACCTGTATACCTGGGTTTTACATTTTTCAAGTCAACTGCATGTAGACTTACACACAGCTCCTATCTGTTAAAGGGGTTATCCAGCGCTACAAAAACATTTCCCCCTACTGTTGTCTCCAGTTCAGGTGCGGTTTGCAATTAAGCTCCATTTACTTCAATGGAACTGAGTTTCAAAACCCCACCCAATCTGGAGACAACAGTAGGGGGAAAGTGGCCATGTTTTTGTAGCGCTGGATAACCCCTTTAAACATCATTAAAGGGGTTATCCAGTGCTACAAAAACATGGCCACTTTTTATCAGAGACAACACGACTGTTGTCTCCAGTTCAGGTGCGGTTTGCAATTAAAGGGGTTATCAAGCGCTACAAAAATGTGGCCACTTTCCCCCTACTGTTGTCTCCAGATAACCCCTTTAAGCTCCATTCACTTCAATGGAACTGAGCAGCAAAACCTTGCCCAAGCTGGAGACAACAGTGGGGCTGTCTCTGGAAGAAAGTGGCCATATTTTTGTAGCGCTAGATAACCCCTTTACCGAATAAGCAAATCAGCAGGCTGTTATTCAAGTTTACACTCTCTGGAAGTGATCTGACAACAGCATCGGAAAGGTTCTTCCCCAGGCTTATTCTGTTTTTGGAGCACTCAGCATTTCCACCAGTCTATCGTACAGCTGTCACTCTATTCCTTGGAAGACAGCCAGTTTTCAATGGGTAGTACACATTTCTAGGATAACTTAAGTACGCCCAGCAGCTGGCAACTTTTGTACATAGTCAATAGACTGTCAGAATCTATCTATTTTTGGCCGTTCTCCTGACCTGAATAGGAGCTTTCCCTTTAGCATATTTCCACATTCTGTAAATTGGCCCTTCACATTATGCAAGCCACAAAAAAGTAGTATTTAATTCAAAGTGCTTCGATATGAACTAGATATTACTTATTGATACACGCAAACATAGTTAATAAATTATGATTGCAATGCACAGACTGGAAACTTAAAGGGGCTGTGTCATGAAGCAAAGAAGGTATAATCAGCTGTGTAACACATACATTTATGTAAAGGAGAATATGTTTTTTCTAGTAAAGTAGCTTAAAGCGAATGTACCATCAGTACATTCGCTTTAACCCCTTAACGACCGAGGGCGTAAATGTACACCCTGGCGTCATTAGGGCGTTCAGGGGGGGCCGCGTGGCAACCCTGAACTAAACCGCAGCCATCCCGGCTGCTATCTGTTTTTTTTATAAGTAAAAATTCCCTTCCCTAATAAAAGTTTGAATCCCCCCCCCCCTTTTCCCATTTTATAAATAAAAATAAATAAATTAACATATTTGGTATCACCGCATGCGTAATCGCCCAAACGACTAAATTATCACATTCCTGATCTCGCACGGTAAAGGGCGTAAGCGAAAAAAAATGCCAAAATTCAAAATTGTGCATTTTTGGTCGCATCAAATACAAGGTACCAATAGAAAATACCTAAAAAAAAAAAAAAAAAAGAAAGTACAGGTCATGGTGCAAAAAAATGACACCTCACACAGCCCACTTAGACCCAAGGATAAAAGCATTATAAGACTATGTTCACACAAAGGTCTCTAAAAAGATCATCCCGGCTGGTACTGTGGTAACGGCCGGATGATCTGTAGTACCGCAGAGTTCTGATACGGGTGCATCCGTGCGCGCCCACATGAGAACTCCCCACTGCTTACTATGGAGCGTGTGGCAGGAGCCGCTCGCTCCATAGTGTGCACTGAGAGAGTTTTCTGCGGCTGCTATTCAGTGAATAGCGGCCACGGAAAACTGACATGTCAGTTTTTTACGGCACCGCTAGGGATCCCGGACGGAGTGTATACTATGTGTACTATTGTAACAACGGCAATGATTCCCACGGAACTTACGTTGTGTGAACATAGCCTAAGGATGGAAATAGAGCAATTTTAAGGAACCTTTTTTTTTTTTTCAAAAGGTTTTAATTTTTCATATTAAATAAAACAGAAGTTACATATCGTTGCAATCGTACTAACTTGAGGAACAAACGACATAAAACACAAACACCCCCCCCCCCCCCCCCAAATAAAAAAAAACGTGTTTTATTTTTTAATTCACCCCACATATATTTTTTTTCTGGTTTCACAGCATACTTTATGCAAAAAGTGAGCCTGTCATTGCTAAAAACAATTAGTGGCACAAAAAAATAAGGGCTCATGTGGGTCTCTAGATGAAAATTCTATGCTAAGTGCTATGGCCTTTTAAGCACCAGGAGGAAAAAACAATTGGCTTGGTCCTTAAGGGGTTAAGCTTTGCCCATGGATAGAACAACGCTGGTGTGGGGAAGCCTATGCCGCAGTCCTTTTTTGAACCGTGGCCCAGTTCCCGTGTACGGCGCCATTCTATTCCCGGGCACTAGCTGGAGCTGAAGCCCTGAAGGTTGGCACTGGAGGCAGGAAACCCCTGCCCCTCTCTGATGTGGCTCCTTTGATTCTAATGAAGCAAAAAGGGCAGACTAGATGGACCCAGTGGTCTTTTTCTGCCGACAATCTACTATGTTTCTAAACTGCGTCATAGAGGGGCGGAGTGAAAATATAGTCTCTGGATGGAGAGGATTGACTGCAGAGTACTAGTAATTTATCCTGTAGGCCTTTTGATCCATACTGCGCTGTGTGTACTTTTTGTGCTGCTGATTTTGGAGATCATTGTGCAGCGCCAGAAAGGTAGCCAGGTAGCCAGAAAGAAATGCACAGTATTATTCTGAGGACATTATCACAGCAGAAGAAGACAGAAAAACAATACTCCAAAATCTTCAGACCAACATGTTTTAGGCTCGCAGGCTCTGAGTCAATGAATAAGGGCCCGCAAGCCTGAAACATGTCGGTCTGAAGATTTTACAGTACGTGTTTTTATAAAGATGTATCGATTGGACTACACTGAGTTGCTGCATATCTCTTCCATTCATGTTCAAGTTATGCTGTTCCTGCCAGACAGCAGATCTGAGCACCATTTCAGAAATTTTAAATGTTTTGAACGTATTCCACAAACCTGTTAGATTAATAAATGATGAATGTTCCTTTTGCTATGTTTACACTAAGCGATAAATCGCCCAATCGATCGTTTAACGATTTTGAAGCAACTATTTGGTTTTTATAACGATCAGCGTTTAGACGAATAAATTGTTAGAAAAATCGTTTGAAAATTCGTAAGAAAAATCGTTATTGCGATTGTTTTTAAGATCGCTTAAGCCCATCTTTTACATAGGGAAAATCGGTGAAAGACTGTTTACCCGAAGCGATCTGCGACTTTTTTGCCAACAACGATTTGAGAACATGTTGAAAGATCAAAATGAACGATTGCTCGTTGGTCGCTCAATCGTTCGCTGTGTTTACACGGAATGATTATCGCTCAAATGCAATCGTTGCGAAAAGTCAAACGATAATTGCGAAAAGTCGAAAATTGCGAAAAGTCGAACGATAATTGCGAAAAGTTGAAAATTGCGAAAAGTCGAACGATAAGTGTTCCGTGTAAAAGCAGCATTTCTCTAGTAAATTTACATTTTAGGTTGATAAAAAATATATATTTATATAATTTGTATATAGAGCTTTTGTTTTTAGGGGTTACTTAGAAAATACAAAGCATTTACATGTGTTTAATAAAGTTGATCTTTAGTTGATTTTGTTTTAGAATCCTCACATTTTTGCTTTTGAAATAACTCACAGTTGATACCAAATAGATTACTTTTTACAAATTTTTATTAGCACTGTTTACAGATATGTTCCATAGTGAAATTCCTAAAAGATCATAACTCTGCTAAATGGTTCACCACAGAGACATTGCTATAATCTCAATACACCCACTGTAATAGTGATGTTCAGCATGCAGAAAAGAATTCCGGTGTGAGCCCTGCCTTAGCTACTCCCCAAAGACATACCAAACTTTAGAAGCCACAGTAATACAGTACCTGGCAGCTGACTTGAAAGGGAAAATGTCATCAGAATTTAGCATGTTTTTTTATTATCTTTCAAGTCTTGTTTTTTCCATGTATCTATTATTTTTATTTTTAGGCTATGTTCACACGGTGTATAAACCACAGACGTTATTTGGCACTCAAAACAATGGCCGTTGTTTTAAGTATCAAAATAACGGCCGTTGTTTTAAATGTTATTTGCATTGAAGTCTACGGACAATGGCTGGAAATAATTAACATGATAATTTTTTTCGATGGACATAGCAAACACCGGCTGTTGTTCAATACATTGTCTAAACACCGGCCGTTGTTTGCATTGATTTCAATTCAAATCATTTCATTATGAAAAGAACGGCTGCTGTGTAAATTAAAAAAACAGTCGTTCTTTTCATAAAAAGTATGCTGTATGAACATAGCCTTAAACAAAAACAAAGTAATGCAATGCAGTATACAGAATACAGTAATACAATGCGATCTGGTGTTGTTACCATCCAGTGTTGAGCCGCCAGATCAAAATATGCAGCATTTTTTTCCAGTATAAACATGTTGGAGGCCAACTATGCTGAATGGTTCATTAATGTGGTACCATACTTCCTTTCTATCCTTTGAGGCACCATATGGGACACCATGCATGCACCATACTGAATAAGTAAGACTTTTGGACATATATGTTTAGGTTCTAATAAAATGCTAGTACTTTTTGTTCTGTTCTGATCACTTTTTCACCAGTGACCTCATTATTAGGATCATGAGGAAAGGCAACACTATATAGACCAGCATATAGACAACACAGGATCCCCCACTAACAAAATGTGATGGCACAGCTCTCCTCGGAAAGAGCTGAGTACGCCGGATGTACCTCAGCCCAGTTCGGTCATCTTTAGCTCCAACCTATTCTGCAGTGCAATACAGAGATTTTAGTCACCCATATTGGTCCCTGTGCCTAATGGGGCTCACAATTAAGGATGGTCCGAACCTGCCGAGCTTCGGGTTCGTACAAACCTGAACTCTCGGCAATGATTCCCGCTGTGGATAGGGTGGATACAGCGGGAGGACCGCCTGGAAAACTGGGATACAGCCATATCCACCCTCTCCACGGAGCGGGCAGACAGCGGGAATCATTGCAGAGAGTTCAGGTTTGTACGAACCCGAACCTCGGCAGGTTTGGACCATCCCTACTCACTATGTTTTGGAGAGTGTGATAAATTTCATGCAGACATTGGGGGGCATACATGTAGCTGTTATTCCAGGACCCCAACACTACAAAGTAACATGGCTAACCTCTGTTCCCACGACAACATGGCTAACCCCCCACAGAGGTCAATGCAATGCTGGTGTATTGAAAAATCCTGGAGAACCCCTTTAATTCGCGTCCTGAGAATGCAAACACAATTGGAAGAGGTGGCAGTCAGTCTCACAAGACATAGTAAAGATTCTCAATAACCTGAAGTAACACAACATTCCTC
Organism: Dendropsophus ebraccatus; assembly: GCF_027789765.1. Lineage (NCBI taxonomy): Eukaryota > Metazoa > Chordata > Amphibia > Anura > Hylidae > Dendropsophus > Dendropsophus ebraccatus. The sequence continues at coordinate 89,506,142 of NC_091454.1, read as the reverse complement.
ATACTTATTCTCACAACATTGAATACATTATACCAACCATTATCTTGTTCATCAATTATATACAGTTAAAGGAGTTTAGCCAGGTTCAACTCCAAGTGATGACTGCTAATAACAGCCATGCAACATACTAATGGAGAATGAACTTGTATTCTTATTTCATGCTCATTCTTTTCTTCTCATCCCTTTATTGTACATTGTATTTTATTTTGAACACATTTCTAGTAAAGTTACAGCTGTTATTGTTAAATTAAAGATTACTATTTGCTAATATATGAAGGATTGACAGTATAATAAAAAAAATCAATATGACAGGTAGGGGCATATGATGATTATTAAGATAAACTTACTTTAACCATGACTTAAGTTGTTAATTAAATTTTTATCTACTGGAAAACAAAATCCTAACAAATTGTCTGTTAATAGCCAATATTATTCCACTTGACCCTAAGGCTATGTTCACTAATTGTAATACAGCGGGCTATTTAGTACGACTGCTGTATAAAAACAGAAGGTGCAACAGCAACCGACAGGTGCAGGGGCTCACTGTACATACTCCTCCCAGCGTACACACGGTAAACACCTGCTCTGTAGATATTAAAAAGTGGGGATCTTAGCAAACTATTTGATCAAACAGAGTGTACCATGTCGCCAGGTAAGCCACAAGCAGCGTGCAACCTGCAGTGTGAACAGAGTCATAGATGTGCGGCCAATTTTTTCTTTTTCCTTTTTCTTTTTTCTGCTGTATAAAAACGACATACAAACTATGGCCGCTGTAAAGTACTGTCACATTGGCTGCAGGAACATCTTTTTACTATTTGGATTGTGTGCGCCTTTGGGTGTGCCCGCAATCCAACTAAGTATTGAACACAATGTAAAGTGCGGCCAGCTACATTGTGTAGAAAATAGACATGTTCATCATTTTCTATGGCCAACACAGTTCAACAACGGCACAGTGTATACTGTGTGTATACACTATGGCCGTTGCTACAGCCGTTCTTTTTTACTGAAAAGAACCACCGTTGTTAATGACATTTTTAGGTTGTGTGAAAATAGCCTAAATGTGGCCATATTCCTATGCATCTGTTAAGAAAATATGCCAATAATTTTCCTATGTTTAAAGTCCATCAGATCATTCACAGCTCATTCAGAAATCTACTGAGGATATAAATATGCAGAATGAATTAAATAATCTAGTCGTGAAGTAGTCATATATTTAAGTAATGTTTATCAGACATGCTTTAAATAAAAGGCATATAGAGTTCTGAAAACATATTCTTATACTGTTTGTTATTCAATAGCCAAACTTGGAAAAAAGAAACACTTTTTATAACAAATGTCCAACCAATAAAACTGTCAGCCCAGGGTTAATAGAAAGACACACTTGGGTCAGGTGAGAGATTTCCTTTAGCATGTTGAGTCCATTGGCATCCTAAAACCACTCAGGCAAAATCTGCAAACAGCAGTATATGCTCGCATATGGGGTACTGCCATACTCAGGAGAAATTGCATAATACATTTTAGTGTTTTTAGTGTTTAGTGTTTTTGCAGGCTAATATCAAAAACTTTCCTCAAGTATCTGTGGGATGTAAGGGTCCTTTTACATGGGCTGATAAAGGCCCAATTAATACTGTAAACAAGAGCCGATCTGCTAGATCAGCACCTGTTTACTGGGACTATTACATGGCCCAATAATCGTTTAGCAAGGGCTGCACAGACATCATTAGCCCTTGTCCAAACAGTTAATACTTTACTTGTCCACGATCTTGGTCTTCTTCTGCACTCTGTATGCGTCTCAGCACAGGGCACTACAGCTTCAGAGTGGCCTGTCTGAGCTGAAAAGCCGCTCAACCAATTACTGATTAGCTGAGCAGCCGGTCCGAGCTGACAGGCTGTTTGGCAATGGTTAGCCGTAGGTCACGCATTGCTATTCCACGTAGCAATGCACAGTCGGCGGCCAATGATTTAAGGTCTGGGCCTGAAGAAACAATCATCGGCTGTGTCATCAGCTGATCATTGTCTCTATTACACAGAGCGATAATCATCCGAATCGAGCCATTTCGACTAATTATCACTCTGTGTAATTGGGCCCTAAATGCACACTACACCTCTAAATACTTCTTTAAGGAGTGTATTTTCCAAATTGGGTTCAGGAATTAGGTTTCCCCTATATTCATACCATGTGGGCACTGCAAACGCACATGGCACCCTAAAACTATTCTTGCAAAATCTGTACAAAAAGGGCGCTCCTCCCTTTCCGAGCCCTAAAAGTTTTTGGTCACTTATGTGTTATTACTGTGCTGTATTTTGGATCAAGCATTTTTTTTTCTCATTGTCACCTTCCAAGTACTATAACTTGTGTTTGCTATTCTTTTAAGGGGTTAAACATTGTAAAAAAACATATTTTCTAATGATCTTTGCATTATCTTATATTTTCTCAAATTAAACCTAAACCTACTACTGTACTGACCTTCACTCAAGTTCCAGGGGTGCCATAAAAATAATTCTGCTCTTAATTGTAGGAGGAAATTGGATAAATAATTATACAGGCACTTACAACACCTGATAAACTGTCTGCAGAAGTTTTAACTTTCAGCTTGTTCAACTCTAATGTTACACATTGCAACTCGCTTGGAAGGGAAAAGCAGCACTTTACATCATGCACTTGACCTTTCTCTGAACTGTCTTCATCTCAACTTGCAGCAGATCTCACCAACTGGAAGTCCATCTGCTTAAACTTTCCATTGCTAATCTCTCCTCACCATGACCCTATCAGTCATACAGCTCTTCTAAATACATTGTGAATGTAACTTATTAACAAATAGAACATGAAACATCAACCAAAACTTCCCTGTCGAGATGTTCTGTTCCAGTCAACAGGTGTGTGAGTGAATGTTTTTCTTTGACAATTCTATATACTATGTACAATATGCATATTTATTTCTCTGGAAAAAAACTCACATTGCTATGACAGGCCACTTACTTTAAATGCCATTTTGTTATAATAACACAGATTCACTACTGGCAGTAGCGGTAATGTATATTATGAAAATACCAACCATAATTCCAACATGATGGTCATAAAATGTAGAATAGTCACTTCACTAAATTGACTCCAACAAAATTACGCAATAAAGAATTAACAGCTAAGATGTAGGATTAGTGTTGCAGATGGAGGAGTTTAAGACTGTGAGACTACATGACACAACCATATCGATATGTAATTTGCACCATTACATAACCTTGGTCTCACATATACTACTCACATGGACACATCTCTGCATCACCTCTGCTACAGAGTTACATGTCAGAGTTACAACTAAATCAGAATGTTATAATAAATGGAGAAACCAATCATTACTGTGTGAACTTTGTGTGTCTGTCCAATTATTGGCCTAATTATTTAAAATAATAACTTTATTAGGATTTTTTTGTACTTCTGTTTTTTTCCCCACAGGTTTTTAAAATATTTATTTATTTATTTTTTGTTTATTTACAAAAATGCTTAGATAAGCTTTACTATTTAGACATCGATCTGCAGGTATTAGATGACCCAGCATGTGACAGAAAAATAATTCCATACAACATCTCCACCAGCCTGGACTGCTGATACCTGACAGGAAGGGTTCATTGTCTCATGCTGCTTCCACCAAATTCTGACCATCTCATCAGAATGGTGCAAACTAAGGGTATGTACACACAACATCTGCAACGATTTGCAACGATGTCCGCGACTATTAGGAAATTTACGTTGTGCTGCAATCTATGGAATCCCGGCCGGAGTGTATATATATATAGGAGGACATTTATTAAGTCCGGTGTTTTCTGCACTGCAGTACCAGCACTACTGGTACTGCAGTATCGGGCGTTCTAAGACATGACTGAGTGACAGAACAGCTGGTGTGATACAATGTGTGTATCACACCGGCCTAAATGAGGATCCATCTGACCAGGCAATTGCTTTGGACCTCATCTGCTGTTTTTGCCACTCTGTGCTTAGGAATAAGGAGTCTTTGGAAGCGTTAGTTGCAGCACCAGCGGTTGTTGCCTTCAGCTGCAGTTTGCTTGACTGTTACTTGACACTGTTGCATTAGAAAACACTACAAAGTTGTCAGATTCTGAATCTTGCCGCCCACCAGGCTAGCACTGATAAGCATGCCTCATTTGCTTATCATGTCTTATCAAGTTGCTCAGGTCCCTTGATTACCACACTGTGGATTCATGCTGAACCAGATACACGGAAAATTTGCTGACTTGATTTCATGCTGCACTTTGGGATCATAAGTCAAATTTCTATACCAGGAAGCTCCTGTCATAAAAGGGCAGGTTTCTCCAATAAAGTGGCCATTTAGTATATATCCAGGTTCATTAGCCTGTGATCTTATTCAGACTGTTTTTGGGACATACCTTAGTACTATTATGATGCATGATATCACATGGTTAATTCCTTTATGAAAATAGGTATACAGTTATGTCCCACTTGCATGAAGGGTGTATGGCGCAATTGCAGTACTGAAGGGCTCAGGATTCTATACCCAGCAGCCCCTGGCTGCTTTTAGTATCTAAGAGCTCCTACTAAAGAGGCACCATGACAATGACCAAATCTGACAGTGTCATTTAAATGGTATCGCTGTGCATAACTGGTGGATCAGTGGTTGGGATCAGCTTCTTGCAACACTATCGCAGGGAGCTGATCTGTTTTCAGGCCAGCCTGAGATGTTTGCTAGGCCTTTATGGCTGCTGTTACTATGCTATTTATACAGCATATGACAGGCTGTACCAATACAACACTGATCTGATAAATCAATGTAGAACGTAAGTACTGCATTGATCTGTATAAACAATGAAGTGGTTGCTCATACAAGTTCCCTACCAGACTACAAAAGTGTATAAGAAAAATGTTTTTTTAAAAATATAAATTTTTGTGAATGTCGTAAATGAAAAAAGCATACCAGATGCCATAAATGCTTTTTTGCTGTCACATCCCAGCCCAGAAAAAAAATGGAGTAAAAAGTGATCAAAATGCCCATTCTATACCAAAATAGTAAAGATAAAAATTACAGATCATGGCATAAAAATGCAGCTGTGTAGACATAGCTACTACGAGTTTAACCCCTAGATGACCCAGGGCGTATAGTTACGCCATGGAAGTCTGTCCCCAGACGACCTAGGGCGTAACTGTACGCCCTGGGTGTTTCTCCCGCTATGAAGCGTGCTCCGGAGCGGAGCGCGCTTCATAGCAGGTGGGGGCTGGCTGCAATCAGCAGCCGGGACCTCACCGGTAATGACACGCTGCAGCGATCGCGCTGCCGCGTGTCATTAACTCCTTAAACGACCGCGGCGTTTAAGTGTAAGTGACAGGGGGAGTCCCCTGTCACTTACCGATCGGGACCCCCGCAGTGTGACTGCGGGGGTCCTGATCGGTAAAACGGACTGCCGGAGGTCTCTCACCTGCCTCCGTGCGGTCCGATCGGCGATCTGCTACACTGAGCCTGCAAAGGCAGGCTCAATGAGCAGATCGCCGATAACACTGATTAATGCTATGCCTATGGCATAGCATTCATCAGTGTAGAAATCAAACTAATGTATGTACAAGTCCCCCAAAGGGACTTCAAATGTGTAAATAAAAAAAAGTTAAAAACACCAATACACTACCCCAAAACCCGTCCCCCAATAAAAGTTGAAATCACCCCCCTTTCCCATTATATAAATAAAACATATAAAAATAAATAAACAAATAAACATATAATATACCGTAGCGTGCGTAATTGTCCGATCTATTAAAATATAACAAGCGTCATTGCGAACGGTAAACGGCGTACACGAAAAGAGGGAAAAAAGTGCACGGATTACCGATTTTATGTTACATTATATATAAAAAAAATTAATAAAAAGTGATCAAAACGTCCGATCTTCACAAATATGGTATTAATAAAAACTAGAGATCATGGCGGAAAAAATGACACCCCATACAGCCCCGTAGGTGAAAAAATAAAACCGTTATAAGTGTCACAATAGGCCCATTTTATTTATAATTAATTGCCAAAAGAAAGGATTTCATTTAAAAAAATTTATAACATTAGAGAATCTGTGTAAACCTGCATGTGGTTGTGTTCGGACTGACCTATAGAATAATAGTATCATGTCGCTTTTACCATATAGTGCATTACGTAGACACAGGAACCCCCCAAACGTTACCATATTGCATTCTTTTTTGCAATTTCACCAATTTATATCTTCATAAATAATATATTTGGAATTCCATCATACATGTTATGGTAAAATGAATGACGCCATTACAAAGTACAACTATTCCTGTAACAAATAAGCCCTTACATGGCCCTGTAGATAAAAAACTGAAAGTGCTAGAGCTCTTAGAAGGGGAGGAGGGAAAAATGGAAACACTAAGATCAAAATTTGCGCGGTCCACTGGGTCATTTTGGGCCTGGTCCTCAAAGGGTTAAAGGTCTGGTGTGGTGTTCAGCATAATAGCAATACAAATTGTAATTGTGGCACAGGCTGAGAGAAATGACAGCAGTGAGCTTCATGTCACAATAGATCTCTGTAGGCCAAAGGAAGTGGTCTTTTTGCCCATGACACAGCTGTCACCACCCCTTCCACCCTTCTCTACCTTGGTGCACCATGTGAGCAAAATAAAGAATTACATCAACATTTGGTGAGTGCCGCTGCTTTCATTTTTTCTCATAGCTTGGGGCACATTAGATGAAGACAAAATGAAAAATTGCAACACTTCCCAAAAATGTTGTAGTTTATGTAAAAATAATTGGCTTTACAGGCAAGCAATAGACATTGCTGGTGAATTTCTGATTTTCTATCAAAAGACAAATGACATCACTATTGTGTGAATTTGTGATTATTCTAAGTGCTTCATGACAAAATCAGGTGACATTTATTAGTTTAACAGCCTAGTTTTACAAACGGCAGGCAGAGGTGATGTCATTGTTAGCATAGTGCAGGGTAGTGTTGTCTCATTACACAATGTGCAGCCAGTGCTTTCTGGGTTTTAGTTCCCTTTGAACAGGCACACATTTTCAAATGGTCTAGTGCATTACAGTATTTCTAAATATGATTAGGCTTGCAGTCTGACTTCCCTGGCACTCCCTGATATGACTTACAGTGCAAAGCAATTCAAAGAGCTTCTGAAACTTAAAGAAGGCAAGTCTTTAGCGCATAACACTATATATCTACATAGCAAATAGTATTATAGTAGACAAATAATGTTATGCTATATTTATTAAAGTAAACTTAATTTATTTGCAGTGCACAAATGTAAGAGATAGCAGGATTGTAATCTCATAAATAAACTCCTGCAAAATGATAAAGAAAATAAGAAATGTATATTCAGTTTATGTGTGTATATATAAAATATGCACTGCACTGGTATGTCTGTCTATAATACCTGGTAAGAAAATAATAGCCACATCAGAAATGTTTGCTAATATTACCTCCTAATGTTATGGAAGCATCTGGATTTAGTTGAAGAGCAAATTACTGCCTACTAGGGTTGTGAAGTAACAAAGTACTGTAAAACATACTCATCTGACCTTTCCAGCTCTAGCGCTCCATCCCATCCCAGTCCCACTGTTTACTTACCCTGCTGGCTCTCCTGCTCACATTTCAAACATGCTGTAGACCATCACTGAGTTTATTGGGCTCACATAAAACTCATAGATAAATCTGTTTCACAGTAAAAGATCGATAGACTCCAATTAGATCCTAATTCATAACATCCAAGCAAACTTTGTGAAAAGAACAACAACAAAAAACACCCCTAAATGTATGCATAGTACCCATATTTTTAACAGCAAAAAAGACCGGTTTCCCTGTCACCAGTTTTTTTTTTTTTCTTTCTCCTTTTGATTGTTTGTTTGGAGGAACAATTTGTATTTTTAGTGCTGCCATGTAGTAATAATAACAATAATAATAATAATAATAATTATTATTATTATCATTATTATTATTAATAACATTTACTTTAGGGGGGATAGTAAAGTAAAAAGTAATTGTACAGATTTGGGGTGGGGTGTTAGGTGTTATAGTGTTACCTATTTCTTTTTTACTGATTAGTGCCAGATACTAAGCCATTTAGTGATTTTTTTTTAGTAAATTATTATGGGTCAGCCATCTTGCCTGAGCTGTTTGTAACAGCATTTAGAGATATGCTTTAGAGCAAGCCCCAATTAACATCTCCACTATTCCTTGTATTGGGCAGGTTTGTAAGCATGCTTTATGACCTGTGCAAAGGGGAGGGGAGACTGAGCTGCTATTATCTTATCTATATACTGGTGTCACACATCAAGGCCATTTTTTGGACGTTGTGTGAACCTAGCCCAATTCTGTACAGATCACTTTCCAGCAGTGTCTTTATTATCATTACAGATAGAACAGGAAGTCACAACTTAGATGTTGGAAAAGGTTAATTAGTTATGCATTAGCTGATTGTAAAATACACTATTGGCAAAAAAAGTTTAAAAAAAAAAAAAAAATATATATATATATATATATATATATACACACACATACACTCAAGTGCAAGGGTAGATGTTAACTATAATTCACACCAGTTACTGACATGTATTTTTTTTATTGTGTCAAAGTAGTAAAACATAGAAAAGCTCCATGAAGTTGGTATCACATTAATCATTAGAGGCATAGCTAGGCTTTTTTTATACCCAGGGCAACTATTTATTTTTGGTACCCCTTTAAGTAACTCTGTGATTTAAAAAAAAAATTATTTCATTGTTCTTGTGTTTCAGGAACACAATTTAAAAGGGGCTGTCCAGGTGTGATGGCCCCTTACCAGAATTAGTCATCAATATTGGATTGTGAGGGTTCGGATTCCTGGTACTGTGATCAGAGGCACATTGTTCCTGTGAGTGCTACAGTGTTTACACAAGCTGATTAGTATGTACTTGCATACCATGCATCACTGCTACAAATAGTATGGCAATTGTGAGCATAAGAAGGCTTGTAGCTAGTGTAAACACAGAGGAAGCATCAGCACTCCCACAAGCGCAGCACACCATTAAACAGCTGACTGGTGGAAGTGCTTGGAGTCCGACCACTGACAAATGTGGGCAGCCAAAGTTCACCACAAAGCTGGTGGCTGGGACCACCATTGTACAAGAAAAAACTTTGAAAAGGCCAGAGCACTACATAATTAATGAAGTCCCTTTATTCTCTGGATCAGTGAGGGTCCCACAAATAGCTGGATTCCCACCAATAAGAATCTGATGGCATATTGCTACATACTACATGTAGTGGGAAAACTCTGTTCAGGGTATTTTCACACATATTTTCGGTAGATTTTCTGCAACAAAAAAAATCCACAGTGCTTCTGCACCAAAATCCACTGCTGCTGATTGGTTTTCTGGCTTTACTGCAAAAATCAAGAATATCAGCACTGTGTGAACATTTGCGATATACCATTTAGGAGATGGGCACTCATTTACAGTGTGGCTTTAATCGTCTCATACGGCTTTGAAGTTGGTCCACTTCCCCTTTCCCTTCAATCTCAACTGTACATGGGTCACATACCCCACCTGTGCCCCCATCCATACCTATATACCTGGTAATCATGCGTACCTGCAGAATTTTCCACCCTTAAAAAAAGTCTTTCAATACATTTTTGTACTCCAATAAGTTGCCAATGAAGATACATAATAACATATGTAGTGAGGTTAAAAAAAGATCACATGTCCATTATGTTCAATCATGGGAGAAGATCTTCTATAGTTCTATATACGCATTATTGGTATTTTGTGCTAAGAACTTGTGTAAGACTATAGTGAAACCCTCCACTGTTTTGCTGTGACCAGCTCCTGGGTTAGACTGTTCCACAGATTCACTGTAAAGAAAGCCTTTCCCCTCTGAAGCAGAATCTTTTTTTTTTCTCCAGGCGAAGGGAGTGCCCACTTGTCTTTTGAGGAGGTTTTACCTAAAACATCTTTTCACTATATTTTTTAATGGGCCATTTATATACTTAAATAAGTTGATCATATTCTTGTCTCTTTTCAAGACTAAACAGATTTAATACTTTTAATATTTCCTAATATAGGACATTGTTTTTAAGAACTAGCACCCAAAAAAAACCAGAACATTCTAGGTGAGGCCGCACCAAAGCTTTATAAAGTGGTATAATTATTTCTCTGTCCCGCGAGTCCAAGCATGTTTAAATACGTGACAATATCCTGGTGGCCTTAGAAGCAACTGATTGACATTGCGTGATGTTCTCTAGTATATTATCTACAAATACGCCCAAATCCTTCTCCATCAGCGACTCTCCCTAGGACATATGATGCATGCAGGTTATTAGTATCTAGATACATAACATTACATTTATCCACATTGAACCTCATTTACCAAGTACATGCTTTTAATTAAGGTATATTATTCAAAGACTATACTGTACTACAAAGCTTGTTTTATTTATAAAAATACAACATTGCTGTTAACTCCTTCCCCTGTATCATTAATAAATAGGTTAAAAAAACCTTTAGGGGGGTTCACATATAACAGAATCGCAGCTAAATCTGCTGCAATTCCCTTCCTGTTAGCTTCAATAGGATTACATAGTCGCAGCGGAATTGTCATCCCATTGCGAGTAAGTAAGTGGCAGCCCCTTTAACCCCCCGCAGCTCTGTGCATACATTACCAGTCAGCGCTCCGGCTTGTTCTAGGGCTTCCGGTGTCTGGACGTCCCACTCAGCCAATCAGTGGCTGCAACTAGAGATGGGCGAGCATGCTCGTGCAAGCTTGGTACTTGTTCGAGTATTAGGGTACTCGATGGTTCTCATTACATCTTGCGATAATCGAGACAATGGCATTTTCCTCTTCCTGCATGTTTGGCGGCTTTTTCTCAGCCAATCATCATGCAGGAGAGTCTTTGGGAGCTCGTAGCATCACTTGGGAACCCTACATTTTGATAGCAGTGATTGGCTGGCCAAATCAGATGGCCTGGGCATATAAGAATCAGGTCCCACAATTGCTTCAGACACAGGCTGGATGAGCATAGGGAGAGAGCTGCTATCTGTCAGGGAGAGTGTTAGGAAGGGTAAAATAGTGTCTGTTAGGCAGGAATCATCCACAAAGAGCCCAACAGTCCTTCTAAGGGCTACAACTACATTTTATGGCCTCCTCTTCGCTGCTGGCTGGGACTTGTAGTGCAGTTACCACCATCTTGGCTGCATACTGTGCAGAGAGACTGGTGCCAGAAAGGGGACAGCACGTGGTCGACATAGACCCTAAAGAGTCCTCTCAGTACTCATTTTTGCTGCTGCTGTACCTTGGCTTGCTGGTATCTGTAGTGTAGCTCCACCTATCCTGGCTGTGCAGTGTGCAGTCTAACAGGTGCTCTAAAAAACAGCACCTGGTACCTGGTACACACATACTCCATAGACTACACCAAGAGGCCTTCCAGTTGCACCTAGTTGTGTGCTTTCCTAACAAGTGCCAGCACATGTGCCTTGCCCATCTGGGTCTGGGTCGGCAAAATTGTATTGAGGGCCACCACCTGGCTGTTGCCCATAATTTGGCGTGATGTTGCGATTAGCCAGCCCCAGAGGCATCCATGCATGCTGCCCCTGCTGTTTCCGGTCCATTTCCGTGTTGTTTCTATCATTTTCTGAGGTTTCCAGGTTTCTGAGGTTTTCCGGTGCAGGGCTGTGGTCTTTGGTCCCCTGCAAAAATGCTTGAGTTTCCCATTGACTTCAATGAGGTTCGTTACTCGAAACGAGCACACGAGCATCGGGAAATATTCGTCTCGATTAACGAGCACCCGAGCATTTTAGTACTCGCTCATCTCTAGCTGCGACGGGACAGTGCACTGATCAGCTGAGCGGGATATCAGGACAAGGAAGCCACAGAACAAGCCGAAGTGTGGACTGGGTAATGTATGCACCGGGTTAAGGGGGCTGCCATTTACATACTCGCAGAAGGATAACAATTCTGCTGTGAGTATGTAATCCTATCGAAACTGACAGGAGGGGAATCGCAGAGGATTTTGCTGTGAACTTGCTGCGATTCTGTTACTTGTGAAGCTACCCTAAAGCTACATCAAAGGAAAAAACTAACTCTGGCTCTACAAATGCAAAACAAAGGCCCCGACTAATTCATGATCCAGCAGTTTATCGCTCAAAATCCCAACTCATCATTTGCTAGACCTATGACATCACAAAGTGTGACATCACACAGTTATTACCACTAGAGATGAGTGAACCGGGTTCAGGTTCGAGTCGATCCGAACCCGAACGATCGGCATTTGATTAGCTGGGGCTGCTGAAGTTGGATAAAGCTCTAAGGTTGTCTGGAAAACATGGATACAGCCAATGACTATATCCATGTTTTCCACATAGCCTTAGGGCTTTATCCAAGTTCAGCAGCCACCGCTAATCAAATGCCGAAAGTTCGTGTTCGGATGGACTCGAGAATGCTCGAGGTTCACTCATCTCTAATTATGACATAAAGTGACTTTCTGCTCTGACAATAGGCTGGAGGACGAGTTAATCTTCTCTATATAAAACTGCGGTACAATGTATTGAATAAAGACTACAATTCTGGACTATAATACAGGCTATAACTCAATGCCAGTACACGTATATTGACATTTTTGTACAGTTACTGATCTTGAACCTCAATTATATCTGTAAACTGTAAAGTGGTGATCATATGTGAACATATGACTGAACAGATTTCTGAGATGTAGTCTCATTCAACATTCTGAGCTCTGTGAGAAAATGTATATAACACTGTGAAACATACTAAATAAATAATGGCAGCAAATGATTCAAAAACTTTAAAGAAAAAAAGCTCTGAGTTGTCTGGAGACCAAGTTTATCAATGTGTGCCAAGATGATTAGAAGTAAATTCTCATGCATAGAGGTATCAAATGAAAACAGATATGCATTCATCACTCATATATCAGGCTGATGGCTAAAAGATAATCAATGCAGTTAATGTTGATTGGAGCCCTGGTGCAATTGCTGATGTATTGGGATGTAAGTGTGGCTGAACATATATTATTCATATGACTGACAGCATCCTCTGGCTAATACACTTTGTTGTAGTGTTTTTGTCCAGTATTCTCATTATGAGATATCATGTCTATCTGGGCCAGGTGATAATATCATTACTTTTAGAATAACTCCCAGATTATAGCAATCTCTTTATCCTCATTAAGGGATCAGTAGCCAACAGAAATTGTGACAAAATGGTAAGGAGCATTAAAAATTCATAGCTCATTTATAAATGATGTGACTGAGTCTTCAAGAGTCTTACTGAGTTGACATGCCAATTAAATTCACACATAGGGTTACATACTATATACTTTACCAGTTTGTGATGTGCAAGATGAAAATAACAGCTGTTTCTGTATAATGTCTTAATACCAGTACTATTCCCATAGCAAAGCCCCTTTAAGGGTATATTCACACGGGCGGGCTCGCAGCGAGATTCTCGCTGCGAGCCCGGCAGGTCCTGGCAGTTCCCATACACTACATACTTGCTGCGGTCTAAACGACCGCAGCGAGTATGTAATTATACCGCCCTTAACCCCTTGTGCTCCCGGCCGGCTCCCCCGCTGTAAGCATACATTACCTGTCCTTGCTGCACGGGTCCGGCGTCCTGCTCTCCCGCCCGGCCAATCAGTGGCTGCGGCTGGGAAACACACTAATTGGCCGGACGGGAGAGCAGGACGCCGGACCCGCGCAGCGAGGACAGGTAATGTATGCTTACAGCGGGGGAGTCGGGCGGGAGCAGAAGGGGTTAAGGGCGGTATAATTACATACTCGCTGCGGTCGTTTAGACCGCAGCAAGTATGTAGTGTATGGGAACTGCCAGGACCTGCCGGGCTCGCAGCGAGAATCTCGCTGCGAGCCCGCCCGTGTGAATATACCCTTACACAGTCCAATTATTGGGAGGTAAGAGCCACATGAATGATTACTGGGTCTTTCATGCGGCCGTTCACTTCCGTGATTGTCCGCAGCGAATCCCATTTACATAGGGAGATGTGCTGCCAACAAATGGATTATATTACTGTTTAATGTTAGCGTTCAGTATTGGCAGATTGCTGTGCCTTTCAGCCAATAGTTGCCCTTTGTAAAATGGCCTTAATAGCATATCGTTTCCAAAAACTTTTTGTTTTCTTTTATAATAAAAAAGATATGTTGTGATCTGATGGCATTTTATCAGTTATTATCATGTATGCTTTGTTGGGTTGTGATTGGGTTGTGGTAGAGAGAAGCATTACATGCAATCCTTCTAATCTGACGATACATCTTTGGAGGAGTTTGTCTAAGTGCACTGATTGCTGTATTTCCACATAATCGTTGGTCTTTAAACCACTAGGGTCTACAATGCTAACAGTGCTGACTTCTTGGCATATGCATCTAGCAAACTGCCAATAAGCCAAATAAGCCAAGATCTATCAGTTCAAGGATTCTGTCCCTTTTAGTTTGCAAAAAGTGGCATTGCACAGAAGGCAGAAGGCATTGCACAGACATACTGTACTGGCTTAATCTGATGGCTGAGGTTTCATGTAGTTGAAAATATTTGCTTATGATTTAGCTTTTATACAGTTGAAGCCCCTCCTACATGCCACAGATTTGCATTAGGTGCATGAAAATCTGATCATTTCCAGATCATGGTGACACCTGCTGCGTCCTTGATTTGCATTACGTTATGAACGATCCCTCTGGGTGTTGCAATTTAGTGTTGAGGAGTGTATGCCAGTAAACTGACAATGTATCTTACCTGTAAGGGTGGATTCACATCTGCGGTTAGAATTTCCACTATTAGGCAAAAGAGAAACAAATGTGTCCCAAATGTGATTTCAGTGGGACACAAAGGGGTCTCACTTTGCCACAAATTTAGCGCTGTTTAGTTTGTAGTCCATTGTCTAAACAGAGGAAAAAAATTGTGCAGGCACTAATATCCTCCCTTGAGTGAGAAGAGAGGTGATCAATGCTGTGTCATTTAAAGTAAATGTACCACCCCATCTAATAAATAAATATTTATATACAATGTGATCAGCGCCACAGTGCAGAATCTCAGTGTCATCCAGTTCTCAAACATTTCTGTGGATGCAGATGAAGTAGTTTGGTACACTGAAGGCAGGCCCAGTTCACTGAAATCTCTTCCCTTATTGCTGTGCCGCCTCCTAAATCTCATCAATCCCTGGCCTGGCTCTCATCAACCAGGGAGAGCATATAGGTGCACTGGGGGGTGGTGGGCCTGTCTTCAGTCCGCCGGACTAGTTCCTTTGCATACACAGAAAATAGGGGAAATATTGGAAATTGGGTGGGGGTTGAGAAATGAACGTCAGTGTCAGAATCTGTGTGGCTGTATCAATGAGGTTTTATGAAAATATTTATTTATTAAATGTGGTGGTACATTTGCTTTAAGCAGTTCAGCTACATCTCTTGGACACTTCCGGTGCCTATCTAAAGGGGTACATTTAAAATACATTTTATAGTGTCTGTCTAATACTAATACTGTCTGTAGTTTATCATGTTAGAATGAGCAGACATACACCCTTTAAGCCAGAAAATGAAATATATGCCTTCTCTAAGCAATATTTTCTGTTTTGTAGTCTATTCATATTTTATTCTAATTGATCTTATTTTAGGTAGGCTGGGTGTAAACTAAGGTAAAAATATGTGCTTCCACAACACCAATAAGGGAGCATGTTTTAACTGTTTATGACAGCACCATTGTCCCTTTTACACAGAGGTATCCTGAAAGAAGTGCAAAGTACAGTGAGTGGAAAACTTCAGCCATATTTTCCAGAATAAGGCTATGTTCACACAACGCTGAAATGGCTGCTGTTTTTATTGGACGGCCGTCATTTACCAGCGGCCAATGTTACTGAATAACACCCATTATTTGCCGGTAAATGACAGCCATCCATGGTGTGTGACACATGGCCTAACTCTTCAGTGTAAATTGCAATGTGAGTAGACCTTTATAAATGCCACAAAGTGAGTGTCCTGTTACAGATAAGCTTCAAATATCGTGACAGTATCACAGGTAATATTATGTAGTTTTGTAACGCCTGGAGTCGTGGATCCACTGAACTGTCACTAGTGATGGTGGAAACCGCACCAGGGAGCGGAGTCTAAGGGGCCCAGAGCCTGCCGCAAGGCTACCCCTGGCTTGGTTGCTAGTGACAGCAGGCGAGGCTTGGCAGGAGCAGTAGGCAGATGGTAATGCAGGCAGAGGTCTGAAGGCGTAACCGTAGGTGGCAGGCAGCACTCAGGAACAATGGGTAAGCAGCGGACAGGGACTAGGGACCGGGACTGAGGACAGGGACTAGGAACAAGGACTGAGGACAGGAACAAGCGGGAGCTGGGCCAAACGCTATGGGAAGCATGGAGAGGCTCCAACACCTGGGTGGGGGCAGGGCTGGAACTTATAGGGGAGTGATTGGCACTAAAACCAATTAGGAGCGCACTGCCCCTTTAAATCTGGGACAGCCGGCGCGCGCGCGCCCTAGGAGGCAGAGACGCGCGCGCCGGCCGGCACAGTGACGGGCAGGAACGACTACAAAAAGAGTTTGAACATTTACTTAATGTTTTAGAATTTTTATTGTTACTAATTAAACTTTTTTATTTAAGTGATAACAGATGGCTTCTATCCCAAACAACTGAAGTGTAAAGTGACAACATATGAAAGCGTTATATATGATTTTAAGCAGTATAAGTAGACAGCTGTTTGGTTGTTTACTACAGGAGATTGGAGAAAATAAACTTTATTTTGTTTGACGTGAATAGTACAGCTAGAATAAGAGCATGTATAGTGGCACCAACGCAAAATGGCATGGCAAATGTTTCTTTGGAGATAGATATTAAATAGTCTTAATAACAACCTTGCAGTGCTTTGCTGTATATACAACTTTAATTTCAAGTCTATTATTATGTAAACAGTGTAAGGCTATGTTCACACAGCATTTAACAATGACCGTTGCATAGCAATGGACGGTGTTATACTGCCGGCCGCTGGGTCATTACTTCAGTCGATACTTCTGTATCAGCTGTAGAAACATTATTTTTTCACAATTGACTTGCAAGCAATGTCGGGTGTGCTCGCAAATCAATTAACCATTCACTCCAATGTAAAGTACGGCTGCAGGTCGTAGTTTATATTGTGTGACCAGCTATTGTTTCCAGAAGCTCTACAGTGTATAGTGTCCGGAAATAATAGGCATGTTCACTATTTTAATGCCCTTTCTAAAGAACGGGCGTTAAAATAATAAAGTGTGAACCCAGTGGGTGGCATTGCATTGAATTCATTGCTAATTTCATTACAATCAGCGTCTGTTCTTTTCAATAAAAAAAATGGAGAGAGTAAAACAGCTTATTAAACCACTTTTGCCTCCCAGGCCACCTCCAGTCCAAGCAGTCCAAATGGGTCTTGGGGGCCATTGATCCTCAGATAGGTACCATTCCTAGAGTGGTGCCCATACCTATCAGACATTTATGGCACAGCTTGTGGATATGACTAGATACACATAACATGTCAAAAGTTTTCTTAAATGACAGTAATGTTTTCCAGGTCTTTTTGTTTTGGGCTGTGTCTGATATTACGGTTCAGCCCTAAGCAAACATAGACCATAGACTTGCAAACAAGAAACAATTATTAGATTAGTCTGTGTAAAGTAGCTACATACCAATCCAGTTCAAAGGACACAAATGCTTGTTTTGTATCTCTAATACTTGTTTTATTGTTGCAAGCCCATTTATATTTTAGGCAATCAAAGAACGAAATTCAACTGCAATGTGTAAACCCAGAAAACACACAGGGGGAGATTTATCAAAGGGTGTAAAATTTGGTGCAAACTTGCCACAGCAACCAATCACAGCTCCTCTTTCCTTTCACCAGAGCTGGAAGCTGAGCTGTGATTGGTTGCTGTGGCCAGTTTGCACCAGTCTTAATTTTACACCCTTTGTTAAATGTCCCCCACAGAGTTTGCTTCAAAGGTTGATGATGGTCGATCCATATTAAAGGGGTAGTGCAGCGCTAAAAAATTATCCACAGAATAACAGACATTACAAAGTTATACAACTTTATAATGTATGTTATGTCTGTGAATCGCCCGCTTCCGTTTCCCCCCACCCACCGCACGTGTACCCGGAAGTGTGGTGCATTATACATTACCTGATCCGTGTCGAGGGCCGTCCGCCATCTTGTGCCAAACGTCATCTTCGGACGGACAGCCGAGTCGCTGCCGCCCCTCCCCCCTCCGCCGCGTCACAACTGTGCTCAGCCGCGATTGGCTGAGCACAGTTATGCTCAGCCAATCGCGGCTTAGCGGCTGATGACGCGGCGGAGGGGGGACGGGTGGCAAGGATTCGTCATCAGCCGCTCAGCCGCGATTGGCTGAGCATAACTGTGCTCAGCCAATCGCGGCTGAGCACAGTTGTGGCGCGGCGAAGGGGGGACGGGCGGCAAGGATTCGTCCGTCCAAAGATGACGTTTGGCACAAAATGGCGGACGGCCCTCGACACGGATCAGGTAATGTATAATGCATCACACTTCCGGGTACGTGTGCGGGGGTGGGGGGACACAGGGAAGCGAGAGATTCACAGACAGAACATACATTACAAAGTTGTAAAACTTTGTAATGTCTGTTATTCTGTGAATAATTTTTTAGCGCCGCACTACCCCTTTAACTCTTAAAATAGTATGGTTGCGGATTTCAGGCACTGAATTGAAAATAGCTTCAAGTTTAAAACTTGAATTCCTAAAGGGGTTATCCAGCGCTACAAAAACTCCCCCCCCCCCTCTCTTGTCTCCAGTTTAGGTGCGGTTTGCAATTAAGCTCCATTTACTTCAATGGAACTGAGTTCCAATGCTACCCAATCTGGAGACAAGAGAGGGGAAAAATTGGCTATGTTTTTGTAACACTGGATAGTCCCTTTAAAGTGGCAGGAGGTTTGGGCCAATGAACCTGCTGATCTTACACAGTCGCTGTTTACCTTAGGACCGCACTGCTGTTAATCTTATTTCTCTGTCTTCTGGTATAGTAGCCGTTTTGATAATTTCAGATATGCTAATCCCTCGCTAAGGAGCATTCTGGGCGTTGCCTGGAGCACCCCCTCAGCTAGCCTGGCTTACCCACTATGCATATTCATAATTGCATAGTAATATTGCCTGTTACGGGCTGCTTCCTGCACATGCGCAGTAACAAGTGGCATTACTATTCATATATGAATCTGCATAGTCGGCGGGATGGGAGGGACGGGCTAAGCGGGCCGAGGGGGTGCTTTGGGCGGGCATCTCCCAGAGTGCTCCTAACTGGGGGATTAGCATATCTGAAGTTATCAAAAAGTGTCACTATACCAGAAGACAGAGAAATAAGATTAACAGCAGTGCGGTCCTAAGTTAAACAGCGACTGTGTGATATCAGCAGGTTCATTGGCCCAGCTGCAGCGCACTGATTGGCTCACAGCGACGTCTAGCCGGAAACCCCCAAAGCAAGCCAAAGCGTGGAGCAGGTAATGTATGCTCTGGCCGGTGGGGGTAAACAGGGCTGTCCGTTACATACTTGAAGCAGAATGTCAATCCCACTGTGAGCATGTCCTCTCATAGAAATTAACAGGCAAGAAATCCACAGCAGATTTCACCACGAAAAATCCGCTGCAGATGCGGCCTGTGTGTTTGTACCCTTAGAGAGAGGAGATATTCAAGCTTGTAGCTTGAAATAGGTTCTCTCACTCTCTCTACCACAGAAAAAAAGCATTTTCTACACAGGCACAGATGGATATATGAAATGTACCATGTGTCTCCTTGACCTAACAGCTATCTAACAGTGTCAGCAGTTTGGACAGTTCATGGCAAATGGATGAGAACCACATATTGTATTAGTTTTAATGCTGTCATGGTTTTGCAGCAAAAACAGGAGACGCCAATTAAGGCTATGTTCACACTGCGTATATATTTCCGGCCGTAGTGTGAACCGCGAATATACACACGTAGTTTTGAGGTTGATGCGTTCGCTTGAAAGTATACGATATACGGCCGCACAATGCACACTACGTATGAACTTACGACCGGATCGTATACGGCGCCGTGAAAAATGAACAAGACCATTGTTTGAGGACGGAAATGTTCCCACTCACGGCCGTGGATTTCCATGCGGTCCCGTACGGAGTACTTATTTCAGCCAAATTGAACTTGATTTTTCGATCCAAAAGGTTCTGTGAGTTTTATTGGGCTGGGCGAAGATTTCCAAGTAAATGACCTGTTTCAGTGAAACAAGAAGTATGCCAGGGCACTCACCAATCGATGCGCTGTAATCTTTATTGTATAAACTTCATAGCAGGTTAAAAAGCAGGCGGCGGGGAGGATGCCAAGCCCTCTCAGCAGGACAGCTGTTTCATGTTTCCACGCTTCATCAGTGACTGATGAAGCGTGGACTCACACAGAGAGCACCACTAAAGCTGTCAAGATTACCACAAGTATAACTCCTATCCTCCCGAGTATGAATCTAGCTGCATGGAGGTGGTAGTGCCGGTAGCTGTTTTCTATATATAGACATGACCTGTTTCAGATCGCTTCGAAAAAAGCTAGGGAAGCATAACTGTACTACGGGCGTATATTCACGGTTCGTATGCATCCGGCCGCATGTCGATTTTTCCCACGCCCGCAGTTTCAGCCGCACATGTACGGCGGCGTACGAAATGCAGCTGGAATCGTACGCAGTGTGAACATAGCCTTAAACTGTGAAAGTGTGGCAATTAGTGATAAAATAACATGCATATGTGGCCTGCATTTCTATGCCACGTGGCAAGAACCATGCCACAACTGCACTTTTTGAATACACCGTTAGTATTCCTAGCAAGATGCCTTTGTACCTTTCCCTAAATGGGTAGTTCACAAAAAAAATTTTTTCAAACCAACTGATGCGAGAAAGTGTCAGAGATTTGTAATTTACTTCTATTAATAAATCTCTTCCAGTACTTATCAGCTGCTTTATGTCCTGCAGGAAGTCTGGAGAGCAGGAGAGGTTTTTTATGGGGATTTGATACTGCCCTGGACAGTTCCTGACACGGACAGAGGTAGCAGCAGATAGCTCTTTATCAGACTGGAGAGAATACAACACTTCCTGCAGGATATACAACAGCTGATAAGTACTGGAAAACTTGAGAATTTTTTGACAGAAGTAAATTACAAATCTCTTACACTTTCTGGCAGCAGTTGATTTGAAAGAAACATTTTTTGGTAAACAACCCCTTTACATTGCACCTATGCATAAATGAAAGTCAGCACCGATAGGGAATGTAGAATAATGTAGGAATGATAGGACCCCTACAGTGCTAATACATATTTGTATCAAGATTTTACTTTGTATAAGCATTTTAGGGGAGTAAATCTTCGGCATAAACAGCAGACTACAGCTGTCAGAAATGAATACACTATGTAAAACCACAGGTATTAATTTAGTATTAATGGTCTCCGGTCTAATTAATTCAGAGATGGATGACTGAGACCTTCCTGTGTAAAATCAGCTTTCCCAATTGTTATGTTACTGGAATAATAGCCGTGGCAGGCGCCATACAGGATTGGGGGGAAAAAACAGTTTCCATCTTAGAAATAAGCTCTTATGTCTGCTATCCTGTACAATGAGGTTGCATAATGTTCATTACAAGCGGTGTCATCCAAGCAGGAGTCATTTTAGCTGACAATCAATAGCGCACAGCAGCAGCTCGGAGACAGGACTGAAGGCAGGCAAATCACAATAAGTGACTATGTTAGTGCTGCACACTCCCCACATTCATGCTTCTTTTCCCATGTGTTGCTTTCTAAATATAGATGTAGTTCTCCTAATTGACAGCAGTTCATGCTGTGTGTACCAAACTCCTAATCTCCATTTCACACATGCCTTTTAAGGCAGAGCAAAACGACCAATCAAATCCAGGAGATTCTTACAGTATACTGGGAGAATAAGGGTTGTGATCCTCACCCTATATTTATTCTTTTTCTTTAGTCACATGAAGCACTTTGCACAAAGCAGTATCCATGGTGAGAAACAGATGAAGATCAGGGCTGACAATATGCTTTAATGTTTGCATTGGGATTCTTTACAAAGAGCAAATATGATAAAATAATAGACGTTAAGTGGAATACAATTACAAACAGAATGGAAGTAATAGATTAGTAATAAACAACTGACATGAGAGCTCATGGTTCAGCTGAAAAGATTTAGAAAAGGACAATTGTGTCAGCAGAAAATCACTTTATGCAATTGTAGCACTTTTATTTGGGGGGGTTATTTTTAGCCATATTTTCTGCTTTTGATTTAAAACATTCTTATTTTAAGTGCATTTTTACTAACTTTTCATTATTGTTACAAACAAAATGTCTGGCCTGGTGAGAGGTGGGGGGCCTGAGATGTTTAGGTGCTGGAACAAGTCAAAACACAGGTGTAGGTAACTATAAGGCCCCTTTCACACTACAGAATCAGCGCCAAGATTCCGGGCGGAACTCCTCCAATGGAAGAAAATTGGGAGAGAGCACGCCTCCACTAAAAGAATTGACATGTCAATTCTTTGAGCGGAGAGGCGTGTAGAGCTGAGGCGCACGGGCTCTCCCGTTGTAATTGATAGAAGGCAGGAGTCAGTACAGAGGAGTTCTGCACAGAATCTCGCCGACGATTCCGTAGTGTGAACGGGGCCTAAGGGTATGTTCACAATGAGCACATGTCAAGTCTTTGAGCTGAGGCGCGCGAGCCCTCCCATACAGACGCCATCTTACATTGAAGCAGGCAGGATTCCGCGGCATAGAGTTCCGCCACGGATTTTCACCCATTTGCCCAGTGTGAACATACCATAATTCAGACTTTTCCTTTGCACATCAATCAACCAACAAAATGGTAAAACAGTCTCTGAAAAGCAATAATGCAACAAAATGATCTCGTCTAAGGTAAGAGAGGAAATTTGTAAGGTTCCAAATACTTCCAAAGTTCACTAATTTATCTATTAGGTGTGCACACTATTGGTCTCCCAGTGGAATCCAGAAATAACAGTAGTATTTAATGCATTGAGCTGCAATGGCCACTTTGGGGTGTAGGTTTAAGAAAAAAAAAAATCCGTAGCTTGGAAGCCACAAAAATATCTAGATTGCATAAACCATCACAATCTCACAAAAATAGTGCAAAACAGTGAAACATTAATATACTTTAGGATAACAGATAAATAACCAATAACCAGTTCACATATTCCATAGGAAGCTGCAGTGGGACACAGCACATTATATATAATATATATATATATATATATATATATATGAACAAGATCTAAGTATATAAATGTGGTAAATAGCAACTTTATTGCAGAACAACATACAGTAGGTGTATTGTAGCTACAACATGTAGCAGAAGCACACTGGAGTAAATTATATTTTAGTGGCTTGTTAGTTGAAAGCACAGTTTTCTTTAACCACTAGGGTATGAGCTGCAAGTCTGATGAATGCATGTCTCCTCTGTGAACACACTGATGTCAGTGATTTAAGCATTTAAATGTCAAGATCAATAGCGATCACAGAATTTAAAAGCTTTATTGACTTGTCACATTGGTTTCCAGTGTCCAATTGGCACCTCCCCAACAGGATTGTTGTGTGACAGTCAGTTACTATGGCAGTCAGAGACCTTTAGTAGGCCTCTGTACCAGCCATAGTAACAGAACGAGCACTGAACTAACTGATTAGTGCTATGCAGAATATAGCAATGTAACGATTGTTTATAATAGTCTCCCAGTCAAAAAAAAACATTTTTAAAAATTTATATATATATTTAAAAAAGTTCAAATCAAGTCATTAAGAAGTTAAATTTTCTTCATAATCCTTTCAGTGATCCTTGGCTTGTCAAATCTATCCCCCAAAGCAAAAAATGGTCAGCACCCCAATACCACTGTTCATATTGTACAGGTCGCTCGCTGCTGTGGCTAATGTACATTGCCAATCTATCCACCACAAAATCAGTATATTCCCAACTATTCTTGTGACAGTCTACAGCCTGATGACCAAATGAACAGTTCTTTTATTCACATAATACAAGCTGGGATTACAACTAGAGATGAGCGAACCGGGTTTGGATAAAGCTCTAAGGTTGTCTGCAAAACATGGATACAGCCAATGACTATATCCATGTTTTCCACATAGCCTTAGGGCTTTATCCAACTTTAGCAGCCACCGCTAATCAAATGCCGAAAGTTCGGGTTCGGATCGACTTGAGCATGCTCGAGGTTCGCTCATCTCTAATTACAACCAAAGTAAAAGATCAATAAAAATGGGTTTCCCACATTGATGGCCTATTCTTAGAATAAGCTAGCATTGGGTAACTGGTGGGAGTCCAATATCCAAACACCTTACCAGACATCCAAATGAAGGCACTGTAGCACTCCTGGATCATCAAGGTCCCTTGCCTTTTGTACAAGACACAGCAGCTTTTCCGTGCCAAGTACTGCAGCTCTTTGTCTATAAAGCTAGGTTGCACATATAATGCCTCGCTGCATTTGGTACAACAGTGGAAATGCCATAATTGCGCAAATATATCATTAATGCATTCAACACAAATAGGCCTAAATTTATCAAAGGGTTTGAAATAGAAACTGGTGTAAACTGCTAAGAGAAAGCTATAGTGGTCAAATCTCAGCTCTGGTAAAATGAAGGCTGAGCTGTTATTGGTTCCTATGGGCACTTTATGCCAGTTATTTTATCCCACTTGATAAATCTGGGCCATAATGTTTTATTCGGATCAAACAACTCTTTATTAGTGCATTATTTTTTGGTCATTGAGTGTATGATATTACTGCTGAGGCAAAGTTAAGGCCACCTTCACACGACTGTATATTTCTATCCGTAAACTGTATATTGATAATGCATGATTATGGACATTATAGAATCTAATGATTGCTATGGAGCAGAACACGCAACCATTTTTTCAGACCTCATACAGATTCCATTTATGTGCTGTCCATATTTGCTAATTCTTTCCCTGTAAACCCTTGGGTATTCTAGGGTTGGTACAGGCTTGTGACAACTTAAAAAAAAAACTGCGGGGGTGGGTGAGAAAAACAAACAAATAATTGAACGCACCCGTCCTGTGCCTCCATTGCGCCACTCTAGGGGCCCATTCATCACCGCCAGCTGTCATCTTCTGCAGGAAACCAGGTACGCCATGTACCTTGATCCTGCAGCAGCAACGTCACAACCTCCGCTGAGTGATTGCCCACTCAGCCAGTCAGTGACTGGGGCGCTGTCCTGTTCCAGTCACTGATTGGCTGGCTGCCTACCATTTTTACAGTTTGTGGGACTTCTCCTTTAGGGTGCCTTGACACAGGATGGATCCGCAGCGGATTTCTCGCTGCGGATCCCTGCCCTGTAACGTCTATGGGCCTACATACTCACAGTGGGATGTATATCTTGCTGCGAGTATGTCGGGAGACCGCCACATTAGGCCCTGGCCGGCCGGGACTTATACATTACCTGCTCTGCGATCCGGAATGCTTCGGGGGTTCCCGGCTGCACGTCTCGCTCAGCCAATCAGTGTACTTCGTCGGGGTGCATTTACTCCCTTATAACTATTTCAACTGGGCTTCATTGCAATTAATTGCTTTCTTGTAATTTCTTTTCTTTTCCATACCTAGGTATCTCAAAATACTTTATTGTAATTCATCAATACAATTGCATACTCATGAAGGACTAGACATCCCAAACGCAATAGCACAGCTGTATTATAAACAGTTTAACTACAAATAAATGAACAATTTATAGTTCAGGGCTGCTCTCCGCTGTCCTTTAAAAGCTTATTAGAATCCTATTACTTATGATGTCTTTGCGAGGATTTGGAAGAGTAAGATGAAGACAGTAAAAATCTAGAGCTCATCAGCTAGTTGGCTGCAAGTCAAAGAACAAAGAGTAATTTATTAAAGTCCACTACTTGAAATGGAATTAAAACTGGTATCTCATTTGAGATGCTCCTCCTCATTTGCAAACAAGTGAATGATTTGTATGCTCCAGCAGAATGGTCAACCCTATTAACACATGTATCCGTAAGTATGCAACCAAATAGCTTTATTGCGGCATGACCAAAAAAGTTGGAGTAGTGTAAAGCTGCCTGGCTGACAAATTAGAGAAATGGTTGGCTAAACCCACCAATTTGGTACCAGGCATCCATTGTATGTGGTAGTGTTAAACTCCCAACTCTCCCTTGAAGGCAGATGTTATATTGCAGCTGTCCAATCCTTTTTTTAATGGGATGATAAGCCACCAGCAGAAGTGTCTGTCACTACCTTACTTACCCCTCCATTGAAAACATGAGCTCACTGTGCATGTTTATGGCTGGTTTAGGGGTGGGGGGTGTAAGAAGAGACTGCTATTTGCACATCCTTTATGTAATATGTATATTAAAGTGGTGGTGTCATGAAGCAAAGAAGGTATGTACCACATACATACATGTACAGGAGAACAAATATGCTGTTTATAGTAAAGTGGCCTACGTCACTCTTTCCTAACCATGTAATTTCTTTCTGGTTTCCTCGTTGAACTGTGATCTGGCTGTTACCATGTAACAATGCAGACACTTTTCCCACAATCCCCCTTGCTGCATGTAAAGTGAAAACCAACTGCCAGTACTAATCAGGCAGATCATGTGACGACTGAACCGAGCATGTGTGTCCCAAGCTAGTAGAGGCTGGGCAGGCCTTCACCAAGGGCAACAGATTATAAAACAAGGCAGACACATGGGGGGATTAGCAAATCTATACCTTTCAAACAATCCATTTTAAGAAATGCTTGTACATTGGAAATAAATATATGTCTTACTTTACAGAATGTATCAGTATAGACCTAGTTTCCTTCATGACATCACTCCTTTAAAGGAGTAGTCCACCCAAAAATTATTTCTTTCAAATCAACTGGTGCCATAAAGTGCCAGAGATTTGTAATTCACTTCTATTAAAAAATCTTAAGTTTTCCAGTACTTATCAGCTGCTGTGTGTCCAGCAGGAAGTGGTGTTTTCTTTCCTGTCTGACCCAGTGCTCTCTGTTGCCTCCTCTGTCCATGTCAGAAACTGTCCAAAGCAGGAGCAAATCCCCATAAAAAACCTCTCCTGCTCTCCAGACTGGAAATAATACAACTTCCTGTTGGGCATACAGCAGCTGATAAGTACTAGAAGGCTTGAGATTTTTTAATAAAAGTAAATTACAAATCTCTGGCACTTCATGGCAGCAGTTGATTTGAAAGAAAAAAAATTTGGGTGGACTACCCCTTTAAGCCTAACAAGACTAGTGATAGAGAAGCTGAGCAGAATAATGTATCGATTACATTGTTCTGTGCAGTTGGTTTTAGTGTTGTGCCTAAGGTTTGGACAACATTACCAGGTTAGCCTGGTCCACTTTCAAGTAATTTTCCAACTGGTATTGTCCATGCTACACTATATTGGTGCCCCTCTTTATATATGTTTTTCGTCTGCCCTGTCACTAATTTCATGTCGTGCTCATTTAAGGCAGCATATAAACCTAGTGACAGATTTCTTAGGTTACTTGGGTAAACATTCTTGATGGCCTATCCTCTGAGTAGGACATCAAATGCTGATAGTCGGGGCTGCAGCAGCAGGATGTATGTGGTGAACAGGGCTGGAGGCAGTTGGTTTCGTTCACTGTGTAGTGGCCACACCTGGTTACTGCAACTCAGCTCCCGTTCAATGCAAAGAACCAGGCGCAGAAGTCCCGTTGGAGAGTTGATTGGTGGTGTATCCGGATGTTGGCAAACCACCAATCAGTTATAGATACCCTATCCTAAGATCAAGCCATCACCATTTCTGTCTTAAAAACCCAGCCCGGCTCAGCTGTGTATCCATCCCCATATGCATATACCCATTGATTGGAATTGGTGAACATATCCATAGCTACTACAGATGTGTAAAAGGGCCTATTGAAATCAACAAGTTCTAAACTATCCACAATTACAGACCCATAATTGCAGACAATATAATACTGATGTGTAAAGCTGTATTCTAAATTTTGTTAAAACAACAATTAGAGCCTGATAGGGTTGTAAAACAAAAATAAAGCATACTCGCCTCGCTTAGTCCAGTGTTGGCAATCCAGTCTGCCCTGATCTATAGTGGCATTTCTAAGCTCAGTGGTAATTCAAAACGACAATGGTATTTTATATACTGTACATCCTAATGCATTATTAACTTAAAGCAGCACTATAAGCAGGTTCTTCCCAGAGAACCTGCTGATATTCTGCAGTAGCTGTATCCCTCAGTAGATCACCATTAGTTTCACCCCTCTCCTCCCCCGCATTGTTTCTAAAATCGCTAAATGCCCTTATGCATATTACTTGCATAAGAGCATTTAGGGCGTTGCTCGGAGCTGGAGAGCATCACCGCGCCCCCCATGCATATTCATGACTGCATAGTGGGCTGTATACACTGACGCTGCACGGGGAAGCAGGCCCGTCTGAGACAGGCTGCTTCCGGCGCATGTGTGAATCCCCCGGGGCGCTGCCGATCCTCCCGGAGGAGATATATATCTTATATGTACGTCCTGAGGGACAGGGCCGGACTGGCCATAGGGCAATTCTGGCAAATGCCAGAGGGGCCGGCCCCGGCCTCCTCCGTGCCCGCTGCCCGGCTACATCTTCTGACTGTGTGAACGCTGCACCACACGCTCTAATGTGCAGCTTAGTTACCAGCAGGGCCGGCCTTAGGGGTGTGCGACTAGTGCGGCCGCACAGGGCGCTGTGCACTCCCAGCAGGAAGGGCGGCGCCACCTGCCTCCCCCTGAGCCCATAAATCCGGCCCTGCCTCTGCACAGCAGCCTTGCTGAGAGACAGCAAGGAAGAAGCCCTTCTCCCCCTGTACATGTGATTGCAGCCTGGCCCCATCCCCCGCCCCCCCACAGCGTCTCCCGACTCACAGATGCCCATAACCCCGCCCCCTCTCCCCACAGAGACACCAGCAGTGTGATCCTCCGCTCTACCTCCTCATGGGCAGAGACATCCTCCACTGATCCTTCTGTGTGACTGAGTATATATATCTACCTCTGTCTGTGTGTGTCTGTGTGTTAATGGAGTTTGTGTGTGCTCTGTGTGTGTTAGGGCTCTGTGTGGTAGGACAACAACTCCCAGCATGCTCCTGTGTGGTAGGACAACAACTCCCAGCATGCTCCTGTGTGGTAGGACAACAACTCCCAGCATGCTCCTGTGTGGTAGGACAACAACTCCTAGCATGCTCCTGTGTGGCTGTGTGTGGTAGGACAACAACTCCCAGCATGCTCCTGTGTGGCTGTGTGTGGTAGGACAACTCCTCCCAGCATGCTCCTGTGTGACTATGTGTGGTAGGACAACAACTCCCAGCATGCTCCTGTGTGGCTGTGTGTGGTAGGACAACAACTCCCATCATGCTCCTGTGTGGCTGTGTGTGGACAACAACAACTCCCAGCATGCTCCTGTGTGGCTGTGTGGACAACAACTCCCAGCATGCTCCTGTGTGGTGTGTATGCGTATATGTGACTGTATGTGTGTCTGTGTTTGCAGGCTATATATATATATACTGTGTGTCTGTATGTGTCTATGTAAACAGTATATACACTGTGGGAGAGATTTATTAAACATGGTGTAAAGTGAAACTGGCTCAGTTGCCCCTAGCAACCAAAGAGTCTGTGAGGAATGACCAGACAGCCGTCGGTCTCGTGTCTGGCCCGCCCACTGTGATGTCACATGCCTACGTCTCCTCCACGCTTCCCTCACATCCCCAGCACTGGCCTTACATCCCCAGCGCTGCCCTTACTTCCTAAACGCCGCCCTCACATTCCCATGGGCCCCCTCTTCTCCCCAGCACCACCCCCGCCCCTGATCCTGTTCCAGGCGCCCGCCATTAGCTGATTCCCGCCTGGCCTGTGAGGTGGAGCAGTACTAGGAGCGAGCAGAGCTTGTACAGAGAGGCAGCCAGCAGGTAGTAAAAATGAGCAAGTATAAATAAAAAAAACTGTAGTGTGAAAGCTGGGCCACTACCCCTGGGATTAAAAAAAAATAAGATTATAATAAAAGTTGTGAACTACACCTCCCAGCATGCCCTGACACTGTCAGTTATATACCTTCAGTAACTGCTGGGAGTTGTAATTCTCCCAACAAAATAAAAAGAACTATAACTCCCAGCAGTTACTGAAGGTATATAGCTGTCAGGGCATGCTATGGGGTTGGGTGTAAATTTTTTTTTATTCATGTAAAATGAATTCTCCAGACCTATGTAACACCCAACCCCATAGATTGGGAACTACAACTCTCTTCATGCCCTGGCAGCTATAAGCTTACAGGAACTGCTGGGAGTTGTAGTTCTCCCAACAAAATAAAAAATAAAAATAAAAAAGGATTTTGTAGGGAGAACTATAACTCCCAGCAGTTACTGAAGGTATATAGCTGTCAGGGCATAGATTGGGAACTACAACTCCCAGTTTCCCCTGACAGCTATAAACCTTCAGGAACTGCTAGGAGTTGTAGTTCTCCCTACAAAATACAGGAGTATGTATTTTGTTGTGAGAACTACAACTC
Source organism: Dendropsophus ebraccatus (assembly GCF_027789765.1). Classification (NCBI taxonomy): domain Eukaryota; kingdom Metazoa; phylum Chordata; class Amphibia; order Anura; family Hylidae; genus Dendropsophus; species Dendropsophus ebraccatus. Next base: position 89,475,571 of record NC_091454.1, on the reverse strand, counting down.
CCATAAGTTCATGAAGGGCATGATGGGAGTTGTAGTTCCCAATCTATAGGGTTGGTTGTTCCATATTTCTGGGGTGTTCATTTTACATGAAAAAAAAAATGTAAACCCCAACCCCATAGATTACAAAATACAACTCCCAGTATGCCCTGGCAGCTATATAACTTTAGGAACACACTACACTGGCAGGGGTTGTGCGTAGCCTTAAGGGTGCCTTCACACCTACCGGATCCACAGCGGATCTCACTTCTGCAGATTCGAAGCGAGAACCGCTGCGGATCCTGTATCAATGTACCCATATGATAGCACATATTCGCAGCGGGATTAACATCCCGCTGTGAATATGTGCTTTAACTCCCTGGGGCCCGCAGCCCCGCCGTCGCATCCCGCATGCCCCCCATCCCGGCCAAATCCCCCCATTCGGCCACCCCCAGCCCCCCGCCACCCGCATCCCGCCGCCGAGAGCATACATTACCTGCTCAGCGGCGCGGCTGCAGTGAGGCTCCAGGCTCCAGTCCCGCTCAGCTGACCTGAGCGGGACCAGAGCCGGCAGCCTCACTGCAGCCGCGCCGCCGAGCAGGTACTGTATGCTCTCGGCGGCGGGATGCGGGTGCCGGCGGGCTGGGGGCGGGCGGATGCGCCGGGGATGCGGCGGCGGGGCTGCGGGCACCAGGGAGTTAAAGCACATATTCACAGCGAGATGTCAATCCCGCTGGGAATATGTGCTATCATAGGGGTGAATTGATACCGAAGTGAGATCCGCTGTGGATCCGGTAGGTGTGAAGGCACCCTAAAAATGGCTGGATTTTCCCCAAACGCCGTGCGGTAAGTGGGCCTATGTACTCTGAAATGCCAGGGCCGATTTTCAGTCCCAGTCCGGCCCTGCTGAGGGACCTCCAGGAGTATCAGCGGCGGCCCAGGAATTCACACATGCGCCGGAAGCAGTCCGTCTCCTATGGGACAGCTTCCCTGCGCAGCCTTCTTGTAAAGAGCCCACTATCTCTGGGAAGAACCTGCTGATAGTGCCGCTTTAAGTTGTGAGAAGCGGCCACTTCTGAAACACATTATGTAAACACAATGCATGGGTTAGTGATTAGCAAAAATTAGATAAAGGGAGCAAAGTTCATCACATACTGTGCTGTGTAGCACAAACCAGCCTCAGCTACTAGGAGGTATTGGCTTCCTCATTTATATCATGTACCTAATTTTCATGCCAGCTCAGGATTTTCTTGAGTTGCCCCAATTATGCCCAACTCACTCAAAGTAATAGCAGTGGCTACTTTATGGTGATTTGGTTGAAGCATTATTGTACAATTCTGTATAAAGGGCATTAAGCTGCATTACCTCATGACGATAAATGCATACAGCAGAAACCATGCCCCCATGCACACACCAGTGGTCATGCAATGCTGCCAGAATTGGGTGGCATGGTTTCTGCTGCACACATTCATTGCCATGCGGGACTGTAGCTTAAAGGGAATGTGTCATCAGAAAATGAGTTATTGTTTAAATAATGTTTTTATGGTAAACATATTTTTAGGAATATATATTCTTTGTGACATGTTTTTCTAATTTGCAGTGACATGTGACACAAGTACATAGAGGAGACAACAGTAGCTCCCTGTGGAATGACTTCATGAAAGGTAACAGAGTACACTCACTAATGTTTCACATTGATCTCAAAGGAACAGACTAAGGCCACATTCACACACCCGTAGTGCAGTCCGTGGCCGCGGAGCGCACTACCGTATGTGTATCCGTAGTGCTCCGTGCTTCATGGAGCACTACGTTCACACATCATTACACCAGCGATCTGTGCCGCAAAAAAATGGTCCGCATTACAACATGTCCGTTTTTTTGCAGCACGGATCGCGGCCCCGTATACACGTACAGACGTGTGAACGGGGCCATAGGATAACATTGGTTTCATGTTCTGTCCGTAATTGTGTGCCCGCAATTGCGGAGAGAACAACGGATGTGTGAATTAGCCCTAAGTCGGCTATGTGCATGAGTCTGCATGTAAAGCATGTCACTAAATGCTGTTAAAAATAGCTGAGGTAAGATGGTAGCCCCCATAACAATGTACAAAAACGACACCGGCATCGCTGCGTTTCCCAGTACTATCATTTTGTATAGCTTTACATACTCATAGGGGAATTTTCATTGCACTGTCAGTATGTAAATCACCATTTCTCTTAACTTGTCCGTGCTCCGGCCTGCTTCTGTGGATCCCGGCACCCTGACGTCCCGCTCAGCCAATCTGTGGCTGCGGTGGGACAGTGCACCGACTGACTGAGCGGGACGTCAGGGAGCCGGGAGCCACAGAAGCAGGCCAGAGCGCAAATGGGTAAAGTATGCACCGGGCCACAGTGTGTTAAGGGGGATAGGGTTTTGCATACTCGCAGTGTAATGAATATTCGCTATGCGAGTATGTAAACCTATACAAAATTACAGTAACTCGCATCGTGAAATCCGCTGCCATCCGGTACATGTGAACCCACTCTTAGGGTAGAAACACAAACACTGAATCTGCAATGGATTTCACGGTGCAAATTTTCAGCGAAATCTGCTGCAAATCATTTTCGGGGCAGCGCACTGATTGGCTGAGCGAGACATCCATCCGTTCACCCCGCGATGCGATCACGGGGGGGAGATCCGTTCTTCTGCCCGTACCGGGCCTCAGCGTCGGAATGACGCTGATCCCGGCTCGGCAGTAGATTGCTATGGCCTGCAGCAGGCCATAGCAATCTATGACCGATCTCATGGATCTTTGCTGTGTATATACACAGCATTGATCTCTATGAGAGATCAGTGCTATGTATATACAAGCCCCCCAGGGGGGCTTCTAGTCCATGTAAAAAAAAAAGTAAAAAAGTGTTTTTATTAATAAAAAATCCCCTCCCCTAATAAAAGTTCAAATCACCCCCCTTTTCCCATTTTATAAATATAAATTAATAAATAAATAAATAAACATATTTAGTATCGCCGCGCGCGTAATCGCCCGAACTATTAATTAATCACATTCCTGATCTCGCACGGTAAACGGCGTAAGCGCAAAAAAATCCCAAAGTGCAAAATTGCGCATTTTTGGTCGCATCAAATCCAGAAAAAATTTAATAAAAAGCGATCAAAAAGTCGTATATGCGCAATCAAGGTACCGGTAGAAAGAACGCATCATGGCGCAAAAACTGATACCTCACACAGCCCCATAGACCAAAGGATAAAAGCGCTATAAGCCTGGGAATGGAGCAATTTTAACTGACATATATTTGTTAACAATGGTTTGAATTTTTTACAGGCCGTCAGATACAATATAAGTTATACATGTTATATATCGTTGTAATCGTAACGACTTGAGGAACATGCATAACAAGTCAGTTTTACCATAGGGCGAACGGCGTAAATGCAAAACTCCCCGAAATCAAAACAAATTCGTTTTTTTTTTCAATTTGACAGCGCAAATGATTTTTTTCCGGTTTCACAACATATTTTATGGAAAAATTATGCCTGTAATTGCAAAGTACAATTGGTTTCGCAAAAAATAAGCGCTCATATACGTCTCTAGGTGAAAAAATGCAAGCGCTATGGACTTTTAAACATAAAATGGAAAAAGCAAAAGCGCAAAAACGAAAATTGGCTTGGACCTTAAGGGGTTAATGAATTTTGTATTTGATCTCTGAAGCCTATAAGATTTGTGAATACTGCTGGCACATACCTCCCAAGGAAGAAAATACATTTCCTTGTTTAGGCATAATAAGATGCTAAAGCCACATACATATGCGTCATTTCTCTTTTAGATTTGCAACTAGCTACACTACAATGCAAGTGATCGGTATTTAGGAAAAAGAAAAATCTGCATGTCCATAGCTCACAGAAGCAGCCTTCTAAAAATATAAATAAACTGATTGTGTTACATTTCCTAACTGTGCAATAGATATCTTTAGGCCATGTTTACACAACGTATAAAACCATCCGTTTTGTGACCCGGCTGGGTCACAGAACAGCCAGTGTTACTGAAGTACAGGCCGAATGATCTTCACTTCTGCTGAATGCGGACGCGGGAGCATCCGAATTCCCCGCTGCACACAATGGAGCTTGTGGCCGGAGCCGCACGCTCCATTGTGTGAACTGACAGGTTCTATGCGGCCGCTATTTAATGGATCTGCAGCAGATTTAATGGCACAGATTTGAAGTTGAAGATTCAAAGCAAATTTAATCAAATCTGCTGCAGATCCTGTACGTGTGAACGCACCCTTACAATACTATGAAAAAGAAGATAATCTTTGACCACTTCAGTTAAATCATGTGAATGACATGGCTTCTACTGTAAGGGCAGTAATCTATGAGCATGAATGTAAAATCGGTGGAGGATGGCTAATTTAATAGAAATACAAAGCAATAGAACATGTTTACCACAGGAGCAGCTGTTCAGTTTACACAGTCAAAAGATGATCGCTTGTGACAGGCAGAAACCAAAGGACAATGCAGCTGCAGCCTGCTCCGGAAAAAGGCAATCATAGGATAATGCACCCTCCGTAAACACCATGTGGTGCATTAGCTGGAACACATGATAAAATGACAACAGTAAAAGAAATAAAGGGCTATAAAGCTATAAACCTACAAACTGTGTCTATATACACCAACACAGCCATAACATAAAAAAGTATGTAGTCCCCCTTAAAGCGACTCTGTACCCACTATCTGTCCCCCCAAACCACTTGTACCTGCTTTTAAGATCTTTCCTGCGGTCTGTTCGGCAGGTGATGCAGTTATTCTCCTAAAAAACAACTTTTAAAACATGCAGCCCTGTGCCCAACAGCCGGGGCTAATGGTACTTTTACACGGGACGATTGATCGTTCGTTTTTGCACGATAACGGTCAAATTCGAACGATAATCGTACGTGTAAACGCAGCGAACGATCAAACGACCAGCAAAAAATCGTTCATTTTGATCTTTCAACATGTTCACAAATCATCGTAGATCGTTCGCAAAAAATTCGCAGATTGTTCAGTGTAAACATTCTTTCAACGATTTCCCCTATGTGTGAGATAGGCTTAAATGATCGCAAAACGATCGCATAGCGAATTTTCCGTACGATGTATCGTTCCGTCTAAACACTGATCGTTAGAAAAAAAACATTGTTCATTCAAAATCGTTAATCGTGCGATCAGGCAAATTATCGCACCGTGTAAAAGTACCATTAGAATATCTGTGCCCTAACTTTGCACTGTCTCTCCTCCCCACCCTCTTCATCGTTAGGAATGCCACTGGAACATTTTCTCCTGTCTGAACATTGCACAGTTGCCTTAACGATCCAGCCCATGTTCAGTATTCACACAGCTGATGAATCTGCTTGGAGCACTCCTAATGAGGAGGAGGGTGGGAAGGAGGGACAGAGAGGTTGTGCCAGCCTAAGGGCCCTATTCCAAAGGACGATTATCATTCGCATAATCGTTAACGATAAACTATCTCAAACGACCGATATTGCGAAAGACCTAAAATCATTCAACCATTTACATGGAACGATAATCATTACTTATGATCGCTCTTGCAGTAGTCTTGTCGACGCTATTGCGTTCGTCACTACTGCAAACGACCGAACGACATCTTATTTAATGCAAACGATTTGCGAACGAGCAACGATAAAAGTAGTTCCAGGTCTTAGTAAGCGATCAGCAATTTCTCGTTCGGTCGTTAATCGTTGACTGCTAGTCAAGCGAACGATTATCGCTTAGATTTGAACGACTTAACGATAATCTAAACGATAACCGTCCCGTAGATTAGGGCCCTAATGCATAGACATTCTAAGCCCCGGCCATTGGGCAGGAGGCTGCAAGTTTGAAAGTTGTTTTTTAGGACAATAACTGCATCACCTGCTGAACGGACCCCAGGACAGATCTTGGATTAAAAGCAGCTATCCGAAGGTACACGCGGTTTGGGAAAGGGGGGGGGGGGTCAGATTGTGGGCACAGAGTCACTTTAAACAGCTCTGTCAAGACTTTCCACATAGAAACATAGAAGACCGGTCAGAGCCTTTAAAGGGGAACTCCGGATAAGGAAAACTAGTTTTCTATTAAAAGTACATTAAAAGTTATATAGATGTGTCTATACAATGTATTACCGTATCTGTGCGGTTCTGCCACACTGGTAGCTGATAGAAATCCAGGAAGTGAGGAAAAATGGCCTCTGTGCCAATTCACAATATCTCCTGCTCCCACTGCTCTCCCACCTTAGGCTATGTGCACACTGAGGAATTGTCGAGGAATTGAAGCAGAAAGTTTTCAGGCAGAATTCAAGCAGAATTTAAGCCCCCCATTGACTTCTATAGGATTCCTCTAGCAGATCTACAGCAGAAAATTCTGCTCGGAAATTCTGCAGTGTGAACAACAGAGCAGAAAACCCATTGAACGCAATGGGACTTTGCTCTGTACATATTTTACAGAAGGAATTTCAAGCTGAATTTCAAGCTGAATTCCTCGCCTTTTCCTCAGTGTGCACATAGCCTTAGGAGACAAATCTTCCATGTCTCTGTCTCACATTGTGTGTATTTGCTAGGCACAGGCTGCTAATGCAGAGAGAGGGCAGGGCGTAATTCACCATCTCTGACCGGCCAGAAGCAGGTATTTCAACTTCGCTGATTGTGCAAAAGTCTACAGAGAAATTAGGGCTTTGTTCACACATGTTGGAGTGTCATTGCAGTACTGCAGTATCTGCACAAAAATGATGCAGTAACACAAATAGATAATGCTAGGATAGGAGCCGACACTGCCAATCCCACCTGCACAAAAAACAAGGCATAAACAGTATATCCCATGTAAGATAATATCGGATAAAGTCCTTTTTGTGGGAATCAACTTCAAAGATAAAAGATGCTTGCGTGTGGAAAGGAAAAGAAAAAAAAAAAGTAATTTAATTCATTCCAATATCAGCGTTACAGGTAGAGAATAACTGTGCGGGTAGGACCACAATGAAATGATAAAGTACTGCAAATAATTCAGTAACACAATGAAACTGCAATGTGTGAACACAGCCTAGATGTTCTGCAACAGATTTGGGTGGGGAATGTGCAGGGTGGGGGACTGTGGAGGGCAGGGTTAAGTCAATGTCAGCTCTTAATGGTGCGTTCACACCTACAGGATCTGCAGCTGATTTTCTGCAGCAGATTTCATTTAAATAACTGAACAAAGCATCAAATCTGCTGCAGATCCTGTAGGTGTGAACGCACCATAACTCAGTATTCAAAGAATGTGATGGCAGATTACTTGAGCAGGGTGTTCTTTAATCAGGGGAAATGGGTCCTGAATCCCTCAATTTTCTATTAGATTATGACACTGTGGGGAGTTCCTTTCATTAGCTACCTGGGGCAACAGAAAGGTTTTATTCTCTGAATCTCAGGGACTTCCCGTCGGGGGTCGATGCATTCACCCAGAGCTGGAGCAGGGGGCTACTATATGCTCCCCCTCCATTCGTATGATTCTCAGGGTTCTGAGGAAGGCCTGAAACATAATGGTAGTGCCCTTCTGGCCCAGAAGGGTTTGGTTTACTTTGCTCAGGAGTCTTTAAAGTGACACTGTCACCCCTTTTTGCATTCTGACTTCTCTAAAACAAGTGTAAAGGGAAAATTTAGCAGTTTTCATACATTATTTTATATCATACGTCATGGTGCTTGTTCAAGTAAAAAGTGATCTTTTATCAACTGCAGACTGTGCTAAGTGGGCAGGGCTTTACAGCAACTGCACCACTTAGCTCCGCCCCAGCGCCACCATAGGTCCAACCCCTCAGTTACATCGTTGGCACATAGACCCCGCCCCTCGAGCCCCATTGGAACAGGCTGGCCTAAAGGTCTATGTGGTGTGTCAATGTAATGGAGGGGTGGGGCCTACTGGTGCACTACAGGTGGAGCTAAATGGCGCTGTTACCATGACACCCCACCCACTTGACACAATCTGCAGATGATAAAAGATCATGACGTAAGATATAAAATAAGGTATGAAAACTGCTAAATTTACCCTTTAAACCAGTGTAGAGAAGTCAGAATGCAAAAAGGTGGTGACAGCATCACTTTAAGTGCCCAGGCCTTGGATATTTCCAGAGATCTTGAGTCTCCTATTCCAGGGACCAGTACTTCATCAGTCATCAGAGAATCTTCATCTGACAGCCTGGCTGTTGAGAGACCACTTATACTAGACAGAGGGCTGTCAGAGTCGCTTATCAATACTCTATTAGCCAGTAGGAAAAGGGTGATGTGACAAACATGATGTATCATCATGTATCTTATTGTTTTCCTATTGTTAAAGGGTAATTGACAAACTTCAGTGTGCTGGCTGGTTAATGAGCTCCAGCTGGGCTCACATCCTGTCTCAAGGATGAGCCAAGTTAGTGGAGCATTATGGGATTGATAGTCTTCATATTGCCTTTGTTAGGGTTTATTACCTACTGACTCCAGTCACCAAAGGGATTGGCTGGAGGGCAGTAGGAGACCCCAGGTAACTTGAGGTGATTGGGGAAGGTAATACAGTGGGTGGTCTGCCCAGCACAAAGTAATAAAGTGTAATAAAAACCCAGTGAGTATTCAATCATCAGCCAGAGGAAGCATTTGAGTAACACGAAACGTGTTTCGCTGAGACCTGTCTGCCATGCTCCCTCACCCTGAGTTTTTTTTATGACTAACTGTAGAAGATTACACATTTATGGGTGAGTGCCCGTTCCTTTATCGAATTTGGATTTTTGTTATTATATAACAGAGCACCGCTAGGACGTGTGTGTGAAACGTGTCTTATTGAGGTGACAGTATATGCAGGATCAGTAGTGCCTGGTCCAGCTTGCTTGTTGGACTGATTATTACCAGTGAGTAATTCCAGTTTTTCTCCTCTGGCTACCCTAACAACCCATCAACAAATCACTATGGGTACGTGCACACTACAGAATCCTGACGGAAAACCCATTGATGATTCCACAGCTCAGACCCATTTCTGTCTGCACCATAAGACTCCTTTCTATGCACGGGCGGATTCCGCCATCCATCCACATCCTGTCCGGCTGAAACCACCTGTGCGCAGAAAATAAATAAATGCATAGTGCAAACTTGCTTCATATCACATCTACTGTTGATTTAGATTTTGAAAGTTATGACAACATTGACACTTTAATATTTAATGATAACATTTAAGACAAATTGATTTTAGGGTACAAACACACACACCGTATATGCAGCGTATTTTCTGCTGCGATACGCAGATTAATCTAAATAACTGAATACAGCATTAAATCTGCACCATCAAATCTGCTGCGTATACGGTGTGTGTGTGTTTGTACCCTTAGGGTCTGTTCACACGTACAGACTCGCTGCATAAAACTCGCACAGAACTCGCATCAAACTCGCATGAAAGTAGCTGCGTTTTTTGTGGTGTTGAACTTGCCTGTGAAAATCATGTGAAAATCAAAACTCGCATGTAAAAATCACACCAAGCACGCAGCAAGAATACACATACATTGACTTGATAGCAATCAGTATCACTGTGGATTTTTGTGCGAGAAACTCACAGCGATAAATACGCAGCGAGTCTGTACGTGATTCTGTGCTACTATACCAATAAAAGGATGCTGACATATACCACAGTGGTTCTCTTACTTTGCTCCAGTTACAAACATGTACCATCATTTTGCATGTAAAAGGTACAGCAAACAATGCTTTTTAGTCCCACAAAATAGAAGTATATATTGAGCATTAGTAGACTGTGTTCGATTTATTATAGTGAATGGGCCTTTTGTACTATACTGGTGATGTAGAGGCAGAAGGCACTATTGACCCAGCCTAAGCTATGGACTTCATATCAATCTTTTCCTAAGGAAAAATTGACGGAAATGTGGAACCTGACGCCCCAATTTTCTGGTTCTGGTATTTGGAACCCCTCAAGACATTTATGGCATATCCAACTGATAAGCCATAAATATATTCTAGTGGAAAAAAAAAGAGAATAGACCAGGAACCTAGGATACATGGACCTTTGGATTTGCCATCTGTGCTGGCACTTACAGCAAAATGTATTTTAGTGATATTTTTTTTTCTTAATCATTATGGACATACGAAGAATCAAGTAAACAGACCACTTATTGTCTTGAACAAGAGCAGCAAGGCGGCTTGTATTTTAGAGATCCTTTCAAGGGAACCTGTCATCACTTTCATGCTCCCTGAATCACAAGTGATCAGGATGTTTCCCAGCAGTGGCTTCTGTCTCCCTTGCTGGCTTTGATTGACAGATATCTCCCTAAACCCAAACAGGGAGAGACCTATCAATCAAGCTGATTGGGTGGGGAAAAAGCCACCAAGGACAGCCATCAAGATTTGCAGTTCAACTTTTTACATCACTAAAAGAGTTTGCAAAAACAACTTAGGAAATGTAAGGAAAAAAGCCAAGGTTTAGCTATAAAAGGCAAATAAATAAAGGCAAAGGGACATACATTTTATTCTGAAATGATCTCTGGCCACAACAATAAAATTTAACAAATATTCACTAGAAAGTCATACTTCTGTCATCTGCTGTACAATACATACAGTATTATAAAACTGGCCACTGATTCTAGTCCACTAGAACATCTGTAAAGAGGAGCCAGCAGCATCTCACAGAAAATGTACACAAAATATACACAAGTCCACATTCAATCCAAGTGTTTCACATATTATCAGTACACACAATTGCAGCATTTTACAGTCACATGTCTAAGATGTTGCTTGAGAAGCAAAGCGAAGGCCTAAAGCAGTGGTTATTACTATCAATCCCAAAAGGAGAATGCTTTAAAGACCTCTCATAAGGAACAGGACAATTATCATGTCTCTTGCATTAGATCACTCAATAAAACGTTCTCCATTTAGAATGCAGGCAGACTCGGATGAATAACCACATACCAAGGCAATAGTAGCGGTTTTGTGAGCATTCACATTAAAAGTCTTCAGAACAAAATATCTGCCAAGATGTAAAAAGCTTCAATAAAATAGAAGTCACATTGTCATGTTTATGATAAACGTGTATCAAGGGGCTATACTGTAACCTATGGAATAGCATTTGCTGGAAACCTTTAGAATAAGCATACTAGACTTACTGAATGTCCACCTGGGTTACAGTACAGCCCAAAGTAAGAACATGTGCACTCCAAGGTCATACATGAAAACAGGCTCAAATGCCTTGCACCTAGTAAAAGTCCCCAGCTCTATTCATTACGCCAGGTTATTAGAAAAGGAATGCACTTTGGTTCTTACCAAATGCCCTGGGATTGAACACACAAAAAAAATGAAAATTTCTTGAGGTAATTCTTACAAAAAAAAAAAAAAAGATCTCCCACTAAGTCTAGCATAACAAAACCTTGTACAAAAAGGAAGGGTTGGTGTACAAATGCAAGAGACCAGTAAACCATATATTGTACCTGTTGATTGACTCAGAGCTTCCTTAAACCTTCAATGGAAGTATGTTCCTGCAGTCTGATTGGTCAGTGATGAGAAAAACAATATTACCGTTATAGTTCCTTGCAAGGCCTCGAAGTAGGATGGTGATTTTAAGACAAGTAGCTTTATTCTGTAATAAAAACGCCTTTACTGTCAGAGTAAAATATGAGGCCAAAACATGCCCAGCATGGCATCAATAACAAAAAGGCACGTGGTTCACAAAGGGCACAATTTATCCGGTATTGTCAACATTAACTCCTTCTGTTGTTGCACTTCAATTTCAACACACTTATGTGTTCAATAAGCCCCAAAGGGTTTCTGAAACCAATCCAAACAAGACTGCAACCAAAGAAACAGCAACCCATTGTGCTATCACGACTGCTGGAAATAGTCAAGATGTCCCTCGACAATGGGAACCTGTGAGACGCAATATTGTTTCCAGGACAACCTACAGCAGATCAGTCGCTTGAGCCCTTAAGAAAGTAATGACAAACTTAAACTCAACAGGCTTAGAGTTTTCTCTCTTAACATTACAAAATGATTCAAATAAGAGAGCAGCTAGAAAAAAAATTCATGGCTGTATGTGAAAAGTGTAATAGCAAAAAAATGGAAGGAAACATCATTCAAGATAAAGAGGCTTGTTCACTTCTCATACTCCACCTAAATTATAGGATTTAAAATACCATCGGAAAAAAACATGGCTGCCTTGTAGCAGATACACCACCACTCTTATCCACAAGCTATGTCTTGCACTTCAACTCAGCTCCATTTACGTCAATGGGATGAAGTTGCAATACCAGGAAAAGGCTACGGACAAGAGTGGCACTGTTTCTATATATATTTAAAAAAAAAAAAAAAAAAAGCAGGCATATTTCTCTAATCTGCTATAATTTTTTTGCAGAATTCCAACACTCCAAACTACAGACAAAAAAAAAAAAAAAACAGATGAGAAAGTAAGTGCATTCAATGCCCAGTGGGCACAGGAGACATACAACATATTAATGGGCTCATCTTTAAATTAGCGTATAGAATACATAGTCAGTATACTGCTGGCCAAGTCCGTGATGACCAGTGGTTCTGTCTTCACTAAACACAATGTGCAATTACCAGTGTGGATATTCTGTCTGTTAAATATATAGAAATAGCCTTCTATAATAAATACATTCCTATATTTAGTGAAGAGGGATAAGGTTTTCTTCATATTATAGAATATTTACTCTGGAAAAAGGGTTCAACACAATTCTATCTGGGAAAAGATTACAAACACTGTAAAACAAACTGTTAAACATTACGTTGCCCCTGCTGACTGAATGTTGCCTTTACCAAAGGAATACAAGAAACGGGAAAACCAGCAGATTGTTTTAGCGGTATTGGGAGACCATGCTTTAAGTGTTACTAAAAAAATCTGAACTGGAGGTCTACAGTGTAATTAAAAACATTTAACAGTCAAACACTGTTCTTTATTCCATTAAAATATTACAAATCTGGACAGCCCTTCTAGTATACTACCAACCAGGTGTATTCACTCATAAAATACGTTAAAAATACCCACTCTACTACTGGAAGCATTCATGTGGAAATGACAATGCAAATGTCTAATGCTGGAACTAAGAACCGTGGGGCACCGATATCCATGCGCCTCCATTCCTCCAAAGCCAAGTGCAATAGGTAAATAAATATTAAATATTTCAGGTATGACTTACACTGTGCCGTGAATAGCGCTGGTCCTCAGGGGTGGGTACATGACACAGGGATTCTCTCTTTAGTGTTCTTTGAATCCCTCTGGTGTTTACTGCCCCAGATGCCCTGTACTATCCATTACATAGAAGACTTTAGACCAGAGTGTTCTGGTCTGGGTGCTTAGAGTGGGGTGGGTTGGGCAAATAAAAGGAATTGTCTAATCCTGACAAACCCTAAATACCTATTAGATTATATATAGTCATATATATATATATATATATATATATATATATATATATATATATATATATATGTATTCTCTGGTTCATTTTCCATCATACTTTCAAGTTGCTTGCTCAATGCAACTTGTTCAACTGTTCATTAAAAAAAAAACAAAAAAAAAACAACTCTAAAATGCACACCCAACAGGAAATGTTTTCCCTCTGTGTACCGCATATGCATTAAGAATTAAACTGTTAAATACAGGGCTAGATTTCTTTTTTTTCTGTAGTTTTATGGTCACAACTTTAAAATGAATGGTGGCAAAACCTTCCAAAAACAATAAGTTATGTTTAACAGTCAACCAATAGTCAGTGGCCAGCCACTGATTTTGACACTTCCTAAGCAAAGCCAACTATAAATGGTATACTTAAAATATAATAAAACCCTTAAAGCATCGTCCCCAATGTTTAAATACAAAATTGCATTGTTACTAAAAAAAATTACAATGGCTGCCTAGATAAAGAGTTGATATAAATGGAGCCATTAAAAATATCCCGAATTTGAGCTGTCTGCGTAAGGCTCAACAAGGTGTTCAAAGAAAGTTGTTTACATCAGCTAACAAGCTTTGGCAATACAGTCCTTTGCTGAATATTTCCATTGGCATCAGTCATCTGGGCCAAATTAGTTCTTAGTTTAGCAGCTGAGCCTGATGTGGGAGGTAACTTAGAAATGGATGTTATAGCACCAGAGCTTTCAGTTATTCTTTTGGATGTGGCCTTCTCTCCAGTTGGAGGCTTTGGCAAGCGTCTACGTAGCCAATGGTGTCGTAATGCTTGGCTGGGCGTCATGCGCAAAGCAGGATCCCATTCTAAACATTGCGCTAGAAAATCAAGAAACAAGGGGTCATCACAGCCTTTTAATGCAGTCACCCAGTCCCTACTCCCAGGGGGGCCTCTTAGTTTTCCTCTTCGAGAACGCCCACCATTCAGTACCACAGATCCATCTGGTAGAGTTGTAACAGTGCAATAACGTGGATAACCTTTGGAGCTGACAAAATTCTTGCCTCGTTTAGAAGAATCCAGCAGTTTTTGGGATGGCATCCCTAGTAATTCAATCATACACGCAAGCTGATCCCCTTCATCTTCTCCAGGTAAAAGTGGATAACCAGTTAACAATTCTGCAAGAATGCAACCCAAGCTCCACATGTCAATAGGCATGCCATAGCGACCACCAAGTATTACCTCTGGAGCTCGATAGAAGCGTGACTGTATGTATGTGTACACACGTTGATGCTCATAACAGCTGGAGCCAAAATCTATTACTTTAATGCCACTTCTACCCTGTTGCTTCAACAAAATGTTTTCAGGTTTAAGGTCACAGTGGATTATTCTGTTTTTGTGCAAAGCATCCAAGCACTGTAAAATTGAGTGCGCAAACTTACGGACTAAAGGGAGACTGAAGCCCTGAAATTTGTTTTTCTTTATGAGCTCATACAGGTTCATGCTCAGCAGCTCAAACGTCATGCAAATATGATTACGGAATGTGAAGTTCTCCAACATGTGGATGACATTCATGTTGTTATCTTTATCCTGCTTCTTTAGGTGCTCTAGAATGCGTATTTCTTCTGCAGCTTGACGGTGAAAGCGTTTCTCATTCCTTACCATTTTTAAGGCCACGTGCTGATGGAGTTTGTGATCATAAGCCTTCACAACTTGCCCAAAACTTCCTTTGCCAATCACCTTAAGAACTTCATACCGGTAGGCAATATGATCGTGTGGCACTTGCACATATGAACCCTGGTCATCATCATAGCCACCATTATTTGAGCCACCAATCACACCTTGACGTTTCTTTGCATTTGGACCCAAAAAAAAAATCTCGGGATAGTTAAAAATTTCATGGTGCTCAAATGCTGTCAATTTTTGCATGTATTGCTTCATTGCTTGCTCGGGAGTTAATGAAGAGGACTTTACTTTGGTTGTCCCATCTGAAGATTTCAAAGAGCTAGAACTTCCTTGTCTACGATGTGTTCCTTCTAGTTGTCTCTCTGAAACAACAGGTAAGCCAGTTTTGCTAACAGCGGTGAGCCCATTGGGTTGTGTCGTCAGAACGGTCCTTTTGTTGCTGTTCTCTTCAAATAGTTGTTGAACCTGAATCTGTCCATGGCTGCCAATGTGCAGGTGTTCATTCATGGTGTGCTTATTGCCTCCAATCTAAAAAACACAATGTTAAATGTTTTAACATTATATGTTAACAATTTTTTTTTAAACTATTTCAGAAAATATGTCATAATTGGAGTAATTCTTGTTCTAACACATTGTTTGCATTCCTTCACCAGGCAAATGACAAGATGAAATTACAACTTATAGATCTGCTTCTACAGTCAAAAAAACTAAAACCATTGTTCCTTTCAAGGCATGGAAAGGGGGCTATCCCATTGGGACAACTCCTCCTTCAAAGAAAGCGTCATCCTGTGATCCGCTGATTGTGGGGAGTCCAGCAGCTAAATATATTTCGCCACTTCAACATTAGGGGTAAGGTCATATCTTGCTTCAGCTCAAAACAAGCGAAGGCAATCATTCAATCATCAGAGGCTAAGAGTGTCCATCTGTCCTCTGCCTGGCGGATATGCATCAATGTATATTTTTAACTGTGTGTGAAGCATAAAGGGTTGAAGTTTCCTATAGAAGTTTTAAACAATGGGCAGCTTGACACTTTATAGCTATAAAATGACACACATCAGACCCTGCCATCAGCACATATGGATGTAAAGAGTCTAATGCCACAACAGGGAATGTAGAAATATATGTTACGACTACCCATCTAGCAGAATGTTAAATGTCGCAGTAACAGACAGATGATTGCTACCAAACTTCCTTGCCTTTTTTCTTGGCCTAAATAACTAAAGACACTGGCATCTGGGGACATGCTCCATGATAAGTCCACACTAGATGGTCAGACATGACTAAACTGAATAAGAGATGCAGCTTCGGGACAGTGAAGGTATGCCATATCATATATTAGGTTACATTTCGGCACAGTTTTCTAAAAATAAATACCAGTCAAGCACCTCTTTAAAAATATACACAAATTGCACTACCCTAACCCTCCCTCTGGGTCCTCCACTGAGCCTGTTTATGACTATGGGGGAAACAGAGGGAGGGGCATGGTCACATGCTCCTACATTTTATTGACAAGGTTGCCATTGAACATTGAAAGCAGGACGACACAGACAGGAGGGGAGTCTGATATTTGCTCTACAAGGCACACAAGGAGCTGCTGTCAGTAAATGCAGTGCATATATTTACTAATATGGGACACTGAACAGTTGTACAATAAAGTGACCAACCCCTTTAAGGGATGGACTCAAGACGTTAGTAGCTGATTCTCTAAACAATATAAACTGTGACATGTGGTCTTTATGGATCCCACAATTGCTCAGTCAGACTGACATTTGGAGGCAATGTCAGCACCCTGAATCTTTTGTCACATTCCTTAAACTATTCCTAAATAATTTTGTTGTATCGAAGCTATTATATATATCAGTATTATGTGATACCATTATCATGTAGGAGTGTGCTTGGTCTAAAAAAATGTTTAGGTACGTGATGTCAAAGCAACAGCAACATGAATGCCAGGAACCAAGATTTCCAATTGCTTAGAGCAGTACACTTTCTCCAGCGGCTTGCCTTCATCCCATAGTGCATCCTGATGCCATTTCTCCCCATGCCAACTTCGGATACCAACATATCCACTGTAGGGCTTTGAGTCTAGAATAATCACAACCCTGTAAGGATTTGTTGACACTGTGTAAAAATGGCAGAATTCCGAGGCACCCCCGGAATACTACACTTCTGACTGGAAGGTAGTGAAGGCATTCCATCGACACACTGAGGCAAGCGGGATTCCGTGTGAACATACCCTAACAGTTTTTGCTTCCTTGGACCACCTATATTAGATAGTAATCATTGAATACCAGAAACACCCCCTGCCCCCCCTCTACATGATCTGACCCAGTAGCCTAACAGTCACAATTAAGCCCGGTCAGATCCTTACACTCAAATTTTTCTACTTCTAACACTTTAATTTTAAAGGGGTTATCCAGCGTTACAAAAACATGGCCACTTTCTTCCAGAGACAGCCCCACTCTTGTCTCCAGCTTGGGTGGGGTTTTGCTGCTCAGTTCCATTGAAATGAATGGAGTTTAATTGCAAATCACACCTGAACTGGAGACAAGAGTCGTGTTGTCCCTGAAAGAAAGTGGCCATGATTTTGTAGCACTGGATAACCCCTTTAGGGACTGTCTATTCATTTTCTGCCCCTTGAGACCAAACTTCATGTAATTGTATGGGACTGGATCGCTCCCATTAAAAATGCACTGTATGCGGTGGGCCTATTCTGGCACCAAATTCACAATACACTTACATTAGAGAAATTACTATTGTGGTGATATACTAGAGGTACATTTTAGGGGTATAATAAAGGTAGGCAAGGGAATAGCACAAGAAGGTAACGAGGAAATAAATAGATATATTCAACCATATCCTTCAATTATATTTAAGAATGCAAGAATAAAAATAAAAGAGAAGGGTCACCAGATTTGGTTAAAAGAAAAACTGGCAGAAAGAAACATAACCCACTCGGTTAATGAAGATGACAATTAAGCAGCAGAAACTGGTACTGACATTTTATTCCTAAAATGCTTGAATAGTGAGCAGCTGTCAGCCACCTGTCCTGCCAGCACCCAGGGCATCCAACAGCTGCTATACACTAAAACCTAGAACTGAGCTGTTTGTGTGAAATAAGCGCCACATGATATGACTGCATGCGACCCAGCACACAAAACTAAACACTGCATTCTCTAATAAATAATACAAGGCATACTTGCTAAAATATAACTTCAGCTGCCAATTGTTTCTGTTTTAGAAGGTTCATACAAGGTAAAGTGCAAATTCTCATGAAATAGCTACATATGAGAAAATGTGTCTAAGTGGTTCTAAATAAGAACTAGCTATGCAAACACTATTTGTACTATATTGTACTGAACATGTATTTGTACTATATCGTACTGTACTATATCAGTCTTGTAGCCTTCCCCAGCAGAAAGGAGATAAATCTGCGGCTTGGCTGTCACCTTGACTGTACCTTGCACATTTATTTCTATAAATACTAATGTCTTAGCTGAATTTAGAAGGCAAGAAGACCCTTACAGACGGACCAGGAATGTGACAGAAAACAGGCTGGTGAAGTCATTTAATATAAGAAGTGGCCATTAAGATTCTCACCGTGTGTGTTGCGTTGCTGGTTCTTAAGGGTGGCAATGATACTGGTGATGGTGGCCCTGTACCAGCTGCAGAGCGGGGTAAGGCCGGAGACGCCTGCAGTTGACTAGTACCTTCACTTCCTCTGCCTAAAATACAAGAGACAAAAACCATGACTCAATGTGGTTATTGCAAACATATATAGCACACTTAGGACTCACATGTCCTTATTGCATGGGTTTTTTTGTGTCTAATTGCAGGTTCATACTAGGACACATGAACATGGCGATTCAAGCTAATGGATCTGTAGCTCTGTTCACAATTGCAGACTAAGGTCATGTGAATAAGGTCTCAATGTACAGAACATATAGCAATACCTACTAAACACTATAGTCTGATTTATCATTCTGCTCCAATCACAGCTCAGCTTTCATTTCTCCAGAACTAATAAAGGTTACTGGTCACAATAATTCCCATGCCTGGTGAGCTTCTTTCACAGGCCACTTAAAACAGAAAAGGACTCGTGAGACCAGTACCTTGTATTAGTTCTGGGGAAATGAAAGCCGAGCTGTGATTGGTTGCTAGGGGCAAAGCAAACCACTTTTTAGGCAGAATGAGAAATCTTGCTTATAGTGTTTAGTTCTTGAACATGATTCATTTAATAATGTCCGTCAGGCCCATACATGTGAGCTGTCCCCGAGTTATCTGTCATAGGCACACACTAGACACATACAGCACAGTAGTATCTGTAACATATAGGTTAACCTCTTAAGGACGGAGCCAATTTTCGTTTTTGCATTTCCGTTTTTTCCTCCTTGTGTTTAAAAGCCATAGCACTTGCATTTTTCCACCTAGAGACTCACATGAGCCCTTATTTTTTGCGTCACTAATTGTACTTTGCAATGACAGGCTGAATTTTTGCATAAAGTACACTGCGAAACCAGGAAAAAATTCAAAGTGTGCTGAAATTGAAACAAAAAAAAACCCAACGCATTTTGTTTATTTGGAGGGTATTTGTTTTTACGCCATTCTCCCTGGGGTAAACTGACTTGTTATGCATGTTCCTCAAGTCGTTACGATTATATATATTCCTTAAATTCGCTGTATTCCCAGGCTTATAGCGCTTTTATCCTTTGGTCTATGGGGCGCCATGATGTTTACTTTTTGATCGCTTTTTATTAAAATTTGTCTGGATTTGATGCGACCAAAAATGCGCAATTTTGCACTTTGGGATTTTTTTGCGCTTACGCCGTTTACTGTGCGAGATCAGTAATGTGGTTAATTAATAGTTCGGGCGATTACGCGTGCGGCGATACTAAATATGTTTATTTATTTATTACATGGGAAAAGGGGGGGTGATTCAAACTTTTATTAGGGGAGGGGGCTTTTTATTAACACTTTTTTTTTTTTTTTAACACATATACTAGAAGCCCCCCTGGGGGACTTCTAGTATATGCACTCTGATCTCTCATTGATCTATGCTGTATATAGTTATACAGCATAGATCGATGAGATAGGCACTTGATTGCTTTCAGCTGCTGCAGCCGAAAACAACCGAGGACCCCGGCAGGTAACTGACACGGAGATTGCAACGGGGGGGGGGGGTGGCGATCTCCGCCACTAGACACCAGGGACTGCTGCATACAAGTGATCGGATGCAGCTGTCAACTTTGACAGCTGCCTCCCATTACTTAATTAGCGGGCACGGCGAACGCGGCGGTTCAGAGCGCGGCCCTGCTCTGAACACCTTTTGCAGACGCATGACATACCGGTACGTCATGTGTCCTTAAGAGGTTAAAAAGAGATATAACCAGAAAGCCACTGCTGCACAGTACATGTTTTTCTTTACAGGATTTAGTTAGATGGAGAAGCGTGGTACTTCTGCTAGAAGTGTGTGAAGTGCGGCCCGCCATAAACTGCTTTAGGGTGCCTTCACACGTACCGGATCCACAGCAGATTTTACGCTGCGAGTTTTCATTCCGCTGCGAATATGTAACCCAGCCGCTTTAACTCCCCGCCGGCTCCGAAGCAAGCAGGAGCCTGAAGCAGGTGATGTATGGTCTAGGGCTACCTGCTCGACACAGCGACTGTGTGAGGCTCCCACAGCCGTGGCGCCAAACAGCTAATGTAGGCTGCTGGCAGCCGGGGGTTAAAGGGGCTGGGTCACATTTGCAGCGGAATGAAAATTTTGCTGTGGGTATGTGACACCCATAGGCTTTCATTATACCAGGATCCGCAGCAGATCTCGCTGCAAACTCGCAGCGGATCCGGTACGTGTGAAGGCACCCCCTTTAAGGGGTTATCCAGTGCTACAAAAACATGGCTACTTTCTTCCAGAGACAGACCCACTCTTGTCTCCAGCTTGGGCGGGGTTTTTCTGCTCAGTTCCGTTTAAGTGAATGGAGCTTAATTGCAAACCGTACCTGAACTGGAGACAAGAGTCATGTTGTCTCTGAAAGAAAGTGGCCATGTTTTTGTAGCACTGGATAACCCCTTTAGCACACAGTGAATCTAGCCTAAGGAAGACATTAAGGAGCCCTTGTATTGTGTAGAAAATAAAGAGACTATATTGTACTGTAGGGAACAGGAGCCATAGGCCTGCTACTGAGCGCTACACATAACTGCCATAGACTGCTGCTGCACCTCCACAGACTGTCATGTCACCCAGGGCAGGATCCAGATTGACTGCTTCTACACCCAACTAAGGATCACCGAAGCCTGTCATACTACCCTATACAGACAACCCACAGATTGCCGCTGTGCCCCACACACAACATCCATAGACTGCCGCTTTGGCCTATACACAATATCAATTGACTGCCGCTATGCCCCATACAGATCATTGATAGGCTTTATTCATACGATCCGTGCCGCGATCCGGATAAGGATTGTGGCACGGATCCCCTAGCAGTGACACTCCCTAATTGTTTGGACAATTTTACAGGACGTGTGAATGCATCCATAGCCTGCCGCTGCCCCCCATGCACAACCTCCATAGCCTGCCGCTGCCCCCCATGCACAACCTCCATAGCCTGCCGCTGCCCCCCATGCACAACCTCCATAGCCTGCCGCTGCCCCCCATGCACAACCTCCATAGCCTGCCGCTGCCCCCCATGCACAACCTCCATAGCCTGCCGCTGCCCCCCATGCACAACCTCCATAGCCTGCCGCTGCCCCCCATGCACAACCTCCATAGCCTGCCGCTGCCCCCCATGCACAACCTCCATAGCCTGCCGCTGCCCCCCATGCACAACCTCCATAGCCTGCCGCTGCCCCCCATGCACAACCTCCATAGCCTGCCGCTGCCCCCCATGCACAACCTCCATAGCCTGCCGCTGCCCCCCATGCACAACCTCCATAGCCTGCCGCTGCCCCCCATGCACAACCTCCATAGCCTGCCGCTGCCCCCCATGCACAACCTCCATAGCCTGCCGCTGCCCCCCATGCACAACCTCCATAGCCTGCCGCTGCCCCCCATGCACAACCTCCAGAGCCTGCCGCTGCCCCCCATGCACAACCTCCATAGCCTGCCGCTGCCCCCCATGCACAACCTCCATAGCCTGCCGCTGCCCCCCATGCACAATCTCCATAGCCTGCCGCTGTGCCCCCATACACAATCTCCATAGCCTGCCGCTGTGCCCCCATACACAGTATCCATAGCCTGCCGCTGTGCCCCCATACACAGTGTCCATAGCCTGCCGCTGTGCCCCCATACACAGTATCCATAGCCTGCCGCTGTGCCCCCATACACAGTATCCATAGCCTGCCGCTGTGCCCCCATACACAGTATCCATAGCCTGCCGCTGTGCCCCCATACACAGTATCCATAGCCTGCCGCTGTGCCCCCATACACAGTATCCATAGCCTGCCGCTGTGCCCCCATACACAGTGTCCATAGCCTGCCGCTGTGCCCCCATACACAGTATCCATAGCCTGCCGCTGTGCCCCCATACACAGTATCCATAGCCTGCTGCTGTGCCCCCATACACAGTATCCATAGCCTGCTGCTGTGCCCCCATACACAGTATCCATAGCCTGCCGCTGTGCCCCCATACACAGTATCCATAGCCTGCCGCTGTGCCCCCATACACAGTATCCATAGCCTGCCGCTGTGCCCCCATACACAGTATCCATAGCCTGCCGCTGTGCCCCCATACACAGTGTCCATAGCCTGCCGCTGTGCCCCCATACACAGTATCCATAGCCTGCTGCTGTGCCCCCATACACAGTATCCATAGCCTGCTGCTGTGCCCCCATACACAGTATCCATAGCCTGCCGCTGTGCCCCCATACACAGTATCCATAGCCTGCCGCTGTGCCCCCATACACAGTATCCATAGCCTGCTGCTGTGCCCCCATACACAGTATCCATAGCCTGCTGCTGTGCCCCCATACACAGTATCCATGTGGAGGTGCCCTGTGTACCGGCAGCCATACTGATCCCCGGTACAGCACAGACCGCACGGCCGCTCCCTGCCATGTAGATTCCGGCTTCCCCGTGCAGACCGGCAGCCCAGCCGTCCCCTGTACTACCCGGGAGCCATTGTTACCACAGCCCGGACTCGCCAACCATTAACACGTTATGGTCCGGGAAGCGGCATGGGATTCCCGGTGAGACAGCCGGTGCCTCAGGATCTTCCCGTACAGACAGGCGGCCGGCGAGCAGACAAAGCGGGGGGAAGGGGCTTAACCCTTCGCTGTCCGCGGGCCTGCAGCAGCACGTCTGGAGAGGGTGGCTCAGGACATGGCCCCAGCCGCATCTATGGGAGATCCCGGTACACACGGCGCGTCTCCGAGGAGGAATCCGGCTTACACGGTCCGGGAGGGACAAAGCTACCGCCCCCCCTGCTCCGGGCTCAGCTCTTACCGGACGGATGCACCGCTGCAGCAGCACAGGGTTTCCTCGTTAACATGGCGGCTGAGCAGGGAGAGGCCAGTGGGGAGCAGAGACCTGAACTCCGGACTGGTTATCCCCCACCGTCTCCACGACCTCCGCTCCCCAGCTTCTTCTCCGGTCAGCACGGCAGCGCCCCGGCATCCCCGAGCCCGTCTCTCGCTCGCACAGCACGGGTAGCCCCGATGCGTCCTCCGCTCCCAGGCGAACTCCCCGGGGAGTCAGTGTGGGAGGAGAGCAGCAGGGAGCCCAGGCCCCGCCCCCTGGACTTACGGCCCCGCCCACACACTGGAGACGCCGTTACACCGCCCACACGCCTCACCGACCCTCGGACGGGCTGGGTGGCGGACGCACGCGCTCAAACTGCTGCCACTGCTGGAGCCGGACTGGCCCGTCTGACTATAGGAGGCGGGCGCCGGTGACAGAGTTCGGGGAAGGAGGCGGAGACACGAGGCCGGGTGACCAACCGCTGACAAGCGGCTGTGCTGTTGCTAAGCAGCACCGTGACACACTATTCACGGACTATCAACGAGGAAATGCCGCGCAGGAGGGCGTTTGTTTTTAGGAAATAAAGTGGCAGGAGGCGGGGAGCGGGCGTAGCAGATGGCTGTCACAGGGTCTGCTAACAGTGCAGACCAGGGCGGGCCCGAGAAACGTGGAGCAGCTGCAGCGCCCCCTGCCCCCAGGCTCCCGCACTGCACACTGGCCACATGTAACGGCTAACAATAGGTCAGCGCCCTGGTAACCGGCACCACGTTGCTAGGGCTGCATTGTTTGTTTACCCTGGCAGCCATTCATTGTGAACTGCTGCCACCACAAGGGGTGAGGTGTGGGGAGATCTCCTAGTGATCTGTCAGCCACTGGGCTGTAGAAGGTGCTGGACATGGCTGATATGGCTGCATTCACACACTGCTGATATGGCTGCATTCACACGCCGCTGATATGGCTGCATTCACACGCCGCTGATATGGCTGCATTCACACGCCGCTGATATGGCTGCATTCACACGCCGCTCATATGGCTGCATTCACACGCCGCTCATATGGCTGCATTCACACGCCGCTGATATGGCTGCATTCACACGCCGCTGATATGGCTGCATTCACACGCCGCTGAAACGGCTGCATTCACACGCCGCTGATATAGCTGCATTCACACGCCGCTGATATGGCTGCATTCACACGCCGCTGATATGGCTGCATTCACACGCCGCTGATACGGCTGCATTCACATGCCGCTGATACGAATGCATTCACATGCCGCTGATATGGCTGCATTCACACACCGCTGATATGGCTGCATTCACACGCCGCTGATATGGCTGCATTCACACGCCGCTGATATGGCTGCATTCACACGCCGCTCATATGGCTGCATTCACACGCCGCTGATATGGCTGCATTCACACGCCGCTGATATGGCTGCATTCACACGCCGCTGATATGGCTGCATTCACACGCCGCTGATACGGCTGCATTCACACGCCGCTGATATAGCTGCATTCACACGCCGCTGATATGGCTGCATTCACACGCCGCTGATATGGCTGCATTCACACGCCGCTGATACGGCTGCATTCACATGCCGCTGATACGAATGCATTCACATGCCGCTGATATGGCTGCATTCACACACCGCTGATATGGCTGCATTCACACGCCGCTGATATGGCTGCATTCACACGCCGCTGATATGGCTGCATTCACACGCCGCTCATATGGCTGCATTCACACGCCGCTCATATGGCTGCATTCACACGCCGCTGATATGGCTGCATTCACACGCCGCTGATATGGCTGCATTCACACGCCGCTGATATGGCTGCATTCACACGCCGCTGATATGGCTGCATTCACACGCTGCTCATATGGCTGCATTCACACGCCGCTCATATGGCTGCATTCACACGCCGCTGATATGGCTGCATTCACACGCCGCTGATATGGCTGCATTCACACGCCGCTGATACGGCTGCATTCACACGCCGCTGATATAGCTGCATTCACACGCCGCTGATATGGCTGCATTCACACGCCGCTGATATGGCTGCATTCACACGCCGCTGATACGGCTGCATTCACATGCCGCTGATACGAATGCATTCACATGCCGCTGATATGGCTGCATTCACACACCGCTGATATGGCTGCATTCACACGCCGCTGATATGGCTGCATTCACACGCCGCTGATATGGCTGCATTCACACGCCGCTCATATGGCTGCATTCACACGCCGCTGATATGGCTGCATTCACACGCCGCTGATATGGCTGCATTCACACGCCGCTGATATGGCTGCATTCACACGCCGCTGATACGGCTGCATTCACACGCCGCTGATATCGCTGCATTCACACGCCGCTGATATGGCTGCATTCACACGCCGCTGATATGGCTGCATTCACACGCCGCTGATACGGCTGCATTCACATGCCGCTGATACGAATGCATTCACATGCCGCTGATATGGCTGCATTCACACACCGCTGATATGGCTGCATTCACACGCCGCTGATATGGCTGCATTCACACGCCGCTGATATGGCTGCATTCACACGCCGCTCATATGGCTGCATTCACACGCCGCTCATATGGCTGCATTCACACGCCGCTGATATGGCTGCATTCACACGCCGCTGATATGGCTGCATTCACACGCCGCTGATATGGCTGCATTCACACGCCGCTGATATGGCTGCATTCACACGCCGCTGATACGGCTGCATTCACACGCCGCTGATACGGCTGCATTCACACGCCGCTGATACGGCTGCATTCACATGCCGCTGATACGAATGCATTCACACGCCGCTGATATGGCTGCATTCACACGCCGCTGATATGGCTGCATTCACACGCCGCTGATATAGCTGCATTCACACGCCGCTGATATGGCTGCATTCACACGCCGCTGATATGGCTGCATTCACACGCCGCTGATATGGCTGCATTCACACGCCGCTGATATGGCTGCATTCACACGCCGCTGATACGAATGCATTCACACACCGCTGATATGGCTGCATTCACACGCCGCTGATATGGCTGTATTCACACGCCGCTGATATGGCTGCATTCACATGCCGCTGATATGGCTGCATTCACACGCCGCTGATATGGCTGCATTCACACGCCGCTGATATGGCTGCATTCACATGCCGCTGATACGAATGCATTTACACACCGCTGATATGGCTGTTCACACGCTGCTGATATGGCTGCATTCACACGCCGCTGATATGGCTGCATTCACACGCCGCTGATATGGCTGTATTCACACGCCGCTGATATGGCTGCATTCACATGCCGCTGATATGGCTGCATTCACACGCCGCTGATATGGCTGCATTCACACGCCGCTGATATGGCTGCATTCACATGCCGCTGATACGAATGCATTTACACACCGCTGATATGGCTGTTCACACGCTGCTGATATGGCTGCATTCACACGCCGCTGATATGGCTGCATTCACACGCCGCTGATATGGCTGCATTCACACGCCGCTGATATGGCTGCATTCACACGCTGCTATGGCTGCATTCACACGCTGCTGATATGGCTGCATTCACACGCCGCTCATATGGCTGCATTCACACGCCGCTGATATGGCTGCATTCACACGCCGCTGATATGGCTGCATTCACACGCCGCTGATATGGCTGTATTCACACGCCGCTGATATGGCTGTATTCACACGCCGCTGATATGGCTGCATTCACATGCCGCTGATATGGCTGCATTCACACGCCGCTGATATGGCTGCATTCACACGCCGCTGATATGGCTGCATTCACATGCCGCTGATACGAATGCATTTACACACCGCTGATATGGCTGTTCACACGCTGCTGATATGGCTGCATTCACACGCCGCTGATATGGCTGCATTCACACGCCGCTGATATGGCTGCATTCACACGCCGCTGATATGGCTGCATTCACACGCTGCTATGGCTGCATTCACACGCTGCTGATATGGCTGCATTCACACGCCGCTCATATGGCTGCATTCACACGCCGCTGATATGGCTGCATTCACACGCCGCTGATATGGCTGCATTCACACGCCGCTGATACGGCTGCATTCACACGCCGCTGATATAGCTGCATTCACACGCCGCTGATATGGCTGCATTCACACGCCGCTGATATGGCTGCATTCACACGCCGCTGATACGGCTGCATTCACATGCCGCTGATACGAATGCATTCACATGCCGCTGATATGGCTGCATTCACACACCGCTGATATGGCTGCATTCACACGCCGCTGATATGGCTGCATTCACACGCCGCTGATATGGCTGCATTCACACGCCGCTCATATGGCTGCATTCACACGCCGCTGATATGGCTGCATTCACACGCCGCTGATATGGCTGCATTCACACGCCGCTGATATGGCTGCATTCACACGCCGCTGATACGGCTGCATTCACACGCCGCTGATAAGGCTGCATTCACACGCCGCTGATATGGCTGCATTCACACGCCGCTGATATGGCTGCATTCACACGCCGCTGATACGGCTGCATTCACATGCCGCTGATACGAATGCATTCACACGCCGCTGATATGGCTGCATTCACACACCGCTGATATGGCTGCATTCACACGCCGCTGATATGGCTGCATTCACACGCCGCTGATATGGCTGCATTCACACGCCGCTCATATGGCTGCATTCACACGCCGCTCATATGGCTGCATTCACACGCCGCTGATATGGCTGCATTCACACGCCGCTGATATGGCTGCATTCACACGCCGCTGATATGGCTGCATTCACACGCCGCTGATATGGCTGCATTCACACGCCGCTGATATGGCTGCATTCACACGCCGCTGATATGGCTGCATTCACACGCCGCTGATACGGCTGCATTCACACGCCGCTGATACGGCTGCATTCACATGCCGCTGATACGAATGCATTCACACGCCGCTGATATGGCTGCATTCACACGCCGCTGATATGGCTGCATTCACACGCCGCTGATATAGCTGCATTCACACGCCGCTGATATGGCTGCATTCACACGCCGCTGATATGGCTGCATTCACACGCCGCTGATATGGCTGCATTCACACGCCGCTGATACGAATGCATTCACACGCCGCTGATACGAATGCATTCACACACCGCTGATATGGCTGCATTCACACGCCGCTGATATGGCTGTATTCACACGCCGCTAATATGGCTGCATTCACACGCCGCTGATATGGCTGCATTCACACGCCGCTGATATGGCTGCATTCACACGCCGCTGATATGGCTGCATTCACATGCCGCTGATACGAATGCATTTACACACCGCTGATATGGCTGCATTCACACGCTGCTGATATGGCTGCATTCACACGCCGCTGATATGGCTGCATTCACACGCCGCTGATATGGCTGCATTCACACGCCGCTGATATGGCTGCATTCACACGCTGCTATGGCTGCATTCACACGCTGCTGATATGGCTGCATTCACACGCTGCTGCTATGGCTGCATTCACACGCCGCTGATATGGCTGCATTCACACGCCGATGCTATGGCTGCATTCACACGCCGCTGCTATGGCTGCATTCACACGCTGCTGATACTGCTGCATTTACACGCTGAAATACGGTTACATGCCCTGAGTGTGGTGGGCACCATGGGGACATAACAGACGACTGCTGTAGATCTGCACTGCTTCCCGGGGGGGGGGGGGGGTGATCATAGAAATCCTGTGACCTTGGCTCTCATGTCCATAGAATAGAAGAAGTCCCCAGCACAACTGCCTGTACCCTAGTAGTCACTTTTATAAGGGTGCAAGACTCCTTAAAGAAACAGAGGATTGACAGGCAGGTCAACCAGTAGGTTACACCGTCCTTCTGGGGGAGGGCTTCTTTCCATATAGATGCACATTCAGGCCTTACATATATGTTAGGTTGTTAAACCATGTCTTTTGTTAGGTTTCTTTTGTCTAAAGTAACATTTGAAAGGGGTTGCATAAGAAAAACATGGCTGCTCTACAGCAATACTTTCATTTATAGGCTGTGTGCGTATTACAGCTCCCAAATCTTAGCAGCAAAATTACCAGTGTATCAAAAACAGAACACGGTACTCTTAAAACGTAACTTTTAGTAAATACTAAAACATTAGCCCACATATAGAAATCCATCAAGATTAGATCAAATATCCCCATAGAAGGATGATTCCTACAGAAATCAGTCCAGTCCATCAAAATAAAGAGGTATTAGAAAGTACATAGATAATGGGAGGTTTATTATTCTGATTTGCGTTGATAGTCTGCTCATCCTTGTCCCACCTATCTGTAGACATGGCCGGTACTGCTGTATATTGTTTGTCCTATAAAGAATTGCTCAAATTACACTGAAGAAGCTACACAGGGCTACAGATTCAAACAGGCCACCCTTCACCCAGCAACTAGCCCTGCACTGTATTAAAAGGGTTTTCCAGACAACATTGATTGATGGCCTATCCGCAGAAATGGGGGTGTCAACAATGGGGGCCGCAAATGAACGCTGATATATCGAGCAGCTGGGCTGCATGAATGATCCTTGTATTGTTCATGCAGCCCTGAACACTGACAGCACAGATATGTATATATCTGTGCTGTCAATTTACAGATCAGAAGCAACTGTCTATACATACCAGTCATGCTGCTTGTGATCTGTATCTGGCTCTCTGGCCCTTTCCCCGGCTGTATCTTCAGGCCCCGCCTTTTCCGGCTGTTAATCATTCCGGAGGAGGCGGCCTGAAGTCACAGCATCAGCCAGAAGACAGAAGAAACCAGATGCCGGATCACATTTTCTGTTTAGCACTTATTTTGTGTTCCTTTGTGCTTTTTTTGTTGTTTCATCTTGGGATTCTGCTTTTTGCATTTATGCACAGACATTTTAGTGCTTTACGGTATAATTTATTGTTTACACAATCCTTTACAGTACTAGGGGTTTACTTATTCTTGTCTCGTGTTCAGTCTCCTATATTGTGTTGGACGGGGGAGTGAGCTGTTACTATTCATTTCAGCTCCAGTACATGGGGAGTTTTTAAATGTTTTTAGGGGTTGGGAACATACATTTAGTGCATTGTATTATTTGTACTAATAAAGCGCATATATTTGATACATTATTTCTGGTGTGCTGGTCTATTGTGCTATTCACTCTGTTCTCCTTCTTGTGTTGACAGGTCCGTGTTGAGATCGGGAGCTGTGCCAGAAAAAAAAGGGGCAAGCCATTATATAGCCTGCATTTGTGACACAGATCCTCTATCTTGAATTAAATAAAGGTTGCAGATGGCTGTGGGTGCATACCCATACTGCTATCTGTACTACGGATGTGTGAATGTGGCCTTAAGGCTATGTTCACACTACGTATATTTTCATAAAACCACGGCTCTTGTTGCTGATTGCAACAACGGCTGTGATTATTACGAAAATATACATAACATTGCCGCCTATGGAATCCCGGCTGGAGTGTATACACATGATATACACTCCGGCCGGGATCCCTAGCAGCGACGTGACAAACTGAAATGTCAGTTTTCTGCAGCTGCTATTCATTGAATAGCAGCTGCAGAAAACACTGTCAGTGCACACAGTGGAGTGAGCGGCTCCGGCCGCACGCTCCATAGTGTGCAATGGAGAGTTCTGATGTGGGCGTGCACGGATGCACCCGCATCAAAACTAAGCAGCACTAAAGATCATCTTTTCTGAGACCGGTGGTTCTGTGACCTGGCCAGTCTCTTACATTGAACATGGCCAAACACCATATTTGTGCATATGAGTTGTAGAATTACTACACACTAATATAAATTCCATATTGTTTATCCTGAAGCAAAATGGCAATCTTAGCATTTCCATTAACCCTTTACCTGTACCATTTTGCGAAAATATATTTCTTCCATTAAAAGTAGTCAATTTCTATTTTATTTTAGCATCTGTAGTGAAAGAATTCAGCACATAGTCACATTTTATAGTTAAGTCATTCCTTATGACAGATGGCTGATATGTTGGCATAATGACCTTGGCAGTGGTGTCCACACCATCTGAATAATGATTGTGCCAAAGGCTGTCTGTTTCTCACCAGGAAATTCACTAACCAATCTGTACCATGGCAAGTGCAACATCCATTGAGAAAATACAAATGGAATATACTAAAACATTATGTGTTGGCAGGGAATTCCGTACTAATGTGGCACTTTGTGCAGGAATAGCCAAGAGCTATCGGTTATACACAAAATATCAGTTCTTACAAAAACTATTATAGCAATATAACTAGTTTTTATTTCTCCATTTCCTTCAGGTTAGGAATTGTATAGTTATTCTTTCTTTTATAGAGCTCACCTAATTAAGTTTAGTTCACCTTCTGTATTTTATCTGTCATTATTATGTACCAGGGCCAGCATCAGAACCTGGGCCAAGACAAGCAAAAGGAGGGTCCACATCTGGCTAGGCTATTACATGCTCCACAATGCCTCTCTACAAGTGCGAGCAGCATACTTACTGCTGCACAACCAACTATCCCCTGAGCACTGGCCTGCAACTTTCCTCATCACCTACACATAAGGGAATCAATATGCCTGCAAAGCCCAGTTATTAGTGGCAGCACTAATGGCCTGTCTCTTGGCTGTCTCTTTGGCACCACTGACTACAGACAGAGACCTGGCATAGAAGCACAGAGGGGCAATCACCTTGTTACCTAGTTATTAAACACAAGGCAGAGACAGACAAAGTAGGTGAGGAAGAGTGCAGTTTACACGGGCAGTACTACCCCATTACAATAAAGAGGCCCATACAGACTAGGAGCTGGCCCTGGTATGTGCACGTACACTGGCTATAGTTAAGAGCAGATGGAATTACAGCCACAGTGTTACGAATAGCTGTGATCATCCAGCTTTTCTGTCTTCTGGTTATACGTTTTTGCACTTATCATGCAATTGTCTCACAACTAAATTAATGAATCTGGATCAGCTAATCATGAGTGCTCAGCTCAGGACTAGTTTAGGCCCCCTTCACATGTTCGTGTCAGTTTTTACTGATCAGGAGGCCTCAAATGGCATCAGGAAAGTATCAGGATTTCCTGACAGTAATCTGTTTTTACTTTCAGGAAACCATCAGGAAATGCCTTCAGGATTTCCTGATCCCCCTATGGAGTATTATACCACCATATCCCCTTCATCTACAGTGCCATCCTCTCCTCCTCGTGTACAGTGCCACCCATTTCCCCTCGTGTACAGTGTCATCATCCAATCTCTTGCAGAACTACAACTCCTATTATGTGATGTAGTTCTGCATATTACCCCTCACACCATGCTGGGAGATGTAGTCCTGTATATTACCACACAACATGCTGTAAGATGTAGTCCTGTATATTACCACATAACATGCTGTAAGATGTAGTCCTGTATACTACCACACACCATGCTGGGATACGTAGTCCTGCATATTACCACACAACATGTTGGGAGATGTAGTCCTGTATATTACCACACACAGCATGCTGGGAGATGTAGTCCTGTATATTACCACACACAGCATGCTGGGAGATGTAGTCCTGCATATTACCCCTCACACCATGCTGGGAGATGTAGTCCTGCATATTACCCCTCACACCATGCTGGGAGATGTAATCCTGTATATTACCACACAACATGCTGGAAGATATAGTGCTGTATATTACCACACAACATGCTGTAAGATGTAGTCCTGTATATTACCACACACCATGCTGGGATACGTAGTCTTGCATATTAACACACAACATGCTGGGAGATGTAGCTGTACTGTAGTTCGCCACCCCCATCCCCATACTGTGTCATCCTCTAATCTCATCCTCTAATTGACATCCCACTGCGAGTATGTAAATTAACCCCCTTGGTGTCCGGAGCGTAACTTACACTGATAGAGGCCCCCATCATTCTGCCCACACAGACCGCTGTTAGATGGTGCAGGCTCCCCTCCAGTGTGTTCAGCGCTGTGCAGCTGCTGCCGGGCACAGCTCTCTCCTCACGGCTCTGGACGTCCCCCCCGAAGCAAGCTGAAGCGGTGTGTGCAGCGTCCAGAGCCGTGAGGAGAGAGCCGTGCCCAGCAGCAGCACAGCGCTGAACACACTGGAGGGGAGCCTGCACCATCTAACAGCGGTCTGTGCAGGCGGGATGATGGGGGCCTCTGTCAGTGTAAGTTACGCTCCGGCCGCCAAGGAGGTTAATTTACATACTCGCAGCAGCATGTCAATCTCACTTCGAGTATGTAGTGTCATAAGGTTGAATGACACTGGATCCGCAGCGGATTTCACTGCGAATTCGCAGTGTGAAGGCACCCTTACTATATTTATTTCTGTGGATCTGTTGTGAGGCAGCTGCCCTAGCAACCAATCAGATTCCAGCTCCCTGTGAAAATGAAAGTAGTAATCCTATTGGTTGCTAAGGCTGCCGTTTCTCCTGGGCAGCTGTAGCACTAATGATGTCACCTGTGTGTGCAGTGTGGAGATTCTCCCTTTCATCTATAAAGGCGCTCTTACCCCTCCCCCTCCCCTCCTGTAATCTGGCGGGGACGGGACCTTCGCTCTAACCTGCCCAGGCACCCAATGTATCAGTGGGCCATTTGGGGTCAAACGGTTCAGGCATTTGTAAGTCTATACGGGACAGAAAGACAGACTTTCATTTTTATGATATAGATGTGCTATGGAACAGAGTTTGGAGTTCCCGGCATCGTGATTCATTAAGATGCTGGGAGCTCTGAAACTGTATAAATCTTTGGGCTACTGTACTGACACAGCATGTATAAATCATGATTTTTGACAGTTTGCTGATGTGAACTCTCAGGGCACTGTGCATTCATACATGACAATTTCTTTTACTGACAATTCATTTATTAGAAAAAAATTACAGACCCTGAGATTTTGTTACAATTTCACTGTTACAATTTGCTCTTTTCTGAAGAAAGTGTCCAAAAAAGCATTTAGACCACAATTACAACTGAGGAGATAATCAGTTTTTATGGTGTGAAAACTATTTGGTCAGAAATAAAGTGCTTCGAAAAGATTCTACATGCCACTGCTACATGCTTTTAGGTATGATACTTGAGATTATAGAGCATAATCACTGCTATTTGCTAAGTTTGTAATGGTTTTCTAATGAGAAAATCATTCAGTAGTACTTGCTTTACAGACGGAATCCTTTTATGTTTCTGATCTCATTCTTACTTGAAAATAAAGAAGCAATTTACATGCACTATATGTTAGCATTTTATAATGGCAATGAAGTGTATTCACTGATAGGAAATGATTCAAGTTTATTCTATCCTGTACAGAAAGACTGAGGAAATACAATGACATAAGCTTTATATATACTGCTGTTAAATATTATATTTGTGTCATTCTTGAAATATTTTCATATACTAAGCAGAGGTCACATTTGAGTACTGCATAAGTTTTATTTGAGGTGGAATGCCAGAGAAAATAGCTTCATCTGCAACAGGTTTTTAAAACATTACACGACAGTTCACAAAATATGCTGGAGGGGAGAGTGTATGACTTTTGTACACCCATTGCATTTTAGACATACATAACTAACATAGCATATTTAATTTTCAGATTTTGGCTGGTATTCAGGTATGTTAACCACCATGGTCTCCAGCCTTTGACTCTGCTTTTTAAAGAGACTCTGTACCCACAATCTGACCCCCCAAACCACTTGTTCCTTCAGATAGCTGCTTTTAATCTAGATCTGTCCTGGGGTCCGTTCGGCAGGTGATGCAGTTATTGTCTTAAAAAACAACTTTTAGGGTAGCTTCACACGTACCGTATCGCTGCGTATTTAATGCTGCGTATTTATCGCTGCGTTTTTATCGCTGCGTGTTTGGTGCGCGTTTTGATTTTCACATAAAAATCATGTGAAAATCTTAACTCGCATGTAAAAATCGCACCAAACAAGCAGCGATAAAAATGCAGCGATAAATACGCAGCGATACGGTACATGTGAAGGCACCCTTAAACTGGCAGCCCCGTGCCCAACGGCTGTGGCCTAGATTGTGTATGCATTAGGCTGGCACAACCCCTCTGTCCCTCCTCCCCACCCTCCTCATCATTAGGAATGCCCCAGGCAGATTTTCTACTGTGTCAGCACGGCACATGGCCTGGATCGTTAAGCAGCTGTGCAATGTTCAGACAGGAGAAAATGTTCTAGGGGCATTCCTAATGATGAAGAGGGTGGGGAGGAGGGACAGAGGGGTGGTGCAAAGTTAGGGCACAGATATTGTGGGCCACGGCCGTTTGACATAGGGCTGCCAGTTTAAAAGTTGTTTTTTAGGACAATAACTGCATCACCTGCCGAACGCACCCCAGGACAGATCTTGGATTAAAAGCAGCTATACGAAGGTACAAGTGGTTTGGGGGGGGGGGGTCAGATTATGGGTACAGAGTCACTTTAAGTCACTTTTGTATTTTTTTTAATTAAAGGGAATCGGTCACTAGTGACAGAAATGCTGAACAGATCGGTGTATCACTTACATCTCTACTTAGACAGGTGACTGCCAAAAACAGCATGGATAAACAACTGCCAATCAGCAGCTGGTGGGTGGAGCTTTCTGCCTATTTTGATCTGACCAATGCCAGAGATAAAGCATTTACATCTGAAGAAGAGCAGGGGAACAGAGTGAAGGACTCTTGCAATCTTGTAACTTTTCATAGCTCCAGGAACAGCTTGGCGAACAGTGCAGGAACTGTTCTGATATCGCTGCTGCTGTCTGTACTCAACAGTATGGGTAACAGCAATGAATAGCAGAGCTGTGTCAGCACTGTGCACAAGGCTTCCCCCAGTCCCAGTGTGATTTAGCTCCCCGCTCTTCTATAGCTTTCCTGGATGCCATACCCAGTTCTCTGTGTCTGGTATCAGATATGGCATTCAGGAAACCTATTTACAGCTCTAGAAGGGCATGGAGGCAGAGAGCAGACAGCTGTGCAGAGTCCATCCACAGCTATAATGTGTACAGATTCTCCATAGCAACATGTATTTAGGATTGAGGGCTGCTCAGCTGCTGCTTTCTTTTAAAAACAAACTAAAGAAGTTATTAGTTATTAATGTATGTTACGGAAAGGTTTAAAATTGCTTCTATATTTCATGTACACAACAGGTACACTTTAAGAGACTAAGGCCCCTAGCAAGCCCTGACAGCTCTTTTACCACAGCCCTAACTTCTAAGTGTTTTTTTTTTCATTTGTGTGCATCCGTTTTGATCCGTTTTTCATTGACTTCCTTTATGAAAAAAAGGATCAAAACGCATCCTTTTTTTTACATTTTGTAAAAAAACGTGGTCGACCACGTTTTTGAGTATGTTAAAAAGGGATGCGTTTTGATCCATAGTTTTTCTATCCGTTTGTAACAATGAATAACATCAAATGAAAAAAAGGAGTGTGAACCCAGCCTAACACTGGTTTATAAACATATGTCAAAGTAATCTCTTTCCAAAGATCTAATTGAACAGGTTTAACTTTTCTGAATAAATGCTTGTATATCAAAATAAGCCCTAAAGGTGTCTCTACACCTTCAATAACTGTTCCACAAACAGTTTCTTTCGCATTTTCCCCATACACATGAACATTCGTCATGGCCAAATGTTCGTGTGTTACCTATGGCACAGCCAGACTGCTCTGCTGGCAGCTTATCCCTCCCAAAACAATAGGCTAAAGCTGTAAAAGTCCATCACACCTGAGCCTTCTCTCCACCAATATCAGCTGCCCCCATACACCTTAGGGCGCATTCACATGTTCCATGAATATGGTCCATGCACAGAAGAATAGTCTGGATTCAAGAACCACCCGACATCATGTATCATTATGATGCCAGGAGCTTCACAAGTATTTAAATCTTGCGTCACTCACTGCATCATATTGATGCATGATGCAGGGAGGTTTGTAAATCTGGTCCTTTGCACATCCTGTGTGCATGGACTGTATTCATGAAACTGTCTGAACTGTCAGTGTTCTGTGTGTTGTGTTCAATGAATAGCAGCCGCACAAAACTGACATGTCAGGGGTTTTTTTTTGGTCGCAAGTAATCCTGGCCGAAGTGTATAGAGTGTAAACCCTTCGGCCAGGATTCCTTTACAATCAATGTAATCGCCAATTTCATTAAATATTTAACTACGGCCGTTGTTTAATGAAATTATACATATAGCCTTGGACTTTAGTATAAAGTGTATGTGCACCTTTAGATGCCAAAAGACATGATTGAAATTTCCAAAATGTTCTATAAATAATGTAAAGGAATGTGCTGTGAAGATTGTAAAGATTTTACATATAAAGATTCACTTTTACACATCTGTTTGCAGTTGTCTTGCTCTAATCCCCCTAATAGAACTGCTGCTATGGTAGCTGACTTTCCTGTCTCTTAGTGTAGTCAGAACCCCTCTATTATGTGTGTACAGTAGTTTATTCCACAACACATAGGGCATAGGGCTTTTTGATTCTGACAGCATTATTATGGAAGGAACCATTGTAGGGTGAGGTATTGACTCCAATATGAAACAATTATGATTCCTTCTGCTCTAGACAGAAATAAATGAATGTATTGTAAAATTATTCTCTTTTTACTTACATTTTGTACACTTCAATTACACATAAACATAAACCTAAATAGCTTTATGAGTAAAGCACCTAAAAATACCAGAGATATGTAAGGTAACTATAGCTGTAAACATATTTAATATAATTTTAAGGCTATGTTCACACTACGTATCTTTCTGGCCGTAGTGTGAACCGCGAATATACGCACGTAGTTTTGAGGTTGATGCGTTCGCTTGAAAATATACGATATACGACCACACAATGCACACTACGTATGAGCTTACGGGCGTATCGTATGCGGCGCCGTGAAAAGTTAACACGACCATTGTTTGAGGACGGAAATGTTGAAACTCACGGCCGTGGATTTCCATGCGGTCCCGTACGGAGTACTTATTTCAGCCAAATTGAACGTGATCTTTAGATCCATAAGGTTCTGTGTGTATTATTGGGCTGGGCGAAGATTTCCAAGTAAATGACCTGTTTCAGATCGCTTCGAAACAAGCTAGGGAAGCATAACTGTACTGCGGGCATATGTTTGCGGTTCGCCCGCATGTTCGCAATCCGGCCGCATGTCTATTTTTCCCACGGCCGTACTTTCAGCCGCACATGTCCAGCCGCGTACGAACTACGGCCGGACTCATACGTAGTGTGAACATAGCCTAAATATAAGAATATCTGATCAACTTGTACATGAGTTCTGGTACAGAGATTGGACTAAGGCTGGGTTCATAATGTGTTTTTGCAATCCGTTTTATTTTTCATCCATTTTATGCCAAAAAGGATGAAAAAACTGATACATTTATGTGCATCCATTTTGATCTGTTTTTCCATTGACTTCCATTATAAAAAAGAGGATAAAAACAAGATTAAAATGCATCCTTTTTTTAGCATACACAAAAATGTGGTTGACCACGTTTTTGTGTATGCTGAAAAAATGATGTTTTGTACCATTTTTTGATCATGGAAGTCAATGGAAAAATGGATGCACACAAATGCATCCATTTTTTGCATAAAACAGATTAAATAAAATGGTTTGCAAAAACGCAGTGTGAACCCAGCCTAAGCAAAATTATTCCCATTTAAGCATCAGTTTAATCCGCATTACATCACATATTGTTACAGCAGGTGTCACCAGGTGTTCTCTTACAGACCAAATTCCTAAAGTAAATTACAGACAATTGTATTCATTGCAGAGTGCAAAGGTCAGAGGCTTTCTTGTCTCCCATACACTTTAGTAAGGTTACTATGCATGAGGGCCTTTTCCCTGCCTGGTGCTAGTAACTATTTTAGATTATATTGCAGCAATATGACAATGAAAAATGAAACATGCCATTTTTTATTTTGTTTATTCAAACTACAGTGTGTAACGCAGAGTCTCAATACCAACTCTGCTTTTAGAAAAAAGTGCAAATTATTTCCTAAAATTTGTGAGCTGTAAAACCAGTATTAATAAGGGATCTCAACCATGCAATACTGTAACTGAAGCAAAGGTCCTACTTACCCATAATTATTCCTGTCTATATTCTGAACAGTTTGTTCATTAGTAAAGAAACTGGAAGAGAATGTCACTGAGAGGCGAGAGCCTAGTACAAACGTAGTTGTTCTATTTAAAGTCTTGCTCCTGCGCTCCTGGTGCCTTTATCATTAACAGGAACACCGCTGCTCCATGACAAGTTTAGCGAAAAAGAAATACACAAGGAACAAACAGTCCACTTCCTGCAGCTTCTGTATCCAAGTAGACTGCTATTTGTACCTGTACACTGACTGCTAGAGATGCCAGATGGAGTGTTCCATGGACGAGTGGAGATGTCACACTAGCTGTCTTCAGACATGAGATGAGAGAACATAAGGAGTGGGAGTTTATCATCATGTCGACAGTGTATTTTTTGCCATGCTGCTTACCGCAAACTGGTATCAAATGTCTTGTGTAGCCAACATTTACTGTCTACAATAAACACGTTGAGAATCATTTCCAGGACTGAATGTACAGTACAATGGATAATAAATTGTGCAGAAAATTAAATGCATAAAAAGTTAAAGTATTCTCATCACCTAATCTTTTATTAGGTAATAGGGAATGCAAAAGAAAGCAATTTTGCAAGTGTTGTGCATTACCAAAATTGTTTTCTTTTGTAGTTTGGCTCCTTTCTTTCCCTGTACTATTGACAGCTAGTTGCCTAGGCTCCCGACCACTGCTCTCCTCTCTGAGAGTGGTAGCCGGGCTGTGCCGTCATTCAGGTGACCAGGATCCTCCGGAGTAGTATGATTTTTACTCCATCACTCCCCTCCACTGTCTTCCTTTGATGTAACACACATTTCCTTGGCTTGTCTCTGAAAACATGGGTAACCAGTGGGAGACACAGCGAAGCCAAGCAGATCAGATCAATACCACTGGGTTTTGCAAAAAAACATCAAAATCGGCACATAGATTTCTTTGTCTCAAAAACTCTCTGGCCATTTATTAGCTGACAGTCAGTAGGGAAATATTAAATGCCATACCCACATGGCGTTTTTGTGTTTCATGGGTTTTTTTTCAGTAATTTTTGTTGTTTTTCTGCTCCAAATTGCAGCAAAGTGAGGCTTTTTTCAACAAAAATTTGCATTTTTCCTCTCATAGATTTCTACAAGGGGAAGGGGGTGCCATGTTTATGTTTTATGCCCATAGCAGCCAGAGATGCAGATGTGTTATTTGCAGCATGAGACGCTGCATTATCATGCATGAAAATGATCTTGCTGTGGAATGCAAGGTTCTTCTTCTTCAACCATGGCAGGAAGTGCTGTTTGAGAGACTCCACATACATTATGGAGTTCATCTTTACCCCTTCAGGGATCCTAAAGGGGCCGACAATCTCTCTCCCCATGATTCCAGCCCAAAACATTACTCCACCTCCTCCTTGTTGGCGCCGTGACCGTGTTTGCATGCGGTGTCCATCAACCAGCCATCCTCCACTCCATCCATCTGGACCATGGAGCGTTGCACGGCAATCATCGGTGAACAAAACAGTTTTGAAGTCAGTCTTCATGTATTGTTTGGCCCACTGGAGCCGTTTCTGCTTGTGTGCAGTGGATAGAGGAGGTCGACAGGATAACTTACGCACAGCTGCAAACCTCTGAAGGACCCTGCATCTTTGCATAATAATTTAGAACACAGTGTAGTGTACACTTGTGTATAGTTTGTGAATTGATGTGAATTACATGATAACCAGACATCCGTAGACATGTGTAGTTTAACAAAAGCAAATGATCTTTTATGCATTTTGGTAAGCAATAAAATAAATACATCAAGCAACCACCACATACATCTTTTATTTTCTTTGTTCATTTGGTCTCTGGCCAAGGGCACGGATCCATCCCTGACAATATAAGTTTTAAATGATTAATCTGTATTTTATTATTTTAATAAAACATCTAGTTATATAGCAAATTATAAGTTTGCTGAAAGCTTTAATGTTTGCAGTGTGATTATATTCTTGTAAAGCAGAGCTTGTATGGGTGATGCTGATAAACTTGGCTGCAGATGTTTATGGCTCTTGGAAATGTACGTTCTGTTTCCTGCATTACATTTTATAAACAGTTATAATTATTTACTTTACTTTCGTCTTTGTATTCATCTACGTTTATGTAATACTTCAGAATATGTTGTTACATTCTTAGTTTAAGGAAAATCTACTGTAATTGTAATCTTGGTGTATTTTGATATGTCAAATTAGTCATTCAACAAAGGAAAATCAGCTAAATTTGATTTTACTGCACCCCCACTTTAGTATAGCTCACTGCTTGGAAATTATTAGAGATGTCTCACCTGTGGTTCTGTGGTCCTAGAGACAGTTTTGAGTGGTCTGGGTCTAAGTGCTCAGAGTGCTCAGCACGTCCACTCTCCACTCTCAATTTAAAAAGAGAGTCAGGCTTATAATGGGCTCCTATGGAGCCTGACTCTTTTTCAAAACTCAGAGTGGGAGAGGACACGCTATAGCTGTGGTCCTCACCACTGTGAGTCCAGACTAGAGATGAGCAAACTTGCTCAAAGTTTGGGTTTGTACGAATTTGAATGATCAGTATTTAAATCTTGCTGCCTGGAGAAGGTGGATGTAGCCAAAAGACTCTAGTCCAGACCTATTTCCCTTCTTTTCTGCAATTTTGGCCAAAATTTAGGCCTTGCAGATACAAGTCGTTCTCCATTTAAAGGGGTTGTTCACCCCAAATTTTTTTTATTTCAGATCAACTAGTGCTGGAAAGTGCCAGAGACTTGTAATTAACTTCTATTAAATTATCTCATCTTCCAGTACTTATGAGCTGCTGTATGTCCTGTAGGAAGTGATATTCTTTCCAGTCTGGAGAGCACGAGTGGTTTTCTATGGGAATTTGCTGCTACTCTGGATAGTTCCTGACACGGACAGAGATGGCGGCAGAGAGCATGTGTCAAACTGGAAAGAATACACTACTCCCTGCAGGACATACATCAGTTGATAAGTAATGGAAGACTTGAGATTTTTGTTATAGAAATAAAGTTTATATAAAATAATCATTTTTGCTACAGTACCCATTTAAAGGGATTATACATGGATGCCTTCTTCCAGAAACAGCACCACTCTTGTCCTCAGGTTGGGTGTTGTTTTGCTGCTCAGTTCTATTTAGGCAATGTTCCCACTGTGGTATTTTAGTGCTAAATGATGGCAGTCTATTGATAACGATGGTCGCATATAATGATCATAGCTTAAAATAAATAAATCTGAATTGTAATACCACACACACAACCTAAGGACAGGGTGAGGCTGTTTTGAGAGAAAGTAGCTGTGTCAGTGTTCAGACCCTGACGGATCAATAGAATGAGCGTGGAGAGGACCACACTGCTGCGCGATCTGCTCCCTGCTTGTGTCAGTGAAAAAAGACGTGCCACATAAACTTTCTTTATAAGACCATCTTATCACGTGACACACAGCCAGGGGGGCAATGTGCTAAACGCGGCTTCTCCCGGCTCCTTCTCACAATCGGTCAGGGTCTGAACACTGAGACCCCAACCAATCAAAACTTTTGTTTTGACATGTCTCTCTGACATTTTTTGTAACAGAGTCTCTTTAATGTTAAATACAGCATTGTCTAAACAAATATACATTGGTGTGCAATACCTTTATGAGGTTGCATGTAAACCAAGTATAATTCCTACAATGAGTACTGCAGGTTCCATTGTCCTGCCTGTTTTTAGTTTTCTTCTCTCAGTTTCACATTAGTCAAGTACTTCCAGTACATTTTACGGGGGATATCTAAACCAGTTTGACTGGTTACTAGATTGTTGCAGTTACAGATCATGCTACAGCTTCCAATCTTATCATAGCAAAGTAAGTGATATGCTAAAAGCCTCGGTATACCTAAGCTAGCTGCTAATTATAGGAGAATTGCTTACCACTATGGAGAGATGA
The DNA here is from genome assembly GCF_027789765.1 of Dendropsophus ebraccatus. Classification (NCBI taxonomy): domain Eukaryota; kingdom Metazoa; phylum Chordata; class Amphibia; order Anura; family Hylidae; genus Dendropsophus; species Dendropsophus ebraccatus. The sequence continues at coordinate 89,432,088 of NC_091454.1, read as the reverse complement.
GGATATTTAGTCATATCAGCCCAGATATGACCCACTCTTTTTGTAATGCTCTTTCCATACAAACCTTGGAAAAATATTTTATTAAATTTTGACCATCCCTCCCCCCCACAGCTTGAAGCAGTAAATGGTCTAAAATAAAAGTTTCCTACTTTTTTTTGTATATAATGCTTCTATTCCAGCCAATGCAAGTCTACTATAGTAATTGATTAGGCTAGGTTCACACTGCGTTTTCAGCATCCGTTTAACTGATCCGTTTTTGCAAAAAACGGATTGCCAAAAAACGGATGGATTTTCCATTTTGACCATTAAAAAAAACAGATCCGTTAAACAGATGCTGAAAACACAGTGTGAACCTAGCCCTACACAAAAACCCTGTGTATTTAGATATCCACCATCTTAGCATTTTTTGTTCACAGCAACCAATTACAGCTTACCTTTTAGTTCTGGTAAAATGAAAGCTGAGCTGTGATTGGTTGTTATGGGCAGTTTTAATAAATCTGGGCCCGTATGCTTACCTCTCTGCACTCCCCCGGTGTCATGTTCACCTGACCGCAGTTCCCACCACTTCCTGGGTAAACTCTCAGAAGTGGCGTCGGCTGCACTCAACAGAGACACTGAAAACGCTGCAACATGACACCGGGGAGAGCAGACAGGTAAGCATGAAATGTTTATTAGGTTGTCCAACAGGGCAGCTTTATATAAATAAATTCCTAATGCCGGATAACCTCTTTGATTGCTGGATCAAACCACACATGTATATTAGTTTTGGAGGCCAACAGAAGGCAACATGACTGCAGGATTAGACTACACAGAGCCTTTAGTCTGGTATCATTAAACATATTAGCCTATATAAGGTAGGCACTAAGTGGGAGATTTATAAAACTGGTGTAAAGTAGAATTGTCTTAGTTGCCCCTAGCAACCAATCAGATTCCACTTTTCATTCCTCACAGATTCTTTGGAAAATCTGATGACAGTTCTACTTCACACCAGTTTGATAAATCTCCCCCAAAATGATTGGACCTTTTATCATTTTAGATGCTTTAGGGCAATAAAAAAGAATTGCTTGCAAAGGTGAACCTTCTTTTTAAGCACCTAAAAAAATACATTATAAACAGTTAAATCCACAGATTTATCATAATGATCTTTTCTTGACAACACTGACATCAAATAAAGAACATTGGAACTGTAAGCTACTCAAGAATGAATGAGTAGTTGCTGGACTGGACTGGATTGGATTTTGCCCTTGAGCTATTCGTTTGTGAAAACACATACTGACGGGGGAATGGAAGAATGTAACAAGGCACTGTGGCCCCTAGGTTTTTTAACTTGTATTACAGGTACCCAAAGGTGTACACACTATGTCTCCAAGGGGTACTCATGCACGTATGTTTAACAAGGTCCTAATATGGCATATAGCTCAAGGGTTGTCTTCATGACACAATCCCTTCAAGCATTACAGTACCTTTATCCTTAGTCTATAGAGACTAAAGGCCCTATTCCACCAACAGATCTGACGACAGATTATCTGCCAAAGATTTGAAGCCAAACCCAGAAACATACTATAAACAGAGAACAGGTCATAAAGGAAAGACTGGATTTCTCCTCTTTTCAAATCCACTCCTGGGTTTGGCTTCAAATCTTTGGCAGATAACCTGTCATCAGATCTGTTGGTGGAATAGGGCCTTAAGTGAGATATTGGGGTCTCTGGGGTCCTTGCCAAGCTTTGCACAGCCAATGGCATACCAGCTTCATAGCCTCTTGTAAGGGATCGTGATGCTGATTGTGAAGTTTGGCTCTGCATCTTTTTGATTTATTTACTGTTTTTGGTTTTAGAATGGGCACATTTCCATATCATTTTAAGGAGAGAAATAAAAAGGATTTTAGCCATCTATAAAAGCATTCAGCACTTCAACTTGGGCATGACCTCACAGGATTAAACTTCTTCTGGTCAAACCGGCTAAATAGCTTGAAGGCTTATAACAGAAAACTCACTCCACCTTGTCCATCACACACTATTGTCTCCCATTCACTGCAGGGTGACTTTATGTTTACATCTCCTACTTGCTAGTTGCTAGGATCTACTAACAAGAAGGAAATCAATTGCGTATTATAACACTGAAGTATCATGAAATAGTGTAACTATGGCAGCTGCTTCTTCTGGACCCAGCTGTATATTAGAAAATTGTAGGACTTTTCATTTTACAAGGAATAATATATAATTGCCAAATTTGTTATACCACTTTAACACTTTATTAGTAACTGAAATACACAGCACCAGTTGTGTGAGTGTAAAGCACTGAGAAACATTTGATAATACATTTTTCAATAATATTTCACAGTCCCTTCAAAATATAGATTTTATAGGTATCTATTCTTCTTATTCTGTGTTGGAATCTGTAATGCAGTTTGTTTTCACTCTACAGACGTTAGTGTTGTACATTTAACTGTATACTTGTCATCAAAGTTCCCACAATGTTCTGCTCTCTCTTAGGCCACATTCACACAATGAATCTTTTTTACTAATGGCGGTTGTTGCCGGATCGCGGAACAGGTAATGTATATGCTCCGGCCGGCGGGGGGGGGGGGTTTAACGGGGCGGTCTCCCGACATACTTGCAGCATGATATCAATCCAGCTGCGAGTATGTCTGCCCATAGAGATTGCAGGGCAGGGAGCAGCAGCGGATCAGTGCAGATCAGTCGTGTGTGTTTGTACCCTAATAAAGAATCTATCAGAATTGAGCCAAAGTAAAAACATCCAGTACTTATTTTTTTAAATTATTTGAGAACTTTTAGATATCTATTTAACTGAATAAATGTTAATATGGTGTGCAATTGTTTTTTGACCTTGCAGTGTCATCTATTGTTGGTAAACAACGTTTAGCAAAAATGAAAGTTCTTAGTTTACATTTTGATTAAGAGACAAATTTTACACAACATTTTTTGGGGGGCTGAAAAAACAACACAAACTACCCGAAATAAATGCCAGAGATAAGCAAACATTTCAAAAGTTCAGTTTGGCAGGTTCACCAAACTTTGATAAAAAGTTTGGGTTGATCAAAACCAGGGGTGGGGAACCTTTTCCATGTCGAGGGCCGGTCGGGCATTAATAAAATCATTCGAGGGCCACATACCGTGCGCGGCAGTTAGTAGCATGGGTTTGCAGCACCCAGGGCAAGGCAAAGTATTGTTCCCCTAGTGCCCCTGCTATTGTAGTTAACCCCCAGTGATGCTGCTGCTATTGTAGGTAACCCCCAGTGATGCCCCTGGTAGCCTAGTTAACCCCCATCAGGCATGTCCCTGGTAGCCTAGTTAACCCCCATCAGGCATGTCCCTGGTAGCCTAGTTAACCCCATCAGGCATGTCCCTGGTAGCCTAGTTAACCCCCATCAGGCATGTCCCTGGTAGCCTAGTTAACCCCCATCAGGCATGTCCCTGGTAGCCTAGTTAACCCCCATCAGGCATGTCCCTGGTAGCCTAGTTAACCCCATCAGGCATGTCCCTGGTAGCCTAGTTAACCCCCATCAGGCATGTCCCTGGTAGCCTAGTTAACCCCCATCAGGCATGTCCCTGGTAGCCTAGTTAACCCCCATCAGGCATGTCCCTGGTAGCCTAGTTAACCCCCATCAGGCATGTCCCTGGTGGCCTAGTTAACCCCCATCAGTCTTGTCCCTGGTAGCCTAGTTAACCCCCATCAGGCATGTCCCTGGTAGCCTAGTTAACCCCCATCAGGCATGTCCCTGGTAGCCTATTTAACCCCCATCAGGCATGTCCCTGGTGGCCTAGTTAACCCCCATCAGGCATGTCCCTGGTGGCCTAGTTAACCCCATCAGGCATGTCCCTGGTGGCCTAGTTAACCTCCAAATAAAAAAAATAAACATCCCACTCACCTTACCTCCGCTCCCACGCTGTCCAGGTCCTCCTCTGTCCCAGGACCTCTGTGCTGATCTTCTCCTGCAGGCGGTGCGCGATGAAATGACGTCATCGCGCGCGTCCTGCAGGAGACTGAAGACACGCGCCGCTCTGCTGGGGAAGAAGCTGACACAGACAGCATCCTCCTGTATCCGGCAGCTGTCACAGACACTGGAGGATGCTGTGTGCGCCGGCTCCTTTCTCCTCCAGAGCGCCGCACATCACAGGGAAGCTGCGGGCCGCGGGCCGCATCGGGAGGTCTCAGGGGCCGGATGCGGCCCGCGGGCCGGAGGTTCCCCACCCCTGATCTTAACCAAACCTTAAATGAACCGCACTGAAACAGCTAAACTATGGCAGCTACTCTTTTTAAGTGCTTACTCCCTACTGCCTCCAGTCCACCTCAGTAGTAGAGAAGCTGGTACAGTGAAAAGAAAAAACAGGTGTGGGAAGTGCAAAGATGAATGGAACAGATGAACCTGGAAGAACAGGTGTCCTAAATGGAGACAAGAGTGACATCATGTGACTAATCACATGAGCAGCGCATCATCCATGTGCAACAGAATAGGGTGGCGCCATGTAATGATGTGGTACGAAGTATCACATGATCTAACTTGCTCACATGATCAAAGTTTCTTGTGGTCATGAGTGACATCATGTGACTAATCACATAAGCTTTACTCAAACCAAGGGGACAAGGCACTACCTAAAAGGATAACAAAGGGTGCTCTACCCAATATGGCATGAAGGCATATACAACACAAAGAAGACAGAGAAAAGAATGCCATATACTAAAGGGGGTGGCACATCCAAAATGAATAAACTGTATCCCAAAAAATTATTATAAGCAATATAGAAGTCTTTATTAATACATGAAACTACAGGTGCAAAACAAACACATTAAAATCATTTAAAACACACACAACACATATGGGATTGTGCAAAGTCAGCAAAGACCCAAAGGTACCCCGACATAAACAATTGTATCAACCCCCTCAATGGTTTTATAGATAAGGCTACTAGGTCAGAAATCAAATTTGCAATATTCAAAACATAATATGTATGAGCCTTTAAACCAATATGTACTAATCAAGAAGTGGCAGAAAGTAAATGTGGCAGAATAGGGCCAACCACAAAAAATTTTTATATCACCATGAAAGGAGGTCCATGTCGGGGTCCACTGACCCCCACGCATTCCGTCTCAGCACCGAGACTTTCTCAAGGGTATTGATGTCATACACATATCACATATATATAGCACCCGTAATTAGAAGAATTGGTATCCATACTCACATGTTATCAATTGTAGTAAATCCCCCATAGATTGTGGTCTGCTCTGCATTCCTAAACATGGCCGCATCGTCTCCGGACTCGCACCGCGCATGTGCGAGCCCGACATGCACTCCCCCTATGACGTCAGGCATGACGTGAAATCTGCCCAACTTTATTAGTCCACAGTAAGAACAGCCCAATACATTACACAGCGGAACAAGTCCGCTACGGGAGACATTTAGTAATTGGGTTAACCCCTTCATCCTGATACATGAAAGTCCTCACGGCGCATACAACTGTAATATTAAGGCTAGGTTCACACTGTGTATCTGTGCGGCTGTATTGCGGGCGGTAAATCATCGGCCGTATTTTTCCGGTTCATGCGTACGCTGGAAAGTATACGATATACGGCTGCACAATGCACACTATGTATGAGCCTATGGCCCGATCGTAAACAGACCCGTAAAAAATGAACAAGACCATTGTTTGCGGCTGGAACTGTGCAAATTCACGGCCGTGGATTGACAGGCGGTCCGTACGGAGTACTTCAAAAATAGCCGGCAATAATGCCGAATGCCGATGCCTCTAATAGTTAATATATTAAATTAATAAAACACATTTTCTTTGTAATGAAGTCACTTTCGTTGTTCAATAATTTAATTCTAACGAATCCATCATTGTGCAATTAAATATACTGTTAAAATAAATATATATATATATATATATAAATAAATGTATATTTATATATATATATATATATATATATATATATATATATATATATTTATTTTTTGACAGTATATTTAATTGCACAATGATGGATTCATTAGAATTAAATTATTGAACAACGAAACTGATTTTATTACAACAAAAATGTGTTTTATTAATTAAATATTAATTAGTACAGGAAGCTCCATTAAGCCGTTAATTCATATTCCCGGTAATAGAGCATTCTGTACTAATCAACACTTTACTTTAATTAAAACATCAAATGTTTCTTCTAATTATAAAACTCTCCCCACCCTCTCCCCAGCACTGCACCCATCCCAGTAAGGAAGGGGGGTCACTTAACCCCTTCCTTGCTGGGATGGGTGCAGTCTGACATCAGTCTGGCCCCCAAGGGTTTAAGGGGGATGCAATACATCCTCCCTTAACCCCTTGGGGGCCAGACTGTAAGCAGCCATCTGTAAAGATGCTGCATACTGTAAGGAGCACAACACCGCTCACAATGATGGGTGCTGTGCTCCTGTTTGTGTGTTTTTTGTGTGTTTCTCCCTTTTTGTTTTTCAGATTTTGGTATCCTGTGGATTACGTCGGATTCGGTGGACTACGTCGATGACCAGCGGTTGTTTGGTGTTTTTTTTAATAAAATGGTCAATGAGGGGTGTGGGGGTGTTTTTATTTGAATAAAAACATTTTTTCACTTGTGTGTTGTCTTTATTTCTTTACTTTATAGACTTAGTAGTGGAAGCCGTCTAATAGACGGAATCCATTACTAAGTCGGGGCTTAGTGTTAGCCGGTATAAAATGGCCCCCAGTACCCCAGTACCCAATGCCACCAGGGGTACTGGGAAGAGACGGGTGCCAGTGGTCCCGGAGCGTCAAAATTGGCGCTCCTGGACTGGGCTGGAGAGGGCCTAAACCAATGGCTCTTCCCACCCTGGTGTTACCAGGCTGATGTCGCTTGGTTTTTAACCCGGCTGGTTATAAAAATAGGGGGTACCCTATGTGTTTTTTTTTTTAATTATTTATTTATTTTAAAAAAAATGCATAGGGTTCCCCCTATTTTTATAACCAGCCGGGTTAAAAACCAAGCGACAGCAGCCTGGTAATACCAGGGTGGGAAGAGCCATTGGTTTAGGCCCTCCCCAGCCTAAATCTTACCAGCCTGCTGCCGCCCAGTCCAGGAGCGCCAATTTTGACGCTCCGGGACCACTGGCACCCGGCTCTTCCCAGTACCCCTGGTGGCATTGGGTACTGGCGTAATAATGGGGGGTTAGTGTTAGCCATTTTATACCGGCTAACACTAGGTCCCAACTTAGTAATGGATTCCATCTATTAGACGGCTTCCACTACTAAGTCTATAAAGTAAAGAAATAAAGACAAGACACAAGTTAAAAAATTTTTTTATTCAAATAAAAACACCCCCACACCCCTCATTGACCATTTTATTAAAAATAAACATCAAACAACCGCTGGTCATCGACGTAGTCCACCGAATCCGACGTAATCCACAGGATACCGATATCTGAAAAACAAAAAGTGAGAAACACACAAAAAACACACAAACAGGAGCACAACACCCATAGCTGTATACTCACCCCGATGTGACCTCTTCGCTGGTCCGCAGCACAATGAAGTCACTGTGCTGCGGACCCGCTCATTATATGTGCGCTGAGCCGATCAGCCAATCAGCTGAGCGCACATATAATTCAAAATGTTTTTTCTAATAATGCTATTGTGATAACATAATTAGAAGAAACATTTGATGTTTTAATTAAAGTAAAGTGTTGATTAGTACAGAATGCTCTATTACCGGGAATATGAATTAACGGCTTAATGGAGCTTCCTGTACTAATTAATATTTAATTAATAAATCACATTTTTGTTGTAATAAAATCAGTTTCGTTGTTCAATAATTTAATTTAAACGAATCCATCATTGTGCAATTAAATATACTGTCAAAAAATAAATATATATATAAATATACATTTATTTATATATATATTTATTTTAACAGTATATTTAATTGCAAAATGATGGATTCATTTAAATTTAATTATTGAACAACGAAAGGGACTTTATTACAACGAAAATGTGTTTTATTAATTAAATATATTAACCATGAGAGGCATCGGCATTACTGCAGAGGATCGCAAACCCCGGTAATAGCTATTCCTGTAAACTGTTTCCCTGCTTTCCCAGATGCATTCCAGAGGTGTTTGCAACACTTTCTAAAGATTTTATTTGTTATTTTTAGTTGAACCAGATTTCCAAGTAAATGACCGTATGTTTTCAGCCGCATGTCTATTTTTTCCCACGGCCGTAGTTTCAGCCGCACATTTCCAGCCGCATAAAAAATACAGCCGCACAGATACAACGTGTGAACATAGCCTTAGAGTGCACAAACAAATTCAAAGCCCATAAAATAAGACCAATCACAGTGCCACTGGTACAAAACCATATGTAATAAATAAATAAATAGATAAATGTAGTCCACTGGGCATTATATATAGTGATCAAATTAACCCCTCCACCCAACTACAAGCAAATCCTACCGGCGCATACATCTATTAGCATATGATACACAACTCAGTTATGGTCCTATAAAAGGAATAAATGAAAATACTACTGGTAACGGATTAACATATAAATATAAATAAAAAGTATATAAAATGAGTAAAGAAAGAAAACAGAAAAAGGAAAGGAATACAAATGGTGTAATATACTAATTGGAGTATGCATGATATAAAATACTATAATACACAGCCGGGAAATAGCCCCCGAACTCAAGTTGATACATCATAAATAATAAAGTGTTAGAGTGCATAGGATAAAGTATATAATACACGAGTGAGGCAAAATTATATACAGTATATATATATTGTGCACACAATAATAAAACCGTGTATTAAATAATACCCAAAGACACAAGTTCTCACTCTGACATAAAAGGTACAATGCCAAAAACAAATATAATATATATTATGTGTCATAAGTGACTAAGATATTACTGGAGTCCCCGGCGCCTATAACAAACCCTCCCCAATATATAGGAAAGGTGATGGGACATGTATCACATCACGTGTTCATCCAAAAAATGTACCGTAGGCGTACCTCTAACATAGTAGTGAGTGGAGAGTGACATGGGCAATGTACTAAGTAATAAGGTAATCTTAGCGCATTTCCGCATGTTAAACCATTCAGTCCAACTCCCATCATACACATAACAGCTCTAAAAAACTGGTGTGAACATAGCTGACTGGAAGTTAGAGGCAATATTATAAGCCATGAAGGGCGAAAGGTAGATATAACAGGTGTATATACAACTGCATCGATGCGCCCCAAAAGAATGCAGAGCAGGACCAGGGGAAGAAAAATTATGTTTTGCATGTATATGTGTAATAATATGTATATACATAAATTGAAGAATAAATATCAAGCAGAAGAATACCAATGGATGCAGTACACAATTCAAAAATGTTGTATTCGGCTATAAGTAACAGTGGGCAGGTGTGGCAGTCATAGAATAGTAACATTTTTCAAGTCAACAATTCAAGAGACCAAAGAGTCAAAATATGTGATCGCCAAAGCACAAGTTTATATCACATCCTCCTCTCACATAAAAGATAATCGGAATTCTTAAGGATGGTAATCCATAAAGAAAATCCATTCAGGTTCATAGGAATTCCAATCTATAAAAAATTAGAGTTAAGTTAGTTTCAAAATTCACCATGGGAGTGGTCCGTAGTGTTATGGTAACAGTTTTGTTAGTTGGTTATCAAAAGTAGATCATGGGCATCAGGGCTCGTCGGGGGAAATGTACAACAAGGTGTTATTCAGGTCGTCCTGGAGAGGCGGGGTAGTCATCTTGTAGCTAAGGTCCAGGTTAAGAGATGAATAGTTGTCCGAAGTCAAAGTAACAAATCCACATACACATCTCCAACATAATGGATATCCAGACGTGAAACACACAAAAAGCACTGCAACAAAAATACAGCAAACAAGTGTCAAAGATGAAGAAGAGAAACACTCAGTGATGTGGAGATGCATGTGATGTGAAGACGTGAGCAAATATGGGAAAGAAAAGGAAGAAGAAAAAGAGAGGGAGTGGGTGAAAGAAAGTGAAGAAAAGGGAAATGAAGGAAGAAGAACAGAGGTGATGCCGTGAAGAAGTAAGAAGTAAATGATAATGTGTGATAGCGCAAAGAACAAATGTATGCAGAGAGGACAAATGTGTGTGTGTGTGTGTGTGTGTATAATGTGTGATGTATGTACTGGAGTGAGTGGGTGAAGTGTGAAGTGAATAAGAAAAGAGAGAAATGTGCGGACATGTAAAATGTGATAGGGGAGAGAGACACCCAAAAATGAAGGAGGAGGGTAAGTGTAAACAACAAATCAGGGCATTTATTTGTAAAAGCCAGTACAAAGTAATTCTTCATTCATGCCGCTGGTTTCAGACTATGTAACTGTAACGCCTGGAGTAGTGGATCCACTGGACCGTCACCAGCGTTGGCACTAACCTCACCAGGGAGCGGAGTCTAAGGGGCCGCTGGTTTTCACCAGAGCCCGCCGCAAGGCGGGATGGACTTGCTGCGGCAGGCGACCCCCAGGTCGCTACCCCTGGCTTGGTTGCTAGTGACGGCAGGCGAGGCGTGGCAGGAGCAGTAGGCAGGAGACGGTGCTGGCAGAGGTCTGTAGGCGTAACCGCAGGTGACAGGCTGAACACAGGAGCAATGGTGAAACAGGGGAACAGGAACCAGGAACAAGGACTAGGGACCAGGTAGCGGATAGGAATCAGGAACAGGGACTAGGGACCAGGTAGCGGATAGGAATCAGGAACAACAGGGAGCTGGGCCAAACGCTATGGGAAGCATGTAGAGGCTCCAACACGAGGGACAGGGCATGCTGGGATTTATAGGGAGTGATTGGGTGCAACTACCAATTAGGGACGGACTGGCCCTTTAAATCTGAGACAGCCGGCGCGCACGCGCCCTAGGAGGCGGGGACGCGCGCGGCGGCCGGCACAGACGGAGACCGGAGCGGGACGAGGTGAGGCGCCCCCCGGGGCCGAACAGACCGCAGCGCCGGGTCCCTGCACAGGGACCCCGGCAGCTGCGTGGGATAGAGGGCGGTCGCGGCGGTGGCCCGGAGCACGGGACGCCGCCGCGGCCATGACAGTACCCCCCCCCCTTTGGCCTCCCCCTCTTTCTAGCCTGCAGGAACCCCTTGATGAGGTCTTTGTCCAGGATGTTAGCCTCGGGTTCCCAGGACCTTTCCTCAGGACCAAATCCTCTCCAGTCCGCCAGGAAGAATCATCTCCCTCTGACAGTTTTCATGGCCAGAATGTCTTTAACAACGTAGACGTCGTCAAAGACGGCTTGTGGAACAGAGAACGGAGACTTATCGGAGAACCGGTTGAGGACCACTGGTTTCAAGAGGGAGACATGGAAGGCGTTCGGAATCCGCATCGTAGGGGGCAGGCGGAGTTTGTAGGTGACAGGGTTGATGCGTTTTAGCACCGAGAAAGGACCAAGGAATCGAGGACCCAACTTGTAGCTGGGAATCTTGAGTCGAACATATTTGGCCGAGAGCCAGACTTTGTCACCTGGAAGAAAATTCGTGGCAGGTCTCCTCTTCTTATCAGCCTGGTCCTTCATGCGTTCAGAGGCTTTGAGTAAGGACTGTCGAGTTTGCTCCCAGATCGACTGCAGGTCAGATAACAACTCCTCCACGGCTGGGACCCCAGAGGATGGAGAGAGAGGCAGAGGAGGACGAGGGTGATGCCCGTAGACCACATAGAAAGGAGACTTGCCTGTGGAACTCGAGTCCAGATGGTTATAGGAGAATTCCGCCCATGGAAGTAGATCGGACCAGTTGTCTTGGCGGCTGGACACAAAATGACGTAGGTAGTTACCCAGGATCTGATTGACTCTCTCCACTTGCCCGTTGGTCTGGGGATGGTAGGCCGATGAGAAGTCCAGCTTCACTTGGAGCTGCGAGCAGAGGGCACGCCAAAACTTGGAGACAAATTGAGAGCCTCGATCGGACACAATGTGAAGAGGCCGTCCATGCAGGCGGAAGATGTGTCGGAAGAACAACTGAGCCAGACGAGGAGCAGAGGGTAGTCCAGGAAGGGCCACGAAGTGAGCCATTTTTGAGAAGCGGTCCGTCACCACCCAAATGACTGTATTGCCCGCAGATGGGGGTAGGTCCGTGATGAAATCCATCCCAATGTGGTGCCAGGGATGGTCAGGGACTGGCAAGGGCAAAAGTAGGCCGGCAGGTCTTTGACGGGGAGACTTATTCCTGGCACAGACTGCGCAGGAAGCCACAAAGTCCTTGACATCCTGAAGGAGATTGGGCCACCAGTAGTGACGGGAGATCAATTGCCCGGTCTTTTGAGTTCCTGGATGCCCGGCCACCAAAGAGGAATGCCCCCACTTCAAGATACGTTTTCGGAGTGCGGGGCGCACATAGGTCTTACCGGGAGGCAGCCTCTGCAGAGCAGAAGTGGCAACTGGTACTAGGCGATCGGGAGGTATTATATGACGAGGAGATTCCTCTTGCCCCATGACATCGGATGCTCGGGATAATGCATCGGCCTTAATATTCTTCTCGGCTGGACGGAAATGAATGGTATAGTTGAACCGAGAGAAGAAGAGAGACCACCTGGCCTGCCGGGGATTGAGGCGTTGAGCCGATTAGAGGTAGAGGAGGTTCTTGTGGTCCATGTAGATGTTAACGGGATGTTTAGCCCCCTCTAGGAGATGACGCCACTCCTCCAGTGCCAACTTAATAGCCAGGAGCTCACGGTCCCCAATCGTATAGTTCCTCTCGGCAGGGGAAAAAGTCTTAGAAAAGAACCCGCAGGTTCTGGTCTTGCCTGATCTGTCCCTTTGTGAGAGGACGGCTCCTGCGCCCACAGAAGATGCATCGACTTTCAAGCGAAAACGGCCTGGTGACATCCGGACGGACTAGAGCAGGAGCAGAGGCAAAGGCAGACTTTAGGCTATTGAAGGCTTGTTCGGCCTCAGGAGGCCAACGTCTGGGATCCGCCTTCTTCTTGGTGAGAGCCACTATGGGTGCGACCAGGGTCGAGAAGTGAGGGATGAATTGCCGATAATAGTTGGCGAATCCAAGGAAACGTTGGATAGCTCTAAGTCCCACAGGGCGTGGCCACTGGAGGACAGCGGAGAGCTTGGCCGGATCCATCTGTAGACCCTGGTCGGAGACGATATATCCAAGAAACGGAAGATTGCGCTGATGGAAAACGCACTTCTCTAGCTTGGCATACAGATGATTGGCCCGTAGTCTTCGCAGGACCTGACGCACTTGTGCCACATGAGTCTGCTGGTCAGGGGAGAAGACCAAAATGTCGTCAAGATAGACAATGACGCAGACATAGAGGAGGTCTCGGAAGATATCGTTCACGAATTCCTGGAAGACCGCTGGGGCATTGCATAGGCCGAATGGCATGACCAGATATTCGTAGTGCCCATCCCTGGTGTTGAAAGCGGTCTTCCATTCGTCTCCTTCACGAATACGGATCAAGTTATACGCTCCCCTGAGATCCAGCTTGGAGAAGATCCTAGCTCCACGAAGGCGATCGAATAGTTCGGGGATTAGCGGAAGAGGATAACGGTTCTTGACAGTCACCTTATTTAAGCCCCGGTAGTCAATGCATGGGCGGAGGGAACCGTCCTTCTTCTGCACGAAGAAAAATCCGGCGCCAGCGGGAGACGTGGATTTACGAATGAAGCCCTTCTGTAAGTTCTCCCGGATGTAGGAAGACATGGCTTCAGTCTCGGGCACAGAGAGGGGATATACTCGACCCCGTGGAGGAGAAGTTCCTGGAAGAAGGTCTATAGGGCAATCATAGGGCCGATGAGGTGGTAGGGAGTCCGCCTCCTTAGCCGAGAAGACATCAACAAAGTCTTGGTAATCCTCCGGTAGTCCAGACAGAGGCTTGGCGTAAGCAGGTGACCTCGTAGAACATTTGGGTTGAGGAGACCTCAGGCACCTATTAGGACAGTCCTGGCCCCAACTGAGAACCTCCCCAGTTCTCCAGTCAAGCTTAGGGGTATGTAATTGCAGCCAAGGAAGACCCAGCAGGATGTTAGAAGAGGAATGGCGCAAGACGTAGAAGGAGATCCTCTCCTGATGTAAAGCGCCCACCTGGAGGATTAGGGGTACAGTCTGGCAGTGTACCGCTTCGTTAAGAATCTCGCCCGTGACCGAAGAGATAGACCGGGATTGGGCTAGCTGGATCACGGGTAGCCGCCATCTTTGGACCAAGGAAGCAGAAATGAAACTGCCAGCAGCGCCAGAGTCGATGAGGGCAGTGGTCTGACGAACTTGCCCAGAGGGTGTCTGGATGGAGACTGGCATAGTCAACCTTGGAGAGGTGGCATTCACACCTAGGGAGGCCTCTCCCACCGGACCTAGGTGCGAGCGTTTCCCGGACGCTGAGGACGTTGGGGACATCTCTGCCGATAGTGATCAGCGCCACCGCAATAGAGGCAGAGATTCAGGTTCAGTCGACGAGTCCTCTCATCAGTTGTCAGGCGAGCACGTTCCACCTGCATAGGAACCTCTGGAGACGACTGGGACATGGGAGCAACGGGATTCTGGAACACCGGTGCCAGCCGAGGATGGCGACGGGGCAGACTCAGACGCCGTTCTTGCCGGACCTCCTCCTCTCTCTCGGAAAACCTGGTGTAGACTCTGGTAGCCAGTAGGATGAGTTCGTTCAAAGAGGTAGGCAGGTCTCGGGCAGCGAGCACATCCTTCACTTGACTGGACAGGCCCTTTTTAAAGGTGGCAATCAGAGCGGCCTCATTCCAGTCTAGTTCGCAGCCAGGGTGCGGAACTGGATGGCGTAATCACCAACGGAGGAAGTCCCTTGGGATAAATTGAGGAGAGCAGTCTCAGCCGAAGACGCACGGGCAGGTTCCTCAAAGACAGAGCGGAACTCGTCCAGGAAGATTCGGAGATTGGCAGCAACCGGATCATTACGGTCCCATAGTGGCGTGGCCCAGGCCAGAGCTCTACCTTCCAATAGGCTGATAATGAAAGCCACTTTAGAGCGCTCGGTGGCAAACTGACTGCTTAGAAGTTCGATATACATAGTGCATTGGGTCAGGAATCCTCTGCACAACTTGGGGTCACCTCCATATTTACTTGGTAGAGCCAGTCGTAGTTTTGAAGAGGCTGCAGGAGGTGATGACTGCTGAGCTGTGGTATGCTGCTGTACGGCTGCAGTCAGTTGTTGAATAAGCTGTGACTGTTGCTGGATCTGTTGAGCCTGTAGGGCGACCACTCGGGCTACTTCGCGGATATCAGGCACCTCGCCGGGATCCATGGTTGGAGCCTACTGTAACGCCTGGAGTAGTGGATCCACTGGACCGTCACCAGCGATGGCACTAACCTCACCAGGGAGCGGAGTCTAAGGGGCCGCTGGTTTTCACCAGAGCCCGCCGCAAGGCGGGATGGACTTGCTGCGGCAGGCGACCCCCAGGTCGCTACCCCTGGCTTGGTTGCTAGTGACGGCAGGCGAGGCGTGGCAGGAGCAGTAGGCAGGAGACGGTGCTGGCAGAGGTCTGTAGGCGTAACCGCAGGTGACAGGCTGAACACAGGAGCAATGGTGAAACAGGGGAACAGGAACCAGGAACAAGGACTAGGGACCAGGTAGCGGATAGGAATCAGGAACAGGGACTAGGGACCAGGTAGCGGATAGGAATCAGGAACAACAGGGAGCTGGGCCAAACGCTATGGGAAGCATGTAGAGGCTCCAACACGAGGGACAGGGCATGCTGGGATTTATAGGGAGTGATTGGGTGCAACTACCAATTAGGGACGGACTAGCCCTTTAAATCTGAGACAGCCGGCGCGCGCGCGCCCGAGGAGGCGGGGACGCGCGCGCCGGCCGGCACAGACGGAGACCGGAGCGGGACGAGGTGAGGCGCCCCCCGGGGCCGAACAGACCGCAGCGCCGGGTCCCTGCACAGGGACCCCGGCAGCTGCGTGGGATAGAGGGCGGTTGCGGCGGCGGCCCGGAGCACGGGACGCCGCCGCGACCATGACAGTAACCTGTAGATCCATCTGGACTCACATTGTAGGAGTCTCTGTGTTACATTGCCCCCCTAAGCCCTAGCTGTACCCGCTCCAAACCAATAACCCTCATTTCACTATACTCACCATTGTGATGTCTCCAGAAGTGTTCCGCCACCGAGGTCATATCTGGTAGAGGGACCGCTGATCTAGCCGCTTTCCAAATGGTGGAGAGGTGGTGTTGTGTCCTTTTCCTTAATTCCTGGGAAGTCTGCCCAACATAAATCATAGGGCAAGAACATAAGATGGCATACACCACATTATGTGTGCGGCATTGTAATCATTGTAATGTGCGCGGTTGTAATCATAAATGGGCAGATATTACCACTGCCACAGGGATAACTGCCAGTCACCCTTAGTTCCCCCCCCCCCCCCCCCCAGAGGTGTGGTAGGTCTCACAAAGTGACTTCTGGTTGGAATGTCTTTAAGATTTCTAGCCCTTCTGGCCATAAGTGAGGGTCTACATGTAATATGTGGTACCACTCTCGGATCTGTAAGGAGTATGTTCCAATCCATGAATGTCCTGCCATTGAGTATTGAAAGGTGTGATTAGTATTACCTTATTCTCTGTGGGGCGGATCTTAGGGGTGAATAGTTGTTCCCTCTCTGTATCTCTGGCTCTCCGATAAGCCCGGGAAATTACACCGCGCGGGTATCCTCTGTTAGCAAACTGTACTGTCAGTTCTTTAGCATTTCTGTGGAAGTCTGTAGTTGAGGAACAGTTCCTCCTCACATGGAGGAACTGTCCCACCAGTATCCCATCTCGTAGATGCTTAGGATGAAAGCTTTGATACTGTAGGAGACTGTTTGTTGCAGTTTCCTTGCGGTATAATGAGGTAACAATCCTGTTGTTGTCCACCCTCAATTCCAGATCCAAGAAGAACACTCGTTCCTGTGAGAGATTAGAGGTAAGGAGTACATTGCACTCATTCAGATTAAGCATGGCAATAAATGCATCACATACCTCTTTTGTGCCGGTCCACAGGAGGAGAATATCATCTATATACCGGAACCACCTAAGGATCCGGTCCTGATAGTCACCCATGGGGTACACGTGTAGATGCACAACGTGCCCCCATGGCTGTACCGGATACCTGCCTGTAGAAGATGTTATTAAAGACAAAATAGTTTTGATTCAGAATGAAGTTGAGTAGATCCAAAAGAAAAACATTATGCTGTTCTTCCTGTATGTTCTGTCACTAATCACATAAGCAGCGCATCATCAATGTGCAACAGAGGAAGAGTGATGATGTCAGCCATGGCATACAGGTGTGATGTGTTTGGATATGATGTGCTAGTGTGGAGCCTTGCCCATGTTTGGAATGGGCAGCTATTGGTGGTATCATATGTCAATATTAGGGTAGGAGCAGATTAGAGCTACTCAAGTACAATTTCCTTGACATTCTATCGGATAGGTGACCATTTTTTGGGGGCGGGACTGAGGACCTCCTGATTAGATCAGGCCACATATAAGGAGTAGGTGACCATAGGAGGGTTGTCAGCAATTCTTCCTGAGGATGCTGCGGACTAAGCTAAGCATGTTGAAGGGGCTATTTTAAATAGCAAAATGTTAAAGGCAAATTTTAAATAGCAACTGCACACTGCTCCACCATATTTAGTGACATAGACCTGTTTTTGGTCCTGCTGCATATGGTTTATACGGTAGCAGTTTGACTGTTGTGTTTTTAAAGGGGTATTTCGGGGAAAATTCACTTTCATCAAAATTCACCAAGTGAATTTTCCCCGGAATACCCCTTTAACATTTTGTTTGTACCACTTGATACACATATTTTATTCATATGTAAGATTAAAAGTTATATTTTAGTCGGGTCCCATTATAGGGGGTGTTTGTCCCCAGGCGCTTAGCTTGAGGGATTGGAACTATATTGTAGTAGTAACCCCCCCGCCGCGACTGGAGGATGGAGTAATTTTTACTGTATATTTTCTTCCAAGTGGCCAAAGTTTGCAAGTTCCCAAGTCCATGACAAACAAAGTTTGGACTGAATCCGAGTTCAATCTCTAGTACGTAACTTTCCCTGTGTAGCACACCACTTTCCACATCTCTTATATGGAAGGTTCATGTTTTTCTCAACTGTTTGGAAGGGTACAAACACACACAACAGATCCGCAGTGGATCCCTGCCCTGTAATGTCTATGGGCAGACATACTCGCAGTGGGATGGACATTCTGCTTTGAGTATGTCAGGAGACTGCCCCGTTAACCCCGGCCGGCCGAAGCTCATACATCACCTGCTCCGTGATCCGGCCAGGGGTAAACATGGCGGTCTCCTGACATACTCGCAGCTGGATGTCCATCCCACTGTGAGTATGTCAGCAAGAAATCCGCTGCAGATCCATTGTGTGTGTTTGTACCCTAAAGCTATCTCTATGAGAGGTTTTAAATAAATGTTTTATTTTTACAGTATTTGATGTGTATATTTTTATGATCCTGTTACGGTGGCTTATTTATATCACCAGTAGATATTAAGTCGAACACGGAATAAAATTTGAGCTAAATATACAACACATTAACAAACTATTCTTAGGCCATGAATCTGAAATTTGATATGGTGTTAAGCTTAATCTGTACATGGCACCCAGCCCTAATCATCCAGTAGGTTTGTAAACTTGTTGACCTTGCAAAAATATTATATCATTTTCTAAATCAGTCCAACAGGTTTTCTTTTTCTATGTATAACTCTTAGTAATGGCTGGATAGTTTCACTATAGTTATTTGATATTGCAGTTAAGTCATGACGTGTGGTACCTATTTTAGAAATGATCATCAATAGACGCACTTCTACTTCTTATATGATATATGTTAGGATCCGGACAGCAGGACAAGACAGTGAGCCCTAAGCTCAGCCCCGCCCACTGTCCTCTACCTACTTGCCACAATCCGCCCAAAGATGGCGGCGAGCAACTTGGCGGCGGTCCCTGCACTGGCTAGGTGGGACACAAAGACAAGACAAACAGACAGACAGACAAACACAATGAAGAATAGTAAATAGTCCGGGTCACAACAATCGGGCAGCAAAAGTACAAAATCACAATCCAATAAACGTAGTCAAAGTCCAGGCAATATGGTCAAGGGCAGGCGGCAAGCAAGGGAAGTCAAGGAATAAGGCAAAGATCAGGAATAGCAAATACACAGAAGATACAAGCAGGCAGAGACTAAGTCAATAACCAGCAATGATATCCAAGACTGAGGTAGTTATATAGGAGGCCAGGGTTCTGATCCAGAACATCATTGGACCATCCCCCTGATCTCCAAGCACAGACAGCTGAGAACAAACAGATCCACTGGCAGGAAGACCTGTCAGTCACAGCAGAACCAAAACACAGATTAACCCTGACATGGCCAGACAGAACTCAGCAGGTGAAGTCGGGTGTGTCTCCCAACCCAGGTGAGCAATAAACCAGAGTTCACACACAGCAAAACAAAACACAGAAACAGGATACAAGAAAATCAGTGCCTTCTCGGCCGAACAGCACGAGCCAAGGGGCGCATAATGCTCTGCAGAGATACCATCCTGACAATATATTAATCAATACAGTTAGGCCTCTTACAGACATTCGTGTGTATTAGTATTCCACCCATTTTTTGCAGATCTGCAAGAAACAAATCAAGAAAAAAGATGGGTTAAAAAAGAGGAGTACTTGGAATATTGTCACTAGCTTGTTCCAATCCCCTGTAAAGGTCACATGGTTGTGCTGTATGTGATAGTGGCTGATGAAGCCTTCATCCTTTCCACTTAATGCATCCATTCGCCAGGCATTATTTGGAGGACTGAAGGTGTATTTTTAACTACTACCTCACCCATGCGAGACAGCGGGTTAAGTATGCCCTTGGGATTCTGAGCAGCAAATGGCACGTCATGCAGTCTGAAGAATATGAAGAAGGTGATCCAAGGCTGTGTCATCCTGCACAACTTCCTCCGCATCCATGAACCAGAACTGAAACCCATTGAAGCCATTCATCCCTACTTTTTAACATATCTCTTGATCTCAACCTGTATGGGAACCTAGATAGACATAATTAGCTGTCTGGAATATGTATGCAGACTTCCTGTTCCCGTTGGAAGCAGTGGCATGGCAGATGGATAGTATCCATTGAAGGCTTTGATTCTGGACTGCTGCTTTTCCAGCTAGTTAATGGATTTTTTTACCTGTTGTAGTGTAGGGACTTGCAAGAGAATGAGGACCCTTGATGGAGTGGGAATGGCACTGATGACAAGGATGAGTTAGCTACCTCAACTACTTGAAAAGGATCAATGGATTTGCCTGTGCTGCAGGGTGACATCAGCTCAATAGAAGCAAAATTACAACTCTCATCAAAAACATGGTATACCGCACTACCATAATTATGCTTCCTATATCTTGTGAATACCTGTTGTAACTGTGCATCCAGACTCTTTGGGAGGCGTAGGCAATGCCCAGGAGCTTGCTGCGTACAGGTAAACAGTTCTCAATCCAAAAAATGCCGTAACACTCACATCCCATAAAATCACATACTTAAAGAGTCACTGTAATAATAACTTTTAAAATCTAAATCAGCAGTAGATGTGATATAAAGCAAGTTTGCAATTTACTTTCATTATTTTTTTTAGTTATGGAAAACACGGCACTTCCTGTTTTCTGACCTTTTTTTTCTTAAGCAACAGGAAACAGTCAGAAAGCAGGAAGTCCTGTGTATCCCAGGCCATCTGAGCGCTCACAGAAAGAAGGCAGTCATGTGATTGATGGACACATTGAGCTATGACTCTCTGTACTGGCCGGAATTTCTGTATTTATTCTGTTTTTTCAACCAGCAGAAAATCTGCCCTCAGGAGGCTGGACCTGGATTTCTGGTAAGTTTAGCTTTGTTTTACAGCATGATAACAACAAAAAAATAATGAATGTATATTGCAAATTTGCTTTATATCACATCTACTGTTGATTTAGAAATATTTTGAAAGTTATAACGACAGTGACACTTTAACTGCAGAATCACAGGTAAAACATAGTCCACACAATGAAACAAAAGTGCGAACAGAGCCCAGCCCTGATTTGTGTTCTATTCTCAGGCAGCCTTGGCTCACGTGCAACATGAAGATTGCTTGCGAAGCAGTCTAGCAGTATGAATTCCTATCATAAATATATCTGCAACTTTACTGTATGATTCCAACAAATGTTTCCACTGTCTGAATAATGCATGACGCTCAATATATAATCTACTGTTTTATCCACTATAATGCTTCCGTGCTTCATTATCTTCAGTCTACTACTCTCAAGTTGTACATGATCAGTGATGTCTCCTTTTGAATAATGCATGTCAGGGTTAGAGGCTGTTGCAAGTTATTGAAATTATATAGGTTGTCTGTGCCATTTCTAATGAAAGTATATAAATGTTATAATTTATATATGTGATTACAGGAATGTATAAAACGTATATGTTTGTTATAGCAAGATTTAATATGACACATGAAATTGTAATGACCCTTTATATTTTCACTATATAAAAATATATAGTAGATGTTATAACATTATAAAATATTGATGTGTACAGTTTCTCTTCATCAGCTATGAGTATTCATCTTCATTGTAAAATGGCAAGAACATCACTAGCAACATTTCTTCTTTTGATCAAAAGGGTAAATTCACACGATAGATTTGCTGCAGAAATTTTTGACTGCGACCTGCAGATATCCATGTTCTTGCTGCCGAAAGAACTTGATACAAATAAATGAAACAGAAATGCAACAGAAATTCCAGAAAGAATTCTGGGGCATGAATATACCTAAATAGTATTTGCCTCCAAAATTATTGGCAGCATTATCCAATGGCGTACAATGGGTTGGTCTCCCCCCCCCACACACACACACACTACAACCCAGCCTATGAATATAAGAGAGTGGAGATGCAATATCACCATTATACAAGAGTCAGATAATTTTGGCATTACCACCACATAGTGACTATAAAATACCACTATACTGATATTGCATAAAAACTCTATGCATCAATGGCTGAAGTCCAGGCCATTTAATATTTCATTAAGAATATCTCTGTACATCTTTCCCTCAACCCTGACCAGTATTCCTGCCCCAGCCGCTGTAAAACACCTCCACAGTATGATGTACTCACTAGTGTGCTTCACTGAAAGATGGTATCGGGCAGGTTTCATTAGTTTCACTACATAAATAATATTTTGTGGTTTTGTATTATATTTTGTAGTAGATTTAAAGAAGTCATTACAGAGTACAATCTCTCACTGGCACCAACACATGGGAAGGGACAATGATCTGTATTTCAGACTGTATTGCCATCCCCTCTGTGTACAGATGCTTTTTCAGTGCAGAGAGGATGACAGTACAGTGTAAAATTCGATAATAATGGTACCCCCCCCCCCTCTGCCACCAGAAAGCCCCACCTCCGCGGAAAGTCACCCTCCTGCTGGTACACCTCACCAGCTGCTGGTAATCCCCACCCCCAATACCCCATTCACACACACACACACCAACCTGTTTCGTCTGGTCTGTGAAAGTGCTTCTGCTCCAGCACCTGCAGTTCACAGACTGGGAGACAGATGCGTACTGGGCAGGGCTTTCAATTAAATGACTGTGTTTCTAAGGCGCGTGCATGGGGCAGGGACTTCCTGTATCTCTACTCTACACTTTTTTTCTAATGAAGAAAGAGTCAAGATTTCAGCCAGTATACCGGTGAATAAGAAATAATGCAAACATCGCCCCCTGGTGTTAGAAAGTATAGGCTAGGATTAAAACAAATTATGGGCAAAATATTTAATTAAAGTATATTACAAGATTGTCAGTAAACCCAGGATCTGTTGTTTTAAAAATACAGATACTCTTTAAAGGGTTAAAGTGACTCTGTACCCACAATCTTATCCCCCCAAACCACTTGTACCTTCAGATAGCTGCTTTTAATCCAAGATCTTTCCTGGGGTCCGTTCGGCAGGGGATGCAGTTATTGTCCTAAAAACAACTTTTAATCCGGCAGCGCTGTGTATAACGGCCGGGGCTTACATTTGTATATGCATTATGCTGGCACCACCTCTCCGTCCTTCCTTCCCACCCTCCTCATCATTAGCAATGCTCCAGGCAGATTGCTTCCTATTCGTTAAGACACCTGTGCAAAGCTCAAACAGCAGTAAATGTTCCTGGATCATTCCTAATGATGAGGAGGGTGGGGAGGAAGGACATAGAGGTGGTGCCAGCCTAATGCATATACAAATGTAAGCCCCGGCCGTTAGACACAGTGCTGCAGGATTAAAAGTTGTTTTTAGGACAATAACTGCATCCCCTGCCAAACGGACCCCAGTACAGATCTTGGTTTAAAAGCAGCTATCTGAAGGTACAAGTGGTTTGGGAAGGACAGATTGTGGGTACAGAGTCGCTTTAAGCATATAATAATAAAAATTATTATTTCAGAAGTGACCTGAAAATGCATTAGATAAAATAAATCATACATTAGATGATGCATACTACATTTATAGTTGGTTTTCTTTAGATAACACATGGTAATAACAAGCAACATTGTAAATACCTTTTTATTGAAATTAAGCACTTAGAAATAGAAGGGATTGTACATTCCCAATAGCTAGCTCTTCTGAGTGCTAAAAATAACACTAATAAAGTGAGAGAGAACTGAAAACTATGACACTGCTAAATGACATGGCTGGTGTACTTCATCTGTTCCTTACAGCAGCAGCTGGCTGATCTGTTTGCTAATTGATAGAAAGGGAAACTTTGAGGGCAATCATCTCAGGTTTATTATGCACTTTTGTCACTCTTGGTTTGCTTAAAGGGAAAGTAATTTACACCCTTAGGCTGGGTTCACACTATGTATATTTCAGGCTGTATTTGGTCCTCATGTCAGGTCCTCATAGCAACCAAAACCAGGAGTGGATTGAAAACCCAGAAAGGATCTGTTCACACAATGTTGAAATTGAGTGGATGGCCGCCATATAACGGTAAATAACTTCCATTATTTCAATATAACAGCCGTTGTTTTAAAATAACAGCAAATATTTGCCATTAAATGACGGCCATCCACTCAATTACAACATTATGTGAACATAGCCTTTCTGTGTTTTTAATCCACTCCTGGTTTTGGTTGCTATACAGCCTCAAACATACAGCCTCAAATATACGTAGTGTGAACCCAGCTCAAAGGGTATGATAAGGCAGCGACTTTAGAAGGCAAACAAAGTTCACTGTTCTACAAGTTATTCTTCAATAAAATATAGGGAAGAAAAGTTCCTGTGAGATTCCAGTGCCAGCCTGTACTGTGCAGTTGTACTTACACTATATAAAGGGGCGTTGCTAAGATCTAAAAAGATCTGGGGCACAAGATCCAAGGCATGTTTACCCCCTCCACCTTCAAAGAATAAATATAAATTTATAGTAACAAAAATAATTAAAATGATTCTGCAATAATTTAGCAAATGTTTTGCCCATAGCAGTTTTACAGTAGCTGACCCATGACCCCAATTTATACCTGGATAGTTAAAATCTCCCATTATCACTATTGTACCCCCCCCCCCCCCAACCCCACCCTAGACAGCCAGCTCTGTTTGTCTGTGCAGATGACAATCACATTCTACCCACAGATTCCACATCATCACACTCATCATCCACTATTGAAACTTTCACATTTGCTTTCATACCACTTCCAATCTATAGAAATACACCTCCTCCCTTCCTGCTTGCCCTGTCATTACAAAACATTATGAAAACCCTGAATATTGACAGTCCAGTCATGTGACACATTTAGCCATATCTCAATGACACCATCTACACTTGATCCTCTAAAAACAAGGCCTCAAGCTCACCAATTTTGCTTGCTAGACTGGGCTGGCATTAGTACACTTCAAGTTGCTGTCTAGTTTAACATAATCCAAAATCCAGGGTACCAAGCTAAAAATAAGGGGGCTTGTTCCCAGATGTCTGGTGCTTTTGACACCCCAAACCATATGTGGCATAGCAAAATGAAGTACGGGCTGTGTTGTGCTGTAATTGGACAGGCGATTAAGAAAGGATGTAACTGTGTTTGTACTACTTGCAAACAGCACAGCTCAGGTTCCACCCCCTGAAATGGAGAGAATGAGGAATACATGTTCATTATGGAGGGGGCTCTTAAGATATTGGTAGGAGCAGTGTGAGAGCACTAAAATCTTATTCTCACAACTCTGAAGGCTTAGTGTAACCAAGCCAGGCAGATTTTTAAAAACATTTTAATATGATGGGTACATATTTTAGGGTAGGGCTACACTACAGACCACAGGATTGCTTACAACCCAATGTATTGCTTTGGACTGCAGACTGCAAGTGTAAATCAATACAGTGGTACCTTGGTTTAAGAGTAACTTGAAAGCGCTTTGCAAGAAGAGCTCACAGTTATTCAAAATTTAACTTGGTTTACAAGCATTGCTTTGGTTTAAGAGCTCCTTGTAGTGGGTGGGAGGGCGAGAGGGGAGGGGTATGGTCTGCATAGCATGGTGTACAGCAGTGATGTCAAACTCTGGCCCGCAGGCCAAATCTGGCCCATGGTGCCATTATTTTTGGCCCGCCAGGCAACTCAGAGTTTGAATTACATCTGGCCCGCCATGGCTACTATATAAGAGACTATGGAGGAGGGCTAGCTGCTACATAAGAGACTATGAGGGAGGGCTGGCTACTATATGAGACTAGGGGGGGGGGCTAGCTACTATATGAGACTATGGGGGAGGGCTGGCTACTATATAAGAGACTGTGGGGGAGGGCTGGCTAATATATAAGAGACTATGAGGAGAGCTGGCTAATATATAAGAGACTATGGGGCAGGGCTGGCTACTATATAAGAGACTATGGGGAGGGCTGGCTACTATATGAGACTACTAGGGAGGGCTGGCTACTGTACGAGACTATGAGGGAGGGCTGGCTACTATATGAGACTACTAGGGAGGGCTGGCTACTATATGAGACTACTAGGGAAGGCTGCCTACTATATAAGAGACTATGGTGGGAGGGCTGGCTACTATATGAGACTACAGGGGAGGACTGGCTACTATATGAGACTACAGGGGAGGACTGGCTACTATAAAAGAGACTATTGGGGAGGGCTGGCTACTATATGGAACACTTGGGGTCTGGCTACTATATGAGGCTATTGGGGAGGGCTGGCTACTACATGAAACTATTGGGGAGGGCTGGTTACTAAATGAGGTTATTGAGGAGGGCTGGCTACTATATGAGACTATTGGGGAGGGCTGGTTATTATATGAAGTTATTGGGGAGGGCTGGCTACTATATAGAACACTTGGGGGGCTGGCTACTATTTGGGCACCATTGGGAAGGCTGGCTACTATAAAAGAGACAACTGGGGAGGGCTGGTTACTATATGAGACTACAGGGGAGGGATGGTTAATATGAGACTATTGGGGAGGGCTGGCTTCTATATGAGACTATGGGGAGGGCTGGCTACTATATGAGACTATAGAAGAGGGCTGTCTACTGTATAAGAGACTATGGGGGAGGGCAGGCTACTATATGGGACACTTGGCAGCTAGCTACTATTAAGGCACTATTGGGAGGGCTGGCTTATATGTGGAGCAATTTTATTTAATTTGGCTACAACATGGGGCAATATTGGGGGGTTGGCTATTACATGGGTTTGGGTTTATTAATATCATAGCAATTTATCATTTTATCATTTAGCAATTTATGTTATTTATCATGCACAGCGTCAGTGCACAGCGCTGGAAGACTCACACCACTGACAGTGCCAGGAACACCGCACGCTTCTCTGACAGTGCCAGGACCACGCTTCAATAGTAATCAAGGTTGGCCCACGACTCAGCTATACACACTGCTGTAAAGTGCT
This sequence comes from Dendropsophus ebraccatus, assembly GCF_027789765.1. NCBI lineage: Eukaryota > Metazoa > Chordata > Amphibia > Anura > Hylidae > Dendropsophus > Dendropsophus ebraccatus. The sequence continues at coordinate 89,405,213 of NC_091454.1, read as the reverse complement.
TGCACTTACACTCAGCTATACACACTACTGCTATAATGTGTCTGCACTTACACTCCGCCATTCACACTGCTGTATAGAAAAGTTTCTGTCACTGTCCTCCTGCACTGCTCTGTGATTCTCACTTCCTCATTTGTCCATGCCGAACACACCCCCCTCCCCCATTGCAGTCATGTGACCACACAGACCTCCGACAGCAGCCCTGCTTCTCTATTCTAGCCTGTTCTACTACGCTACTGCATTATGGGGATCAGCAGCTCCATCCTGTATCTACAAACTGCTGCTGTTTTTCAGGTTTATGTACTTACTATACATTATACACCACATGCTGATTTCTGTACTGTACAGGGACTTATAACATATTCAGCTGTTTCTAAATGTTGTTTCATTTGTTTAACATGTTATTTAAAATTTTAAAAAATCATTGTTTTTGGGGTGTAGAACCAATTGTCTGCATTACCAATGATTTCTTATGGGAAAATTTGCTTTGGTTTAAGAGTGATTTGCATTATAAGCACGGTCCCAGAATGAATTATGCTGGTATTTTAAAATCACTTACAAGTATAGCCTAGGTCTTAAAGGGATGTCTACCCACAAAAGAGCATGGCATTATATCAGTCAGCGCATTATTTCTGATAATTCAGTCCAAGTAAGAAATACAGTGGGGAAAAAAAGTATTTAGTCAGTCACCAATAGTGCAAGTTCTCCCACTTAAAAAGATGAGAGGTGTCTGTAATTTACATCATAGGTAGACCTCAACTATGAGAGACAAAATGAGAAAACAAATCCCGAAAATCACACCCCGAAAAAGTCTGATTTTGTAAGAATTTATTTGCAAATTATGGTGGAAAATTTGGTCACCTACAAACAATCAAGATTTCTGGCTCTCACAGACCTGTAACTTCTTTAAGAGTCTCCTCTTTCCTCCACTCATTACCTGTAGTAATGGCACCTGTTTAAACTTGTTATCAGTATAAGGCTAGGTTCACACTATGTATCTGTGCGGCTGTATTGCGGGCGGTAAATTATCGGCCGGATTTTTCCGGTTCATGCATATGCTGCAAAGTATACGATATACAGCTGCACAGTGCACACTATGTATGAACCTACGGCCCTATCGTAAATGGACCCGTAAAAAATGAACAAGCCCATTGTTTGCGGCTGGAAATGTGCAAATTCACGGCCGTGGATTGACAGGCGGTCCGTACGGAGTACTTCAAAAATAGCCAGCAATAATGCCGAATGCCTATGCCTTTAATAGTTAATATATTAACCCCTTCCCCCAATATGACGTCCAGGGACGTCATGAAAAGCAGTGGCAGAACGCATCATGACGTCCCTGGACGTCATGGTTTCCCTGCCTCCCCCCTCTGTCTCTATCTAAGATCGAGCAGCAAGAGGAGGCTGTGTGACACAGCCTCTTCCTGCTGTATCTGCCCGGGGGTTAGCCGCGCTCCCCCCGGGCAGTTAACCCCATAAACGCCACGGTCAATGCGACCGCAGCGTCTATGGGGAGATTCCGTGTCCTCCCGCCGATCGGGCGGCGGGGGGAGGCTGCAGAACGTTGCCTCCCCCCACCGCCACTACATTTATGTCCCTCGGCCCCCTCCCCTCGTCCTCCGATATCGGGCATTACCGGCGCCACCCGCCTTACATCTCCCCACACAGTGAATCCACGGTGGGGGGAGATGAAAATGTATCCCCCAGATCAGCCCCCCTAGTGGGCGATCACTATCCCTCCCCTCCCCGGGCGGCCATCACATCCCAGATGGCCGCCCCCATCCCTGCGAACAAACGATGTTTGTTCGCAGGGATGGAAATGAATAAATGATCAAAGCCCCATGCTCTCCGCCACCGGAGGTAGCGGAGAGCCTGGGGTAGTGATCGGGGACCCCCCTGTGTGGTCCCGGAGCAGGCGATCGGCGGTATATACTATATACCGCTGATCGCCTGTTCCCAGTGCAAAAAAGCACTTTTTTCCCCTGTCACCATAAATCATTGGTGACAGGGGATAAAAAGTGATACAGTGTCGCCCCCCAAGTCGCCCCCCATCCCCCCCAGTCCCCCAGTCACCCCCCTTCCCCATATACATTACCTGATCCAGGGAGCTCCTTCCTCCTCGGCGTCCAGGCTGATTCTGAAGTGTGCATGCGCTCCAGAATCAGTTATCTCGGAAAATTTTAAGTGACAGAGACCAATTTGGTCTCTGTCACTGAACTATGATTACTGTGATAGAAAATATCACAGTAATCATAGTAATATAGTGAAAATTAATGTATAAAGTACAAAAAGTGAAAAACATACAAAAAAATAAAACACACACTTTTTATTATAGTAATAATTTCAGTTTACTCCCAGATTACCCGTAACCACCGCAGGTTGCCCGTATCCGCCCCAGGTTGCCTGTAATCACGCCAGATTGTACGTAATCACCGCACGTTGCCCATAACCACCGCACGCTGCCCATAACAACCGCACCCTGCCCATAATCACCGCACGCTGCCCATAACCACCGCACGTTGCCCCTAACCACCGCATGTTGCCCATAACCACCGCACGTTGCCCATAACCACCACACATTACCCATAACCACCGCACGTTGCCCATAACCACCACACATTACCCATAACCACCGCACGTTGCCCATAACCACCGCACGTTGCCCATAACCACCGCACGTTGCCCATAACCACCACACGTTGCCCATAACCTCCGCACGTTGCCACACGTTGCCCATAACCACCGCACGTTGCCCATAACCACCGTGGGGGTGTCTCGGACCCTGACATGGACTCCCCCTCTGGTGATATCTGATCCTATTACTAGACTCTTATAAATACAAACAATCAAAAAGAAAAAATAGAGTACGGCACTACAACTAAACCAGGCAGGATTAAATGCACATATGGATATCCGGCATATAGTAATAATGGTGATGGCTGATCGGTGGTGCTCTATGTATGATAAGGTGATGAACGATGTACATCAAGCAAAGAGTAAAGACATGGCACTCACCCGTCAAGATCTTCACCGTATCTTTATTAAATTACTGCAAACATAGTAAAACCAGGTATAGCGAGAGGACGCCTAGCGTGTAGCAACGACAGCTGTTTCCTGCCTGTCCGGCACTTCTTCACGGCTGCGTATGACGTCCTACGTGATCTACGTAATTAAATAGTGCCTATCTATTTACATAAAAAACACAATGAAATAGTGCATTTAAACAAACTTTTAAAAACAACTAAATAAAGGCATTAAATTCATTTCTGTCATTTAGCCCCACTGGTCCGGTAGCGTCAAAATGGGAAATAAGGTAAGCTTCTCGTTGCAACAAAAGAGTATGTCGGTCCCCGCCCCCTTCTGGTGCAAAGATACGATCCAATCCTGCGAATTTCAACAGGTCTTTTTTACCATTATGTACCGTGTGGACGTGCTCTATAAATCTAGTGGAGCCTTTCCCTGTAACTAATGAATGAAAGTGTTCTTTTATTCTGTAGTATAACTTCCTTTTTGTTTTACCTATATAAAAACGTTGACATGGGCAAATTATTACATATACTACAAAAGTGGAATGGCACGTTATAAGTTGTTTTACCTTCCATTGTTTTCCATTTAGCTGTACAATATTCGTGGCCAAATTATAATTACACACGGAACATTGGAAACATTTTTTATTACCTTTAGGTCCTAGTTTATCTAACCAAGTTAGTTGATGTTGAATTTGGGCGCTGTTCATATTATCCCCAATAGTGCGGTTTTTCCTCTGGGTAATCAGGGGTTTCTTTATTGCTACTTCTTTTAACGTGGGATCGCTCTCTAATAAATACCAATTTTTATGGATTGTTCTTTTAATAAAATCATTTAATGGGGTATTTTTAAAAGAGAAGCAAAAACGTTTTTCTTTTTTCTGTTCATGATTTTTAGATTTTAAAAGGTTTGATCTTTCTATTTTTGCTGTTTTTTCTAATGCTTTTTTTAACACATCATCTGGATAGCCCCGTTCTCTTAGTCTATTTAATAAATCTTCTGCTTGTTGGACATAAACATCATGCTCACTATTTATTTTTTTCAATCTTAATAGTTGTCCATACGGGATAGCTTCTTTTACACTCAACGGGTGGGAACTATTAAAATGCAGAAGAGTATTACGGGCTGTAGATTTTCTAAAACCCTCTGTTTGGATGTGATTGTCTTTTATTTTCACTAGCACATCAAGGAATTCTAGTCTGTCACCCCCATACTGTCCTGTAAAAAACATGTTCATACAATTAGCATTGTTTAAAAATGTAATAAATTCTGAAAATTCAGATTCAGTTCCCTCCCATACTATACAGACATCGTCCATATAGCGAGCATAATATTTGATCTTGTAAATAAAGGGGTTGTGGGATGAAAAAATGTACCGTTTCTCAAAAATTGCTAAAAACAAATTTGCGTATGAACATGCAACAGGCGTACCCATCGCCGTTCCTGTCTGTTGATTATACCAGGTATTCTTAAATCTAAAGTTGTTATTTTCCAAAATAAATAATAAGGAATCACAAATAAATTTTCTAAAATCATCCGATTTCTCGGTGCTCCCGAGAAACTCATCGACAGCCTGCACACCCACATCATGCGGGATGCGGGTGTACAGGCTCTCGACGTCAAGAGACACCAACCGGTAAGACTCCCTCCAATCAACAAATTGTAAGGATTGCAAAAACTCATTAGTATCTTTTAGATATGCTGGTATATGCGGTAACAGGGGGCGTAACAACCAGTCAATGTATTTAGACAAGGCTTCGGTCACTGAACCAATCCCGGCCACAATCGGGCGGCCTGGGGGATTGGTCAGTGACTTATGCACTTTTGGTAAATAGTGCCATTTGGCTTTTTTGGGGTTAACAGGTAACAGTTTATCAGCAGTTTTTTCAGATAGTTGACCTTTGTCAACTGCAGATCTCAGAAGGGAGCGCAGCTTTTCCATGGTTTTTTGAGTGGGGTCTCCATTTAGTTTTTTATAAACATTGCCATTGTTTAACTGACGGTCCGCTTCAGCTTCATACTGGGCTCTGGTTAGGACAACAGTGCTGCCCCCCTTATCAGCCCTTTTCACAATCAAGTCAGGGCGTTTTTTTTAACCATGTTAAAGCTCGCGCTTCCCTTTCTGTCAGATTGTTCCTTGCTTTAGGGTATATCAAACATTTTACTTCGTTCATTACCGTTTTGGTGAACAGATCAATCGAACCTCCTGGTTCTACTGGAGGGCAAAAAGTTGAACTATTCCCTCCTGTAAAGTAGCTCCGTTCGGTATCGGAGTGTGTGCTCGCGGTAATACCAGCGGACTCACACTCCAACTCCTGCAACAGAGCCACACACTCTCTCTCTTTCTCCGTAATATTCTCTATCGGAGAAAACCCTAAGGGACCAATTTTAGTAGGAATTTCACCTTCACATAATTTCTTAGCACTATCATTAGGGTTTTTTTGTAAAGTAAGAAAAAAATTATGCAAATTTATCTTGCGCATAGATTTATAAAGATCAATTTCAAACGATGCTAGATCAAAATTTTCCATAATCCCATAATTTAGTCCCTTTGATAGCAAACTTAAACAGTCATCACTCAAAATTTCACCGGAGAGATTAATCACATTTGGACATTTTATTGTCGTCTCCACGTCACGAATTTTCTTTTCTTTGTTTTCTTTATGTCCTTTTCTTCCTCTCCCTCTCCGGATGGATTTTCTAAAGGGACATTGGTACTTGTGCTTGGTTTATCTTCCCTAATGGTAAGGTTTAGATTCCCTGTTTTTTTCTTTTTTTCATTTTCTATATCTCCAGAACTAGAATCAGAATCACTCGTACCCATATCGGAATATAGGGAGGCTTTCTTCTTTTTTTGGAAATGTCTCTTGTTGACTTTATTTGACCATGAAAAAATCCTATTACTCTCGTAATCATTTTTATCACGTAAGTATTTTTCACGTTTCTTTTCTTTTGTTTCTTTTTGTAACGGTAATAATCTTTTTTCCAATTTTTTCAAAAAGATTTTTAAATGTTCTTCCGATAACCTTTGTTGCAGTTCCAATTTTACTTTTTGTAATTCATCAAAGATTTTTTCATGTTCTACCTTATTTCTATTTAGTACTATATGTAACAAGCGGGTAGAGTGATCTAAAAACGCTTGATCCCATGCGGCTGTGAAGTCCTTATCATCCTGAAACACTGCAGGTGCTTTATAGTTCCGGAGTCCTCTCGGGACTCTATCATTGTCCACATATGATTGCAGTGATTGAATTGTCCAAAAAAGACGCATTTCGCGTTCAGCCAGGGAGAAAGTTTTTTGTTCAAGCGTTTTAACACTCATAATTTGAATTTGATCCTTATCATTGCAGGACGCAAAGAAAACGCTGGCGTCCTCTCTACCTGTTTGTATTATGCCGTCAAAATTCATTGTGCTTAAAGTCTCTGATACATCCATAATTGCAGAGTGGTCAGACATTGTGTGCTCAGTACTCATGAAGAAAAAAAGTCCATATACAAACAATCAAAAAGAAAAAATAGAGTACGGCACTACAACTAAACCAGGCAGGATTAAATGCACATATGGATATCCGGCATATAGTAATAATGGTGATGGCTGATCGGTGGTGCTCTATGTATGATAAGGTGATGAACGATGTACATCAAGCAAAGAGTAAAGACATGACACTCACCCGTCAAGATCTTCACCGTATCTTTATTAAATTACTGCAAACATAGTAAAACCAGGTATAGCGAGAGGACGCCTAGCGTGTAGCAGCGACAGCTGTTTCCTGCCTGTCCGGCACTTCTTCACGGCTGCGTATGACGTCCTACGTGATCTACGTAATTAAATAGTGCCTATCTATTTACATAAAAAACACAATGAAATAGTGCATTTAAACAAACTTTTAAAAACAACTAAATAAAGGCATTAAATTCATTTCTGTCATTTAGCCCCACTGGTCCGGTAGCGTCAAAATGGGAAATAAGGTAAGCTTCTCGTTGCAACAAAAGAGTATGTCGGTCCCCGCCCCCTTCTGGTGCAAAGATACGATCCAATCCTGCGAATTTCAACAGGTCTTGACCGACAGGCGGGGACCGACATACTCTTTTGTTGCAACGAGAAGCTTACCTTATTTCCCATTTTGACGCTACCGGACCAGTGGGGCTAAATGACAGAAATGAATTTAATGCCTTTATTTAGTTGTTTTTAAAAGTTTGTTTAAATGCACTATTTCATTGTGTTTTTTATGTAAATAGATAGGCACTATTTAATTACGTAGATCACGTAGGACGTCATACGCAGCCGTGAAGAAGTGCCGGACAGGCAGGAAACAGCTGTCGCTGCTACACGCTAGGCGTCCTCTCGCTATACCTGGTTTTACTATGTTTGCAGTAATTTAATAAAGATACGGTGAAGATCTTGACGGGTGAGTGCCATGCCTTTACTCTTTGCTTGATGTACAGACTCTTATAAATTCTTCTACATTCTCTGTCCTTTTATCAACCCGGGTTGTTTTGTGTCCATTGAGCTTAGTCACTCACAGGGACATTATTGCTCATATTCTGACACATCTACATCATTTTCTGTTTTGAGTCAGTATTATTTACCATAGGGGGTTTATAATATGGATACATGTCAGTTTGTCCTGGTTCCATGTCTATTTAACATGGACCTTTGTATGTTGTGGTTTTAATTGTTTTTATCTTGTATGTTTTGCACTTTATGACTTTCGTGTATTAATAAAATTTGTTATACTTTTTCACCTTTACATGCAGCTTATTCTATTTTTTCCTGGGAGTGCCACCCTTGCATGTGTGACATGGCTTTCCTTTGTTTGTTGATTTGCACGAATTTCTCATGTCATATTGGGTTGAGCACCCCATCTTACAGATCTAAGTAGTGCCTTGTCCTCCATTTTTTGCTTCCCATAACCACCGCACGTTGTCCATAACCACCGCACGTTGCCCATAACCACCGCACGTTGCCCGTAACCACCGCACGTTGCCTGTAACCACCGCACATTGCCCATAACCACCACATGTTGACCATAACCACCCCGAATTGCCAGTGACCCCCTCCAGATGGTCTGTAATCAGCCCCGATTGCCCGTAACCCCCCAGATTGCATGTGACCACCGCACGTTGCCTCTGACCACCGCACGTTGCCTCTGACCACCGCACGTTGCCTCTAACCACCGCACGTTGCCTCTAACCACCGCACGTTGCCAGTGACCCCCTCCAGATTGCCCGTAACCACACCAGATTGCCGTAACCACCCAAAATTACATGTACCCACCCCTGATTACCTATAAGCACTTCAGTTTATCCGTAACCACCCCAGATTGTCTGTAACCACCCCATGTTGCCCGTAACCACCGCAGATTGTTTGTAACCACCCCATGTTGCCCGTAACCACCGCAGATTGTCTGTAACCCCCCCAGGTTGCCCCTAATCACACGTAATTCCCTCCAGATGGCCTCTGACCACCGCACATTGCCCCCGACCACCGCACGTTACCCCCGACCACCGCACTTTACCTCCGACCACCCCAAATTGCCAGTGACCCTCTCCAGATTGCCCGTAACCACCCCAAATTACAGGTACCTATACCAGATTACCTATAAGCACTTCAGTTTATCCGTAACCACCCCACGTTGCCCGTAACCACCCCACGTTGCCCGTAACCACCCCAGGTTGCCTGTGACCACCCCGCATTACCTGTAATCTCATTTTTTTTATTGTATTTTAGTAACTGCGCTATTCTAATAACTATTACTAGCTGCGGTTTTGCTCCAGCAAATTGGCGCTCCCTTCCTTCTGAGCACTGCTGTGTGCCCATACAGTGGTTTATGCCCACGTATGGGGTACCATTTTACTCAGAAGAAGCTGCGTTACAGATTTTGGGGTACGTTTTTTCTCCCTTTCCTCGTGAAATTGAGAAATTTTAAACTAAACGAACATATTATTGGAAAAATTCGAGTTTTTCATTTTTACTGTCTTATTTTGAATACTTTCCTCTAATACCTGTGGAGTCAAACCGCTCACTGCACCCTAAGATGAGTTCTTTGAGGGGTGTACTTTCGTAAATGGGGTGACTTTTGGGGGGGTTCTATTCTGCTGACACTAACGGGGGCTCTGCAAACGCACCTGGCGCTCAGAAACTTCTTCGGAAAAATCTACACTGAAAATTCTAATTGGCGTTCCTTCCCTTCTGAGCCTGGCTGGGTGCCCATACAGTGGTTTATGCCCACATATGGGGTACCGTTCTACTCGGGAGAACCTGCGTTACAGATTTTGGTATGCAGCTTCTCCCCTGTTCCTAGTGAAATTGAGAAATTTCAAACTAAACGAACATATTATTGGAAAAATTCGAGTTTTTCAATTTTACTGTCTTCTTTTGAATACTTTCCTCTAATACCTGTGGGGTCAAAATGGTCACCACACCCCAAGATGAATTCTTTGAGGGGTGTACTTTCCAAAATGGGGTGACTTTAGGGGGGGTTCTATTCTGCGGACACTACAGGGGCACTGCAAACGCACCTGGCGCTCAGAAACTACTTCAGCAAAATCTGAACTGAAAATGCTAATTGGCGCTCCTTTCCTTCTGAGCCCCGCTGTGTGCCCATACAGTAGTTTATGCCCACATATGGGGTACCGTTGTACTCAGGAGAACCTGTGTTACAAATTTTGGGGTGCGGATTCTCTCATGTTCCTTGTAAATTGAGAAATTTCAAACTAAACGAACATATTATTGGAAAAATTTGAGTTTTTCATTTTTACTGTCTAATTTTAAATACTTTCCTCTAATACCTGTGGGGTCAAAATGGTCACCACACCCCAAGATGAATTCTTAGAGGGGTGCACTTTCCAAAATGGGGTGACTTTTGGGGGGGTTCTCTTCTGAGGACACTGCAGGGGCGCTGCAAACGCACCTGGCGCTCAGAAACTTCTTTAGCAAAATCTGCATTAAAAAAGCTAATTGGCGCTCCTTCCCTTCTGAGCCCTGCTGTGTGCCCATACAGTGGTTTACGCCCACATATGGGGTACCATTGTATTCAGGAGAACCTGCGTTACAGATTTTGGCATGCTTTTTTTATCATGTTCCTTTTGAAAATGAGAAACTTTAATCTAAACGTATATATTATTTGTAAATCTTCATTTTCAATTTTTTTACGGCCTAATTGTGAATACTTTCCTCCAGCCCCTGTAGGGTTAAAATGCTCATTATAACCCTAGATTAATTCTTTAAGGTGTCTATTTTGCAAAATGGGGTCACTTATGGGGGTTTTCAGGATACCAGACTTCTAAATCCATTTAAAAAAAGAACTGGTGCCTAAAGAAATCAGTTTTAAAAACTTTCACAAAATGTGATAATTTGCTAATAAATTTCTAAGCCCCATAACACCCTAAAAAAGTAAACTATGTTTCCCAAATTATGCCAGAATAAAGAGGACATATTGGTAATGTGATTTAGTAACTAATTTATGTGCTATGACTTCCTTTTTTAGAAGCAGAGAATTTCAGAAGTTCATAAAATGCAAAATTTCCTAATTTTTCATGATATTTTGATGTTTTTCACAAAAAACACACAAAGTAGTGATCAAATTTTGCCACTAATATAAAGTGCCATATGTGACGAAAAAACAGTCTCAGAATCGCTAGCATACATTATAGCATCACTGAGCTATAAGCGCATAAAGTGAGACAGGTCAGATTTTGAAAAATGAGCCTGGTCATTAAGGACAAAACAGGCTGCGGAGGCAAGGGGTTAAATTAATAAAACACATTTTCTTTGTAATAAAGTCCCTTTCATTGTTCAATAATTTAATTCTAACGAATCCATCATTGTGCAATTAAATATACTGTTAAAATAAATATATATATATATAAATAAATGTATATTTATATATATATTTATTTATTGACAGTATGTTTAATTGCACAATGATGGATTTGTTTAAATTAAATTATTGAACAACGAAACTGATTTTATTACAACGAAAATGTGTTTTATTAATTAAATATTAATTAGTACAGGAAGCTCCATTAAGCCGTTAATTCATAATCCCGGTAATAGAGCATTCTGTACTAATCATCACTTTACTTTAATGAAAACATCAAATGTTTCTTCTAATTATGTTATCACAATAGCATTATTAGAAGAAACATTTTGAATTATATGTGTGCTCAGCTGATTGGCTGATCGGCTGAGCGCACATATAAAGAGCCGGTCCGCAGTACAGTGACTTCATTGTGCTGCGGACCAGCGGAGAGGCAACATCGTGGTGAGTATACAGATCTCCCCACCCCCTCCCCTGCACTGCACCCCTCCCAGCAAGGAAGGGGGGTCACTTAACCCCTTCCTTGCTGGGATGGGTGCAGTCTGACATCAGTCTGGCCCCCAAGGGGTTAAGGGGGATGCAATACATCCTCCCTTAACCCCTTGGGGGCCAGACTGTAAGCAGCGATCTGTAAAGATGCTGCATACTGTAAGGTGCACAACACCGCTCACAATGATGGGTGTTGTGCTCCTGTTTGTGTGTTTTTTGTGTGTTTCTCCCTTTTTGTTTTTCAGATATCGGTATCCTGTGGATTACGTCGGATTCGGTGGACTACGCCGATGACCAGCGGTTGTTTGGTGTTTTTTTTTTATAAAATGGTCAATGAGGGGTGTGGGGGTGTTTTTATTTGAATTAAAAAAAAAATTAACTTGTGTGTTGTCTTTATTTCTTTACTTTATAGACTTAGTAGTGGAAGCCGTCTAATAGACGGAATCCATTACTAAGTTGGGGCCTAGTGTTAGCCGGTATAAAATGGCTAACACTAACCCCCCATTATTACCCCAGTACCCAATGCCACCAGGGGTACTGGGAAGCCGGGTGCCAGTGGTCCCGGAGCGTCAAAATTGGCGCTCCTGGACTGGGCGGCAGCAGGCTGGTAAGATTTAGGCTGGGGAGGGCCTAGAACAATGGCTCTTCCCACCCTGGTGTTACCAGGCTGCTGTCGTTTGGTTTTTAACCCGGCTGGTTATAAAAATAGGGGGGACCCTATGCGGTTTTTTTAAAATAAATAAATAATAATAAAAAAACGCATAGGGTTCCCCCTATAGTAATGGATTCCGTCTATTAGACGGCTTCCACTTCTAAGTCTATAAAGTAAAGAAATAAAGACAACACACAAGTGAAAAAAATTTTTTATTCAAATAAAAACACCCCCACACCCCTCATTGACCATTTTATTAAAAAAAAAAACACCAAATAACCGCTGGTCATCGACGTAGTCCACCAAATCCGACGTAATCCACAGGATACCGATATCTGAAAAACAAAAAGGGAGAAACACACAAAAAACACACAAACAGGAGCACAACACCCATCATTGTGAGCGGTGTTGTGCACCTTACAGTATGCAGCATCTTTACAGATCGCTGCTTACAGTCTGGCCCCCAAGGGGTTAAGGGAGGATGTATTGCATCCCCCTTAACCCCTTGGGGCCAGACTGATGTCAGACTGCACCCATCCCAGCAAGGAAGGGGTTAATTGACCCCTCTTCCTTGCTGGGAGGGGTGCAGTGCAGGGGAGGGGGTGGGGAGATCTGTATACTCACCACAATGTTGTCTCTTCGCTGGTCCGCAGCACAATGAAGTCACTGTACTGCGGACCGGCTCTTTATATGTGCGCTCAGCCGATCAGCCAATCAGCTGAGCGCACATATAATTCAAAATGTTTCTTCTAATAATGCTATTGTGATAACATATTTAGAAGAAACATTTGATGTTTTCATTAAAGTAAAGTGTTAATTAGTACAGAATGCTCTATTGCCGGCAATATGAATTAACGGCTTAATGGAGCTTCCTGTACTAATTAATATTTAATTAATAAAACACATTTTTGTTGTAATAAAATCAGTTTCGTTGTTCAATAATTTAATTTAAACGAATCCATTATTGTGCAATTAAATATACTGTCAAAAAATAAATATATATATAAATATACATTTATTTATATATATATATTTATTTTAACAGTATATTTAATTGCACAATGATGGATTCGTTTAAATTTAATTATTGAACAACGAAAGGGACTTTATTACAACGAAAATGTGTTTTATTATTTAAATATATTAACCATGAGAGGCATCGGCATTACTGCAGAGGATCGCAAACCCCGGTAATAGCGATTCATGTAAACTGTTTCCCTGCTTTCCCAGATGCATTCCAGAGGTGTTTGCATCACTTTCTAAAGATTTTATTTGTTATTTTTAGTTGAACCAGATTTCCAAGTAAATGACCGTATGTTTTCAGCCGCATGTCTATTTTTTTCCACAGCCGTAGTTTCAGCCGCACATTTCCAGCCGCATAAAAAATACAGCCGCACAGATACAACGTGTGAACATAGCCTAAAAAGACACCTGTACACACCCTCAAACAGTCAGACTCCAAACTCCACTATGGTGAAGACCAAAGAGCTGTCAAAGGACACCAGAAACAAAATAGTAGCCCTGCATCGGGCTGGGAAGACTGAATCTGCAATAGGCAACCAGCTTGGAGTGAAGAAATCAACTGTGGGAGCAATAATTAGAAAATGGAAGACATACAAGACCACTGATAATCTCTCTCGATCTGGGGCTCCACGCAAAATCTCACTCTGTGGGGTCAAAATGATCACAATAATGGTGAGCAAAAATCCCAGAACCACGCGGGGGGACCTAGTGAATGAACTGCAGAGAGCTGGGACCAATGTAACAAAGCCTACCATCAGTAACACACTACGCCGCCAGGGACTCAGATCCTGCAGTGCCAGACGTGTCCTACTGCTTAAGCCAGTACATGTCCGGGCCCATCTGAAGTTTGCTAGAGAGCATTTGGATGATCCAGAAGAGTATTGGGAGAATGTCCTATGGTCTGATGAATCCAAAGTGGAACTGTTTGGTAGAAACACAACTTGTCGTGTTTGGAGGAAAAAGAATACTGAGTTGCATCCATCAAACACCACATCTACTGTAAAGCATGGGGGTGGAAACATCATGCTTTGGGGCTGTTTCTCTGCAAAGGGGCCAGGACGACTGATCCGGGTACATGAAAGAATGAATGGGGCCATGTATTGTGAGATTTTGAGTGCAAACCTCCTTCCATCAGCAAGGGCATTGAAGATAAAACGTGGCTGGGTCTTTCAACATGACAATGATCCAAAGCACACCGCCAGGGCAACGAAGGAGTGGCTTCGTAAGAAGCATTTCAAGGTCCTGGAGTGGCCAAGCCAGTCTCCAGATTTCAACCCTATAGAAAACCTTTGGAGGGAGTTGAAAGTCCGTGTTGCCAAGCGACAGCCCCAAAACATCACTGCTCTAGAGGAGATCTGCATGGAGGAATGGGCCAACATACCAACAACAGTGTGTGCCAACCTTGTGAAAACTTACAGAAAACGTTTGACCTCCGTCATTGCCAACAAAGGATATATAACAAAGTATTGAGATGAAATTTTGTTACTGACCAAATACTTATTTTCCACCATAATTTGCAAATAAATTCTTACAAAATCAGACAATGTGATTTTCTGGATTTGTTTTCTAATTTTGTCTCCCATAGTTGAGGTCTACATATGGTGTCAATTACAGACACCTCTCTCATCTTTTTAGGTGGGAGAACTTGCACTATTGGTGACTGACTAAATACTTTTTTTCCCCACTGTATATTCAAGATGGAATTTTTTATATTTTGCACATTAGGTAATGATATTATTCATTAAATAATAGGGTTAGACAGTGGAAAGACGTGTAGTCACATAAATCTTTGGTTTTCTATACATTTCCAGTAAAGGGAGTCTACAAGTTCTACAATTAGAATATACTAAGAGGTTCTGGGAAGTAGGATATGTCTATAGTAATGATGCCAGTAGCTAGGGCACAAGGTTAAAATTGTCTTAACATTTTACAAGCTGTCAACTGAGAAAAAATGAATGCCACATGTTATGTTTCCAAGTTAGCAACCTACAGTGGTAGCCAAACACAAATGTATGTTTCAGGTGGTATGAAGTGTGCAAATAGAAATATTGTATCAATAGGACGTAACGTGGAATGTGAAGGAATAGCAAAACACAAGACACATCTTATTTATTTTTTCACTTTTTATATTAAATGTACACATGCTAAATGTAACCTGTAGAAAAGAATCATTTTTAACTTTTCAGTGCACATTGAAAATATACATATAGGTTCCAATAAAGTCACAGATATTATTTAATATCCACATTAGACACTTACATGTGGTTTTCCTTTGAAGCTTCCTCTCGGTTTCTGCATCATAGATTGCAGAGAAATCAACTACCGCCGATGTGGGCATACACACAATGTATGTAGCTCCCATTAATGTCAATGCAGGTTGTACAAATGGCCTTCGAACTCCAGGAGCCGCACGCTCCATTGTGTGAACTGATATGTTCTCTGCGGCCGCTATTTAATGTCAGTTTTTTTAAGGCGCTACTAGGGATCCTGGCCGGAGTGTATACTATGGGGGACACTTTTTACGCCAGGCTTACAAATGTCCCTGCAGCTCCGGAGCTCAGGGGATTTATGCAGAGGTGCATTGCCTCTACATAAATCCCAAGCCTGTTCGTGCAAATAATTTGAAACCTACGCCAGCTCAAAGCTGGCGTAGGTTTCAGTATCATTTTTCAACAGAAAAAATGATAAATGCAGCGCATGTAGAGGCGGCACCCCCTCTGCATGCAGCCGCACCCCCCGTAACGCCACCTCTCCGCCCCACTGGCGAAGGGGGCACAGATGGGGCAGATGCAAAAAAAAAAAAAAAGCAAAAATACCATTTGCGAATATTTATTGCCGATCTGCCCCATCTGCGCCTAAAAAAGGCATTTACGCCTTTTCATACATATCTCCCTATGTCTATATACTCCGGCCAGGATTCCATAGAAGGCAGCACTACGTAAGTTCTGTAGTAATCACGGCCATTCTTGCAAATCGGCAACAACAGATGTGATTATTACGTAACTTACATAGTGTGAACATAGCCTAAAGCACCATGGAAAAATGAATGCCTGGAAAACTCCTATAAACTGCCCCCCACCGATCAGAACAATAAACAGTAAGCATCACTTATAATGGAGCTCCCTGAGTGGAGATCACTGCGACCTAGATTGAGAAATGCTCTTACTATGAACTTCTTCCAAATCATTCCCCTGAGACCCCCACCAATCAAAACTGTTTTTTAATACCTTTTTAAATACAAAATCATTCATGAAATTATTCTGTCACTGTTAAGATAAGTGGCAGTAGGCTATGTATAGTAGTATAGTAGTAGTGTATAATAGTTATTTGCTTACTTACTCCTTGACAAAAATATATTTATAGCCATGAGAATATTTGGTGGCAATTATCAATGCTTTCTCCAAAATTTTTAGTGCAGTGCTTTGAAATTGCTCCACAAAACACAGGAAAAAATTGCTCAGATATTGACAATTTTACACCAAAACCTACACAAAAGCCATTGATAAATCCTCCCCTTTATCTTTTCAATAAAGTTGGCATTAAGACTGAAATCAAAATCATGTCACCTTTAAACAAATAGTAAAATCCCAGTCATCACAGAAGGCATATTTGAAGTTCTTGGAACTAAATCTTTGAACTAGCAGAACATTAACATATAGCGGGAGTCTGGATATTCGGCTTCTCAGAAGGAGACATCTAATGAGTTTACAGAACTACTTATTACATTACAGTTTTAAAAGCTAAAAGCTTCTTATAGCACCATCCTGATAGAAAGCATTTATAGGGAAGCCAATGCAAATGCTGCTCCAGACTCAAAATGATAGCTCAAAGCTGTCTGATTAACATTCAGGACTTACCTTCTTAGGCTATGTTCACACGTTGTATGACACCCGCCGTTCCATGTCATACACGGAACGGCTGGTGTCTGAAAAGATCATCCCGGATGATCTTCACTACAGTTGAATTCGGATGCGGTCGTATCTGTGCACGCCTGCATCCAAATTCGCTGCTGCACTCAATGGAGCGTGCAGCTGGAGCTGCACGTTCCATTGTGTGCACTGGCAGGTTTTCTGCTGCCACTATTCATTGAATAGTGGCCTTGAAAAACTGACATGTCAGTTTTTTGTGGCACCGCTAGGGGTCCTGGCTGGAGTGTATACTATGTGTATGCACTCCGGCCGGGATTCATTAGCAGGCAGCACAGTGTAAGTTCAGTATAAAACACAACGGTCGTGATTAATACTGAATTTACGTTGTGTGAACATAGCTTTATACTGGATTCTAATGTTATTAAAGATATCAGCTGCGTAGATCACTGAAACTATCGACATCGAAATGTAGACGATGTGTAATTCCAGTTATTAATTTGATAGGCCCTTTTCACACCTTGTTTTGCTCTACATTAACGGTAAAGGTCAGAATAAGAACACAATGTTATCCAACATACAACTTGCAGCTGTCACATTGTATTTGTTGGACTGATTGTAGTCTACTAGCAACTGTTTGTTTTTTAAGGCTATGTTCACACTACGTAAAATAACGGCCCTTGTTTTCACCGGCCTGACTTTTGCGACCAAAACTACGGTTGTAGAATTACGATCGTACGAGCTAGTCGTGAAAGTACGGCCGTTGTTTAATTTTGATTCCTAGCATGATTATATATGGGATGAAACAGGTCATTTACTTTAAATACTGCGCCCAGCCCAAGAAACCACTCATAACATTTTTTACATCAAAATCAAGTTTAATTCGGCAGATATAAGTTTTACTTTCGTGACCGCATTGAAATCCACGGCCGTTGTTGCAGTATTACCAGCCGGAAATAATAGACATGTTCATTTTTCACAGGGCCGTATAAACAACGGGCGTTATCAGATATGTAGTGTGAATTCAACGGCCGTAGTTACATTGCATTGCAGTCATTATAGGGAACCTTAAAACAACGGCCGTAGTTACATTGCATTACAGTCATTATAGGGAACCTAAAAACAACGGTCGTAGTTTTGCGGCGCGGACAACGGACGTTATTTTACTTGTGAACATAGCCTAATAGTGTAATTTACTATGTTTCCTAGTCATGCAAAAAAAAGTATACCTTTAGAAAATGAATAGAACGTAATCAGTAAAATATTACATTTTATCCATTAAACTCAATGGGTATGCCACTGTATACTTTTGCATGCTTCTTGGGCAGTATCCCAATGTACACATTTCTTTATATTTTTTAATGTATACACGCAAACACCAACCAGTTATAACATTAAAGCCATCTGCTTAATATTATGTAGGTCTTCCTCATGGCACAAAAACATCTTTGACTTGTCGAGACGTGGAACTTATCTGTAAGTTGCAATGAGGGGTCTATATGAATAAGACTTCTTTTTCAAGTATATTCCATAGATGCAGATGCTCATTTGAATTGAGTTGTAAAGTCTTCTGTTAAAGGGTACAAAGACTCAATACTGTGTATCTGATGCCCAAAAAACTGGCATATCTGCTGAACTGGGCAAATAAGGTTTGCATGTCTATGGCAACCATTCGGACCAAATATGTATTTACCAAAATAGAGCACAGAATTATATGTGTTTTGGTATACCGAGAAAAAAGTAGACATTCCATTGTAGTGACTATGTACGCTAGCTATAAGCTGAGCTGGATGTATCAAGAGGCATGCTCCTTATTGAATCAAGTGTGACAGTACACAGACAGGGGTTTACTTACAACATATGAAATGTCAGTCTTAGTAAAATTCATTGAGTGTGTGTGCAGGTACAGATCTAGGATTACATCTAACCGGATGCCAGATCTTCACAATGTGAATTACACATAGTGTAATTGGTTGGGTTAGGTTGCCCACAATACAAATTTAGTTTCGTTTGCAAAATTTTGTGTACATTCCATGGACACCTACGTTAAGTTGGGATTCTAATGCTGTCCGGAGGACTTCTAGTGCAGACACATGCAATGTCATGTTTAAATCGTACCTTGTTGTGAGCCCCGTAGCTCCATTAGTTCTTGAAGAAGCTACTGAGGAGAGCCTAAAGCTGCAATCAGCTCTGTTAGGCGGCTAAATAAAGAATAAATGCAGCTGGAGCACCAGCCAGCGGCTTGCATCCTTATTGTGTGGGGATTTTAGGGTTACTGATCTTGAGATCACATGTGGCCCCAGCAGTTGGACCCCCCGACAATATCTTCGTTATGCCCTATGAAATGCATACTCTGGATAGGGCCTAACTACCCCAGATGGAAATACCCCTTTAATCTTCCGCCAACATATAGATGTTTCTGCTTCCCAACATTTGTCTAGTTTACCTCTCTATTCCTGTGTCCTTATAAATCTGTATAAATTCCTAAGTTGTTGTGTTACACCATGTCTGATGAAGAGGCTTAGTACTTTAGCCTTGAAAGCTCTCATTTTGTCTTTATCTCTTCCAGTTAGATAATAAAAGGTAGCAACTACTAAAAACACTCAATTCCTATCACTTCTGCCTTAAAAGGTGAGATTACCTACCTAAGGGGGGTGAATTACCAGCCTACCTACTTAAAAATATTACCACTCCCCCCAACCCACTTATCTAGTCACTCATACAATGCAGGAAACCAAGGGGGGCATTATTTGGGGCACTGGGGGTAGTGAAAAGGTGGAGAATGTGCTGCACAAATGCAGAGCCTAACATGTTTGGTAGATTCTGTTGAGACCAGTCATGTTTGGAAGACATCTTCATGGTGGGCTGAGCCAGACAGAGAAGAAAATTAAAGAGAATAACTCTAATAGGATGACCCCTGTGAGTCACTGAATGTAACTGCACTGTAACCTCTTATACAGTCTCCAATGTAACCTCTTATACATGGGCACTCTGTGGAGGGTTTCTATCTAGTATGAATATGGTGGTATTATCCAGTCAATATGTGGTGGTAATAGTAGCAGTCATAGTATGTGTCTGTTGTATAGCAGTGTTATTGTAGATGCTGGTCTGTGTATAGTGATTTTTATTTTCTAACAGTATGGTGGTAATATTTACACTACAGTAGTAATATGTAGTGTAAATACTGGTGTGTGGGGTATTATATTATTTTATTTAAATCCTGAACCTTTAGAAAATCCTGCGCATGCTTATTTTTGCTTAGTATTTTTGCCAGTATTGTGCAACCAAAATCAGGAGTGGATTAAAAACATAGAAAGGCTCTGTTCACACACAGTTGAAATTTAGTTGATGGCCGTCATTTAATGGTAAACAATTGCTGTTATTTTAAAACAACCGCCATTGTTTTAAAATAACAGTAATTATTTGTCATTAAATGACGGCCATATAAAATATAATAATAAAAGTTTTCATAATTAAATATCACACCACTATTTCCATCTTATACCTCCCATTCCTCACACGTTTGTTACCTTATGTACTACTAATGGAAGGCAATTAAGGGTAAATCTCAAGTGCTTCTTGTGGCCTCTAATGCACATGTAAAAGCTTCCTTAGGTTTCATATTTGTAAACCTTACAAGGACTGAAATTAAATCAACAGTAAAAAAAAAAAAAATTTTGTGACCAAAGAAAAACTCCAACTTGTGTGTAAGTACTTCCTGCATCTATTTTTCCGTTTGTGTTGTCAAAAGCATGGATTACAAATCAGCAGTATCAGCAAGTAGCCAAAGACTGGACTGCTACATATCTCTAGGCTGCATGCAAGCTCAGGTTCAGATTCTCAGAAAGCACTGACCGGACATTCCCTGTATAGAAGTGCAAGAAATAGCACAAAGTCATAAAGTAGTCAAGTTTGACCTACAAGTGATCTCCGTTCCAGCGTCTGTCATTCTGTTTAACAGGAACAGCCGGGGATGAGAAGCTATCGCCATCTAATTAAACCTGCCGTAAAACCCTCTTTCTGAGAAGGGGTTATTAGTTATTCGGACAATGTACCTAGAAATCAAATCAGATATACACAGAAGAATTTCTTTGATCTGTGCAAATATACAAATTATTCACAGTACTCCAGCCATCTCTGGAAATGATAGGATTCTTAACAGGAGGAATTTTGCTTTCTTCCACACTTTCAACCCAAGGCTACTGGCATCGTTTTAGATACAAAAGCAGTATTAGATATAAGCCCCTAGATTTTTCCCTATGAAACCGAAATTTATGCTGTAAACAAAATTCTGGTGCAATTAGCAGGAAGATAGGGGGAAATTTATCAAGGACTCTGCGCTTATTTTTAGGTGAATAATTGGATTTTTCGCCCAGTTTTGGTCTAAGTTTTTTTTAATCTGCCTGTTTTGAGTATTCACCCAAAAGTTTGCATAATCCGGGATTAGCGCCCAATTTATCATTACCGACTTTTTAAAAAGTCGCACAAACAGGTGCAGGCTTACATCTGGTCAGCACCAGGTGAATATGCTTGTGCAATTTTTGCATTTTTGCAACTTTTTGTGCGACTTTTTACTTAGCTGCATTTACTATGGCAGTGCTACATGTTAATAAATCAGTCACAAGATATTGGAACAAAATACACACAAATCCCTAGTAGAATAGTTGCTCACATTAGACTCCTTAGTAAATGTCCCTCAAAGTGTTATATGACTTTTAGACACTTTTTAAGCACTGGAATCATGCACCATTATGTAAAAGGGCACGGCTTTAATAAAAGTGGGGGGCTAAAGATGAAACTAGAGGGTGTAAGAGGTGCAACAGATTTATTGACCAGCCTGAGCCGCTGTGATAATTCTGACTCATTCTTAAACTACTGCATTTAATGTAATGTAACACTGTCTAAGAATTAGTAAAAGTTGGAAGAGGTATTCCACTCAAGAGCTCAAAAATAAGATGTTTCCTTTTTCCTATATTGCTCTGGGGGCTGTCACTGTTCTGTTGTTTTCCTTCACCAGGGGATCACTAATAGGTGTGATGTCAGTGGTGGGCAGTGTTAGAGATGAAGTGATACAGTTTGCCTGGCAACAGAAGAGAGAGATCATGTGACTTTGGTCTCAGAAGGGAGGGGGGAGGACAGAGCAGTGGAGCCAGAGTGGACCAGAACAGGAGGATTTTTTGCAGCTTTAGGCTGCGTTCACACTACGTATATTTCAGTCAGTATATGTATATTTCAGTCAGTATATTTCAGTCAGTATTGCAACCAAAACCAGGAGTGGATTAAAAACACAGAAAGGCTTTGTTCACACAATGTTGAAATTGAGTGGATGGCCGCCATTTAATGGCAAATATTTGCTGTTATTTTAAAACAACGGCTGTTATATTGAAATAATGGCCGTTATTTACTGTTATATGGTGGCCATCCACTCAATTTCAACATTGTGTGAACAGATCCTTTCTGTGTTTTTAATCCACTCCTGGTTTTGGTTGCAATACTGACTGAAATATACTGACTGAAATATACGTAGTGTGAACGCAGCCTTAGGCTATGTTCACATTAAGTAAGTTTCCGGCCGTAGCGCGTTCCGTGAATAAGCGGCCGGAGACTTACGTAGTCTGCATACAATGGAAAGTATACGATGTATGGCTCCACAGTTCACACTACGTACGAACTTAGGCCCGGATCGTACGTGGCGCCGTAAAAAGTTAACCAGACCATTGTTTGCGGACGAAAATGCCGTCACATACGCCCTTAGCTTTACATGCGGTCCCGTACGTAGTGGTGATTTCTTCATTTTTGCAGCCTGAGGGTGTGAGTCAGGATTTGCAGACAAACAGTTCTATTCATATAATAGAAACCTATTACGCACAATCTTAGATAGTGGGTGGGGCTTGAACAGGGTAAAATCTTTTATTTTAACAGATATCATCAAGACACAGATGAGTATTTAATAGAACCAAGTGGGATTAGAAAAACATGGTTGTGTGCGGATGTGCACCTTAGCCCAGTTTAAAGGAGAAGTCCGGCCAAAATTTATTTTTTATATGTTATTACTGATGGAAAGTTATACAATTTTCTAATGTACATTAATTATGAGAAATGCTCATATACTGCTATTTTCCTTAATTTAGTGTATCAGGAAGTGTTAGAATTATCTCTGAAGCAGTGACGTCACGACGAATGGTGTAATTCCTATGGAGTGTCCAGCAGGGGGCGCACTATATATATAGAAGTCAATGAGTACCATTGACTTCTATATATAGTGCGCCCCTGCTGGACACTCCATTGGAATTACAATGGATGTGTATGTAAATGTAATATACAGTGTTTTTGATTGAATACATTTATGAAATACTTTGGGGAGCAAGTGTCCTTGCTCCCCAAAGTATTCCATAAATGTAAGCAATCAGTACATAACAGTAAGCCCGCTGAATCGCTACCGGCCAGCCGGCCGCCGCTACCGAACGCCCGCCGCTCTGGACTACTGAACTACTACTCTCCCCACCTGCTCATAGCATGCGCAGGTGATGGGAGAGTAGTAGCCGGGTTATATCGGGTTAGATCGCCACCGCCGCTGATGCCGCTAATGACTGCAGCCATCATCCCCCTCCGGCTGCTTCCTTACTCTATCCCAGCAATATAACCCGGCTACTACTCTCCCATCACCTGCGTATGCTATGAGCAGGTGGGGAGAGTAGTAGTTCAGTAGTCCGGAGCGGCGGGCGTTCGGTAGCGGCGGGCGGCGGCGATATGGCGGGCTTACTGTTATGTACTGATTGCTTACATTTATGGAATACTTTGGGGAGCAAGGACACTTGCTCCCCAAAGTATTTCATAAATGTATTCAATCAAAAACACTGTATATTACATTTTACATACACATCCATTGTAATTCCAATGGAGTGTCCAGCAGGGGCGCACTATATATAGAAGTCAATGGTACTCATTGACTTCTATATATAGTGCGCCCCCTGCTGGACACTCCATAGGAATTACACCATTTGTCGTGACGTCACTGCTTCAGAAATAATTCTAACACTTCCTGATACACTAAATTAAGGGAAATAGCAGTATATGAGCATTTCCCATAATTAATGTACATTAGAAAATTGTATAACTTTCCATCAGTAATAACATATAAAAAATAAATTTTGGCCGGACTTCTCCTTTAAGTCAATAAATATTAAATGCAATATCAGGTTCTTGTAACGCCCGGAGTAGTGGATCCACTGGACCGGCACCAGCGATGACACAAACCTCACCAGGGAGCGGAGTCTAAGGGGCCGCTGGTTTTCACCAGAGCCCGCCGCAAGGCGGGATGGACTTGCTGCGGCAGGCGACCCCCAGGTCGCTACCCCTGGCTTGGTTGCTGGTGTCGGCAGGCGAGGCGTGGCAGGAGATGGCACAGGCAATAGTCTGCAGATGAGAGAGCACGTGACAGGCTGGACACGGGAACAGGTGGAGTGACAGGGGAACAGGAACCAGGAACAGGGACTTGGGACCAGGTAACGGACAGGACTCAGGAACAACAGGGAGCTGGGCCAAACGCTATGGGAAGCATGTAGAGGCTCCAACACAGGGAACAAGGCAAGCTGGGATTTATAGGGGAGTGATTAGGTGCAACTACCAATTAGGAGCGCACTGCCCCTTTAAATCTGAGACAGCCGGCGCGCGCGCGCCCTAGGAGGCGGGGACGCGCGCGCCGGCCGGCACAGCGGGAGACAGGAGCGTGGAGAGGTGAGGCGCCCCCCGGGGCCGAGGTGATAGCAGCGCCGGGTCCCCGACTATGGACACCGGCTGCTGCATGGGGCAGGAAGCGGTCGCGGCGGCACACTTGTCCGTGTCTTCTTTCTGCTCTAAATTTACTTAATTTCACCTGTGGATAGTGTCAACTAGGTGGGGCTTCAAAGAGGTTGGGCCCTCTCCAACCAGGCAAATTTTTGGCCTTAAAGGGGTATTAAAGGGGTATTTAAAGGTGTACCTAAGAAAAGTTTATGGTGACAGTCGAAACATTTTTATGCAGATTTTTAAGTCTTACACCTAGGAATTATTTCCTTTGGTGTGATTGTAACATACACAAATTGCAGCATTGCACTATTCGTAATATATGTCTTGCAGCAAAGTAAATGAACAATTTTAAAGCAGTTTTACAGTTTCACTTTTTTTTTTTTTTTGCAAAACATGCTTTATTTGGTTCAGGATAGTGTTGGCGATGCTTCTCCATGCACTAGAGAATAAACTGTTTCTGGTCTTCTTGATTGCTCTGTGACAAATGGAATGTACTCATGAGTAAAATGGATTGTTTTGCGGGATTGTTCGCGACTTTTAAGGGTGCAACGATATAACAATCTGGATTAAGGATCTGAATGAAAAAAATCTTTCTTTATTTCCAGTGCACCTAACAGGTTTTTTTTGTGTTTAGACGATATGAAGTGATGAAGCTTCTTGTGTGACACAAGGTCTCTGGCAATCTGCACGTGAGTTGAGCAGTTGTCGTTGTCTTCCTTCTGTTGAGCCAGAACCATCTCGATCTTTTCTGCGATTGGAATCTCACTGTCGAAAAAAATTCAGTCCCAACGTAATCTTACTGAGGTACCACAGGTGTCTGCCTGTTTACTCAGTGTGAACATACTCTAATGATATTGACGCAGCTAGTTTTAGGTGGCCATACACTTTTTAATATTTATTTGGTCAACAGTTATCTCTCCTGTCCTTCCTATACACAGGAACATTTAGTGAAATTAAGTGGAATTTCATAAAAAAAAAAAAACACAGAAAAAAATGAAAAATTTTAATGGAAGTAAATTGGTCTGTGGATAATGATTACATATACTATTAAATGACCATAAGCTGTATGACAATTTAGAGACTAACATACTCATGGCCAGCCAAATAATTG